>NC_091757.1:50833879-50943879 GCF_043380555.1 Nothobranchius furzeri | reverse complement strand
AATGGGACCCAATGCCTCCCTGCTTGACACCCAGCTTTAAGGGGCTGGATTTGGGGGTTAAACCACCAAATAGTTTCTGAGCGCAGCCACCGCTACAGCTCCCCTCCATGGGGATGGGTCAAATGCAGAGATGAATTTCACCATTGTGTGATGATGACTACGGGACTTTTCTTCCAATTTTACAAAAGACCGGTTGTTTGGCAAGCTACGTCTGCCATTATGGTTTCCCAGAGTCACAACCAGTCAGTATGAGTTAACAAGACCCACCCAGTGACTCTACTGGGCCATTCCAAGTACATACCTCAAGGTAGGTACTTGTTTAGTTTCTGAAATGGCTCAGAAAGGGGTTGTTGTGGGCCAGCCTGGTGAGATAGACAGGGGCATAAAGTGAAGGTACAGTAAAATTACCCGGTAGTTCTGATAGTGGAAATCGGCCTAATAATAGCACAAACCTATAATGGCTTTACCACTGTCGTCAGCCTTGACCTCTACCTGAATACCAGCCTGTACCACATTTATTCTTCTTTGATGCCCTTCGACACCGAGCCATTCTTCTCCTCACTGTGCTGCAGATGCTCTCACCCCTGCCTGCTGCTTTTCCCGGGTACGTTCTGCAATGGAGAGCCTCAGTCCTGCAAGTGGATCAGCTTTAGGAAATATTCCTGGAGCTCGCTAGACTCTCTTCAGCTTCTTGAAGCCTTCATCACTAATGCAGTGATTTATTTTATTTTTCTGTGTGTTTTTTTCTTGGATTGGGTTCATTTTCATGGCAAAGAGGAATTTTGCAATAAATCCTCTGATCTATCTGGAGTTTAAACAGTCATCATATGAACTGAAGCAGTAAACTTTAACATAAAAATGTTTGGCCTCAGCTATAAATATAGCAACTTTAAAAACAAGCATAAATAATTCAGTTATTATTTGCATTTTGGATCCAAAAGATGGCTGAAAGCATTAAAACCCACACAAGGTCGATTATGATACCAAACATGAAGTATTTTATAATATAAAAGTTAGCAGACCAGAGACTGGCTTACGGGAGAGGAGCAGAGCATGATGACGAGACTAGTTTACATTAAGGATTTTCAAAATAAAACTCTAAATTTGTAGTGGAAACAGGAAAAATGCATGAATGCAGCCAAAAACAGATTTTGGCATTTATTTCTTGAGGGAATAACAATATCACAATGTAAAAATCTCCAAACAGAGGATTTCCTATGACAAGGCCCCTTTAAATCTGTGGGATTTCTCTATTATTATTATTATTATTATTATTATTTTATTTTATTATTTAATTTTTTTGTGAAACTTATTTTTTGCACGTCTACATTTTCTTTGTGTGCTGTTCTGATTTCTGATTCTTTTGTTATTTCAAAAAAAATTCCCCAAGCTAGGTTTGGTTCAAAACCTGAGCTGGTTGCAGCTCAGAAAAAAAAGTTGCAAATCACCATTTATGTATTTATTTCTACTCAGATCACATTTAACCACCCCTACCCTTTAAACGATGTGTTGTAGGATTATTGAGCATTTCAAACACAGCAGGTTTTCATCCCATAGCTGATGCAATTGGAGATTTAGGCATGCTTTTTCTGGTACTTCCATGAACTCTGGGATTTTCCTTAAAATAAAAAGCTTCCCTGAGGCACCAAATACAAGCTCCTCTTGACATTAGTCTGGGACAACACCCTTCACATTGAGCCCTAGAGACAATTCTTATGACAAGATGTCGGATTTTAAGTCTCTCAACTAAGTTAGAGCAGCTGTGGAATGCAATCAGTCACTCTCAGATGAGGTGAAATACCCTAAAATTAAAAAAATCTGCATTTTTCTGTCCACAATATTGTCTGTTATAGTTAGAAATTGTGCACTGGGTGAATTTGTTTACTGTATTTATCTGGACCTAACTGTGACAACTGTCGAGGACATGAATCCACCCTCATGTTTGTCTTATAGACTCATCCAAGCATTAGAAACCACAGTTTCTTGTTCTGAGCTGATCCCTGACTCTGTTTGCACTCTCCAACTTCTGCCTTCTATTAAATCTTGCATTCTGTTCTTCGCTTCTGTCTTGACAAGAGGGGCAATTTTGCTAACATGGAGGAATATACCCCACCCACCCAACCATCCATCCATCTGCAATAGCTAGCCCTCCCACTGTCTTTATGGGTGACCCCGCGAGGAAAGTTGACCATTGAGCAGGATTGATGGTTTATCCCTTGAGGTCCATGTGGCAGGGGTGGTGCTCACTCCTCATGCTTATTTTGTGTTTGGAATGGTTTTTCCCTTTGTGGTACCTCCCAGAGACACTAATTAGAACTAATGGGAACAGGTGTGGACTGCCCACAGGTGCAATGGACTCCAAACGAGGTATAAAAGGAACTGAGGAAAGAGTCCAGAAGAGCAGCAGACACCAGAGACATGCATGAGGTCTGAGAGTAAGAGACGTACCCTGGACGGTGACGTCTCTGGCAAGGACACGAACGCCCAACCATCCTGGAATGCAGATCGGCACCTGGAGCACCATCCCAGGATGTGGACAAGCGGCCAAGTGTGGAGGATTGTGAGTTGCCCTCTCCTCCCCCATGTGAGTGGCGCAATGTTGGTGCTGGTGCCTCTGCGTCTTGTTAGGGCCTTGGGCCGTGGAGGGCGTGACGTGTCCAAGGAGCGGAGCTGTGCCAGGGGGCTGCAGAGACACTGGCGGTGTGCCAGCGGGCGAGGGGACGACGCTGGAGCCATGGCGGCAGCACAGACAGGTTGCTGCAGTAGGTCGACTTTGTGCCTGACAGCCAAAGGACAAGGTGGAGCAGACTGGATCCCAGCTACGTAGGTCAACACAGTCAGCTGGAGCCAAGGGTTGGCTCCTTGTACTGGACACTGTCCCGCCCCTGGTGATGCAGGATGTTTTAGACTCTTTTTAGGACTTCTTTTATGTTTTTACTCCTTCAGCCTCTAAAGACTTGAACTTATCGCGTTGTTTTTGCTCCTCCAAATAAATGATCTGTTTTACTGTTCTTTGGACCACGAGTCGCTTGTTTTCCCCCTTGTATCCGGAACCTGCAGCCGTGGACGGGCTGCTGCAGGGTGACATGCATATACTCCAGAATGTTATGAAGAGTGATCAAATGAATTGCATAGTCCTTCTTTGCCATGGAAATTAACTTAATCCTAAAAAAAACGTTCCACTGCATTTTATTGCGGTCATTAAAGGACCTGCTGAGATGAATTTAGTGATCGTCTTGTTAACTCAGGTGAGAATGTTGACAAGCACAAGGCTGGAGATCATTATGTCAGGCTGACTGAGTTAGAATGGCAGACTTGACATGTTAAAATGAGGATAATGCTTGAAATCATTGTTCTTCCATTGTTAACCATGGTGACCTGCAAAGAAACGCGTGCAGCCATCATTGCGTTGCATAAAGATGGCTTCACAGGCAAGGACATTGTGGCTACTAAGATTGCACCTAAACCAACAATTTATAGAATCATTAAAGAAAGAGGTTCAATTCTTGTTAAGAAGGCTTCAGGGCATCCAAGAAACTCCAGCAACTGCCAGGATCGTCTCAACGAGGTTTCAGCTGCGGAATCGGAGTGCCACCAGTGCAGAGCTTGCTCAGGAATGGCAGCAGGCAGGTGCGAGCGCTTCTGCATGCACAGTGAGGTGAAGACTTTTGGAAGATGGCCTGGTGTCAAGAGGAGCAGAAAAGAAGCCACTTCTCTCCAAAAAACAGATCAGGGACAGATTGATCTTCTGCAAAAAGTATGGCGAATGGACTGCTGAGGACTGGGGCAACGTCATATTCTCTGATGAAGCCCCTTTCAGATTGTTTGGGGCATCTGGAAAAAGGCTTGCCCGGAAAAGAAAAGGTGAGCGCTACCATCAGTCCTGAGTCGTGCCAACAGTAAAGCATCCTGAGACCATTCATGTGTGGGGTGAGTACAAGGGAGTGGGTTCACTCACAATTTTGGCCCAAAACACAGCCATGAATTAAAAAATGGTAACAAAATACCCTCTGATAGCAACTTCTTCCAACAATCCAACAACAGTTTGGTGAAGAACAACGCATTTTCCAGCACGATGGAGCACCACACCATAAGGCAAAAGTGATAACTCAGCGGCTCGGGGACCAAAACGCTGAAATTTTGGGTCCGGAAACTCCCCAGATCTTAATCCCATTGAGAACTTGTGGTCAATCCTCAAGAGGCGGGTGGACAAACCAAAACCCACTAATTCTGACGAACTCCATGAAGTGATTATGAAAGAATGGGCTGCCATCAGTCAGGATTTAGCCCAGAAGTTCACTGAGAGCATGCCCAGTCGAATTGCAGAGGTCCTGAAAAAGAAGAGCCAACACAGCAAATACTGACTCTGCATTCATGTCATGTAATTGTTGATAAAAGCCTTTGAAACATATGAAGTGCTTGTAATCATATTTCAGTACATCACAGAAACAAAGATCTAAAAGCAGTTCAGCAGCAAACGTTCTGAAAACCAATGTTTATATCCGTCTTAAAACTTTTGGTCACGACCGGAGAGGTGTACTGGTGGATCTCTTCAGAACCACAAATCTAAACTCCTAAATCTCATCCAAGGAGCAATCACGGGAAAACAGAAAGTGACGTAGCAAACACAACAGAAGAAGAAAAGCACACCAAAGGGATGTCCCTCCCATGTGTCTCAAACTATCATATGTCCCCAGACTTAATGGGTCTAACCGCTATCGGCACCATCAACTTCCTCTCAAAGGGAGGCATGCAACTAACGCCACAGTCATTTGGCAGGACTTGTGTTGCTCCACTGAAAACAGGACAGCTGGATTTAAAGAACAGAAGTCGGTTTTTGCACCTTTTCGCACATCTTAAAATTCAGCAGACATCAGGATCAACGGATGACATCAGCTGAAAATCCTGAGGGAATCAGATGAAACTCAATCCAGGGCCCCTCCCTGTTTAAGAGCACTCATCGACACAAGCTGCATGTGCACAGCTGTCTGCACACTGGTCACCATATGCTTTTATTTCACATCCTGTTTTAGAAAATAGATTTAGTTTCTTCTCCAAAAAGCCGGCACTAGGCTCCGTTATTTTTGTATTCTGACACACGGTCCCCCTCCTTTTTCATCCCCCCTCTCATTTGTGAAGAAACACTTCCTGGCCTGAAACTGCCATCAAGAAAAAGAGAAGTGAAACCAGCGAGTGATCGAACATCCTCAGCTGGCAGGATTTCCTTCACACTCCATCCTGATAAAGACGTTGAGAAGGAAAGAGCGAATGAGACCATAAAATATTTGAGGTGCATCAGTGAAAATTGTTTCTGCAAAAAAATCTGGTCTTGATATGTTTTTTTTTTTTATCTTTATACGTAGATGAGAGTTCCAACATGACCACTGTTCCTCTTATTGCAACATCTGGGATTCTTGAAGCTGTTCCCGGTGATATTTTGTGCTTTTTAAAAGAAATCACATGTATCTGCTTTGATCTTTGTACCTTATCTGATTCGCTGTCGTTTGATGAAGCAGCAGCTAGCTAGCATTTTTATCTGACTGATTTGATGTGACTTATTTGGACAGAGGTTGACAAAAATGACTAATTCCACAAACTCTGAAGCGTTTCGTGAGATTTCTGCACACGAACCTTTAGCAGACGCCAGTTTTCTGGTGTTACTGAGCTGCATTTGCCAAAGTCACAGCAGACTGACAGACAAGTTGGCTTCAACTCGAGAGCTAATTGTGTTTTCTCCTGCTGTCGTACTGGGGGAACATTGTTTCAGAGGTTCGCTTTTTCACAGTTTAAATGTTTGTCCTTTAAATGAACAGATCTGTTTCTGAAGTCTACGTATTGTGAAACACACTTTACAGAGTTGTTAAATATGTTATTATTCCTCTATCCTTTATAATCTCGCAAACTATTGTTTATTGGCGTGAGTCCCGCTTTAATTCTCACACTGCTAAATGACTAATTTACACTGACTTTAGGCACATCGGTTAACACTAATACTCAATCAGCCAATCACATGGCAGCAACTCAATACACCTAGTCATTTATGGGCCTTCCCCAATAGCATCGGCTCCACACTGCCTGGATAGCCCTAGCCAGCCAAGCCATCCTTTCTAAAGCCCGCCACACACAAGAGCAATCTGCTGAGCAAACGGCCTCGAATGACCGTTTGCTCAGCAGATTGCTCTCCTTGTGCACCTGATTTTCACCGAGTTTTCCACCTCACGAGACGCTGAGCCGAATATCTGACCAGTCAGATATGTTCCGCCTCACAACGGATAGAAACTCACCGTGTGCGCACTACTGAGCTGCTGGCAGAGCTGAAACATTCTAGTGGCCAATCAAAGCACGTCCTCCGCTCACATGACCCCAAGATGTATTCAGATGCAGCCCCCTGCCCTGTCAGCGTGTCAGGAAAATAAACAAAACGGTACCTTGCGGATCGATGGGCCCACTGTTTCCATTACTCTCTCGAAGGATCCGGGCGGCGGTACTGTCGGAAGGATTCTGGGTCTTCCAGGCGCATCTCTTGAGCCCTTTTCAGACAGATATTCTGGAACATTTGTGGACAATTCAATCCGTTTTTTAACCGGAACTTGTCCTTTCGGCTGCGTTCACACAGCAGGGAAAAATTCCAGATGTCTGACGGCGGCGGGGGGTGGGTGGTGGGGTTGTGGTGGGGGAGAGAATCGGACTCATGTTAAGAAGAAGAAGAAGAAGAAGAAGAAAATATCATTTCTATAGCGCCTCTCAAGATAAAAATCACGAGGCGCTTAAGCATAATTCTGCGCACACAAAGACGCATAAGAGACCTGGATGATGAAGCTCAATGGTTAAAGGAATCACTGAAGCGGTGTGAAGCGCTCCGTCGTGCGTCTAGGCGGTACCGTAGGAGGTGAGCTGCCGTGGTTCGCCGCATGCTACAGGCGTGAGTTATATAGGTGCGCACAGCGTCCCCCGGTCCCCTCCTCCTCCCCCTCCCCCTCCCCCTTGTCCGGAACTCTACCTCACCAGTCTGCAGCAGCCACCCTGTCCGTAACAAGTCCGGACCTGTTACTAGGGGCTTCGTCCGGTTAAATTCCGGAACACGTTATCCGGATGTTTGTATTCAGACACGAAGGTCTTACGGACAGAGTCCGGAACATTTTCGTTTTTCATGGCCTGTCTGAAGGGGGCTTTGGAGTAAATTGGCATAAACTCCTTGCCTGGCCCATCTTTCCAGCCACCGTATCCATACTTTCCTAACCTTGAAATGCTGGTGGCGGTGGCGCTTCATCAACAAAAACAGTAGAGGCATTTCCTCTGTTTCCAGCTCTGTCTCCGTTTTGTTTATTTTCTGACATGCGGACGGGGGCTGCCATCTTGGAATCATGTTATCACAGAACGTGCTTTGATTGGCCACTAGAATAGTGCAGCTCAGTCGGCAGCTCACGTAGTGCGCACACGGCGAGTTTCTACCCCCCGTGAGGCGGAAAATATCTAACTAGTCAGATATTCGGCTCAGCATCTCGTGAGGCAGAAAACTCTGAAAATCAGGTGCACACAGAGAGCAAGCTGCTGAGCAAACGGTCATTCGAGGCCGTTTGCTCAGCAGATTGATCTTGTGTGCAGGATTTAGGAATGCAAGGAATGCAGTCTCCTCCTAGGTAATCAGCATGGTAATGAATTGCGCATGCTGTAAGCCCACTGGGCTGATTCTACCCACCAATCGGAGGCTTCCCCTAATGGGAGGCGTGAATTTTAGCCAGCCTATTAGTCAGCAGTGGGTGTGTTGGCCCTGGTCAGCCTAAAGCAGACCACCTTGTGAAGAGGGCTGAAAAACAGTCCGGTTGCACCCTGGAAAAAGGCAGGCTATGCTAATGGGGACACTCTCTATAGCCTCTTTTATAAGACAGACCATGCCGGCAAATCGGCATAATATTACCGCAATGGTATGTTTATAAACGCGCCATGCCGGCATGGCGTTGCGCGAATTTTGCGGCATTCGTTCCGCCTCGCTTGGTAGTAATATTGCGGTAATGGTCTGTCGTACGCGCCCTGGCGCAACAGAGGCAGGTGTCATGATGACGTAGGGAGTTATTGCTGAGCTCCGGCTGGCAAAATTATTGAAAATGAAAGTAAACACAAGCACTAAGGTTTGCTTTTTGAACAAAATCAGCTGAGATGGCAAACTGGAGCGCCGCAGCGATCCATGAGCCTCTCTGTTAGAGCTGTAGCTCAGATCACCAGAGACTGAACAGGGACTGATGGGGACAGACACCTTTAGGAGCTGCTTGTTAAAAAAAAAACTTAACCATCACGACTTCAATCGCAATAAAAAGCAAGTTATGTCCAAGATAAATAGAAGTCTGTGGCAGCGCAGAGACCGCCCCCATGCCCCCTTTATGCCGCCATCACCTAAACTTTTATAAAAATTGCCACGAATGCGCCACACTACCTCCACGGTCTGATCTCATAAATGACCTTTATCCTCCCCAGGGAGCCGCTGCAAATCCCGTTTTGCAAATGCTATGGTCCTGTAAAAACAGCTTGTGCTATCCAGACCAAGCAGAGCCGAACAGCAGAATATCATCTCCAAATGCACAACCACCTTGAAGCAGATGAGTTGCAGCAGCAGAAGACCACACCGGGTGCCACTCCTGTCAGCTGAGAACAAGAAACAAAGGCTATAATTTGCATATTGTTGCTAAAACTGGAAAGCTAGTGATTGGATGAACATTCGCGTGTCTGATGAGTCTTAATTTCAGCTGCAACACCCAGATGGGTGGCTCAGAATTAGGTGTTTCCAACATGAAAGCATGGACCCCTGCCTGCTTTACATCAACAAATCAGATTGCTGGTCTCTGGGACAATTTCTTGACCCACTTTAAACCTCTTAGCCTGGTTTAAATACCACGGCCTACCTGACTATTGTTTATGTTCATGTTTATGTATTTAGCAGACGCTTTGGTCCAAAGCGACTTACAAGTGATAATCGGCATTTTGCCCTTGAGGCTAACAACAACAATGACAACAACAACTTGACATCAGTCATGGAGAGGAGGGAACAAGGAGTGGACAGTAGAGAGGGGGGACGGGTGCAGGGAGGGCGCTAGTTTAGAAGATGCTCTCTGAAGAGCAGGGTCTTCAGGAGTTTCTTGAAAATTGAAAAGGAAGCCCCTGTTCTGGTAGTGCTTGGAAGGTCATTCCACATTTGTGGAACGATGCATGAGAAGAGCCTGGATTGTCCTGAGCGTGGTGTAGGCACTGCTAGCCGACGATCCTGTGATGACCGGAGCGGCCTGGCCGAGACGTAAGCCTTTGCAAGAGTATTCAGGTAGATGGGAGCCGTACCATCTTGGACTTTGTATGCTAGTGTTAGCAATTTGAATTTGATGCGTGCTGCTAGCGGTAGCCAGTGTAGTTCTTTTTGGCTGATTGAAGACCAGACGCGCCGCTGTGTTCTGGACCATTTGAAGAGGTCTCACAGTCCAGCCCGGAAGACCAGTTAGAAGGGCATTGCAGTAATCGAGGCGGGAGACGACAGTAGATTGCACCAGGAGCTGGGTGGCATGTTGTGTTAGGTATGGTCTGATCTTTCGTATGTTATACAGCGCAAAGCGGCATGAACGAGCAGCAGAGGCAACATGATCTTTAAAGCTCAGGTGTTGTTGTTGACCATGCCCATCTCTTTACGACCACATGGAACCATCTTCTGATGCTACTTCCAGCAGGATAATGCACTGTGTCACAAAGCCCAGATCATCTCAAACCGTTTCCTAAAACATGACAATGAGTTCACAGGACAACCTCCACAGTCACCAGATCTTAATCCCATCCAGAACTTTTGAGTCGCGGAGGAGCAGAAGATTCACTTCACTGATGTGCAGCCAAAAACTCCACATGCTTCCAAATTCAGTAAGGACCAGAATAGAACAGGTCACACATTGCATGTTGCACATCCAAGGCTGTTTTGTGTACATCATTTACCTGTATGCTGTGCTTTTTTTAAATTGACTTATTTTTGTACACTATACAACGTGTGTATTAGATTATTTTCCCTGAGAGCTACAGCCGGAAACCAACTTCCTTCTGTTTTTTTTTACACACGTTGCAAATAAATCTGATTCTAAATGTTCCCTTGCAGAATCTGTTGTGTGAAGTTTTAAGGGAGTGTTGACGTTAAAGTGGTTCTAATTTGGCACTTGACACCTGATAAAGTCACCAGTGAGCATTTAAATGTAAGCATATGAGCATCACATTGAAGCACGCGACTACAAAAGTCTCAGATTTGCATTCAAATTGTTATAAGTGACATTTTTAGCAGATCCAGCCTCTAATTGTTTAACACTGTGAAACCGACATTAATGCAGCATCCTCCACCGAACCAGGCTGCCGTCTCATCCCCGCATTCGGGCCGAGACCCAAGTTCTCCAACATTTATCAGCAGCTGAGCTCAGCTCTGCTCAGCACAGCACTAAAACAGACAGCCCTGATTTCTCCTGGCAATTAAAAGCAAGACGAGAAATCAGCCAAACAATTAGACGACTCATCAGTGGGTTGGTGTATTTCCAATGAAATTCTTTAAAAAGATAATTAGATTAACTTTTAAAACTGCCCTGAATTTACAGAATAAATGTAAAAACTTCTCATTGACTGATGCAGTCTGCTCATTCACTCGGACCATGCAAAAGCATGCCTGCAGGGATAGTCACAACAAAGCACAGGGGTGTATTTTTGCTTGATGACTTATACCACACATGAGCATAGAACACAATGGACTTCCATGTAGATACTTCCTCCACACCTGGTCAGACTAGAGTCATTGCAGGAACTGGGACCACGTTTTCTTCCAACTCTATAGGGAGTCTGTCAAACCGCACGCACACGCACACACTACAGGAAATGATCACACTAGAAGATAGAAGCTGCGTGAGCCAGAAATGAGCAAACTTGATCCTAAAAACGGGAAACATGAATATTGTTTTCATTACTAATCACTTCCGTGGCTCTTGGCAGCACTTCCAACAAAGCTGATTAAACTTTGGCTCTTTCAACCCCCCAGGCGCCTACTTTAAAAAAAGAAATCTGGAACAAGTCAAACAACCTGCAGCAACACCATGCAGCTGCGTACTCCTGTGTTTGTGGAATCCCCTCCAACAACTGTCAAATACCTTCCTCCTCTTCCTTTAATTCACCCATAAGCAGATTGATGATCCACACAGAACGAGGACAAACAGGAGAAACCTACCTATTGATCTTCAGAGCGAAAGCGCGTCGCTCCGCGCTCCCATTGGAAGCCATCCGCGGGTCTGAAGTCCTGTCCAGCGGTTGTTTCCTCGTGGTGCCGCTCCCCCCTCCTCCTCCTGGCTGTCACCACTTCCCTCTCCAACCTACAGCCCAACTGTCAGGCCAGCGATCGGAGGGACAGTGGCGACTGACAGCAGCAGCTCTGGGTGTAAACTTCCGCATTTGCTTTGAGGCATCCCGCGGAGGGAGCGTGATTATTGAGGCAGTCTGACACCGGCGGGACTGTGGGAGGAGGGGTGAGGATGGGACTGACTGGGTGAGGTGCGCTCCCTTGCTGCTGCAGAGAGCCTTAACAAGCAGTCACTTTTCTGGAGTTTTGGGAAATTTCTCACTCATTTTCCGTCAGCGTTGTCTTTTATAATAATAATAATAAAATAATAATAATAATAATAATTATTATTATTATTATTATATATAGAAGAAGAAGAAAATATCATTTCTATAGTGCCTCTCAAGATAAAAATCACGAGGCGCAAAAAAAAATTAAAAAAATGTAAAAATATAAAAAAAACATTTAGAAAATGTTTAAAAATATATTTAAAATGAGCAAAAATAAGCAATTGCGATTTAAAAGAAAAATGTAAAGAAAGAGAGAGAGTGAGTAGGAAAGAGGGAAATCAGTGGATCCTGAGGAAGGTGGAATAGGTGGGGAGAGCAGAATAAAGAGAGAGAGGTGAAGAAGGTCATACAAAAGCCAGCTTGAACAAGTGAGACTTCAGCTGCTTTTTAAAGGAGACCACTGAGTCCACTGATCTCAGGCTCAGGGGGAGGGAGTTCCAGAGTCTGGGGGCCACAGCAGCAAATGATCTGTCACCTTTGGTCTTTAGCCTGGTGCAGCACAACCAGTAGGCTTTGATCACTGGACCTCAGGGACCTGCTGGGGGTGTAGGGACTAAGAAGATCACCAATGTAAGATGGTGCTTGTCCATGTAAGGCCCTATAGACCAGAACCAGGATCTTGAAATGAACCCTGAAGTCGACTGGCAGCCAGTGAAGCTGGAGGAGAAGCGGGGTGATGTGGGTGTGTTTGGAGGACTTGGTCAGAAGCCGAGCACAGGCATTCTGAACCACCTGTAGACGGTTCAGGGAGGTTCTGCTCAGACACGTGAAAAGAGAGTTACAGTAGTCTAAGCGTGAGGAGATGAAGGTGTGGAGAACAGTCTCAAGTTCAGAGCGGGACAGAATGGGACTCAGCTTAGCAATGTTCCTGAGATGGAAGAAGGAAGAGCGAACAAGAGAAGTGACATGAGAATCCAGGGTGAGAGCTGGGTCAAAGGTCACACTAAGGTTCCTGACAGAAGGTTTGGTGTGAGAAGCAAGCTGACCAAGAGAGTCTCTGACTTTGGGGACCAGCTTGTCTGGGGCACAGATGAGGATCTCAGTCTTATCTTCATTCAGCTGTAGAAAGCTCCCAGCCATCCAGGTTTTGATAGAGTCTAAGCAGGTGTGTAACAGCTGCAGCTTAGACATCTCATGGGGCTTAAAGGAGATGTACAGTTGGATGTCATCTTCATAAAGATGGTAGGAGGTTCCTTTGAAGGAGCTCAGGATGTGCTGAAGAGGAAGCAGATAGAGGAGGAAGAGCAGAGGCCCCAGCACAGAACCTTGTGGGACACCATGGGTAAGAGAGGTGGTGGAGGACCTAAACTTGGAGACGGCCACAGAAAGGGAGCGCTCAGAAAGATAAGAGGAGAACCACTCCAGAGCAGTTCCTGATAGGCCTACCCAGTCTCTCAGCCTCTCCAGTAGCAGGTGATGGTCAACAGTGTCAAAGGCTGCAGTCAGGTCCAGCAGGACCAGAACAGAACAGTCCCCTGCATCACTGTGAGTCTGAAGGTCATTAGAGACCCTAAGAAGAGCTGTTTCAGTAGAATATATATATATATATATATATATATATAATTGTTATTATTATTATTATTAGTAGTAGTAGTAGTAGTAGTAGTAGTGGTAGTAGTAGTAGTGAAATGTTTTGGCATAATAGGAGGAATAGAAGAGGAGGAGGTGTTGCTATGTTTGTTATATCGTGTCTTAAATGTAAAGTTGTTAACAATATGACTGCTGTGGTTGATAACTTGATGGAATGTTTAACCATTGAAATTCAGGTTGAAATATCTAAAAACATATTAGTTAGCTGTATTTATCGTTCGCCTGCATCGTGCATAGATCAGTTTACCAGAGAAATTTCTGTAATACTGGAAAAACACAAAGAAAAGATGACTTTGTTTTGTGGTGATTTTAATATTGATCTATTGAAGGCAAATGATCACAATAAGACTTCAGATTTTACTGATACAATGTTTAGTTTTGGGTTCTATCTGTAAAGCCCAGCAGAATAAAGGTGGGTAGTGCCACTTTGATTGACAGCATGTTTTTTAATAAGATAGATGGTAAGATACATAGTGGACTGTTAGTCACGAATGTAAGTGACCAGTTGCCTGTCACACCCATAAGTTTTGCTCAGCCTAAAGTTACACACCTCCACTATCTTCTGGTGTAAAGTAGTAACTTCACGAGGGATCTTAGGCCATTCCCATCTGTACCTGGTCGGCCCGGCCTGGCCCGGATAGCATAGCTTGCATACATATCTTGGTGGCCTACCTTTTTTCAGGGTGCAACGAGACTGTTTTTCAGCCCTCTTTCTGAGGTGGTCTGCTTCAGGCCGACTAGGGCCAACACACCCGCTGCTGACAGCAAATTCACACCTTCCATTAGAGCAAGCCTCTGATTGGTGGGTAGAATCAGCCCACATGGGCTTAAGGCCCTGTCCACACATAGCCGGGGATCTGCCAAAACGTAGATATTTTCCTACGTTTTGGCCTGTCATCCACACGAAAACTGAGTTTTTTCACACGAAAACTGATCTTTTTAAAAACTACGGCCAAAGTGAAGATCTGCGTTTTCTCCGTTTTGGGTGTCTGCGTGTGGACAGACAAAACCGGAGTTTTAAGGTCCGCAACGTCACTTTCCGCGACAAAAAAATTCTGACTTCACGTGTGCGACCTGTGTTTACACTAGCCGGCATCATGGAAGCCTTCAGAGCTGCGCTCTGTCACTACCCGATCCATCAATTGTCCAAGTGCTTTCTGCTTGTTTGTTTTTGCAAGCGGAATTACTGCTCCTTGCGGAAGACCACAGACAAAGAACGAGGTTAAGAACGGGGGAAGTACTGCCACCTACAGGCCTGGCATGTCCTTAACAACGTATTTATCCGGGTACGTGTGGACAGTTTTTTTTTAAATGAGGTGGTGTGGATGCAAGTTTTTGGAGGGGCGGATATTCGTTTTTAAAAAACCCCGGCTACGTGTGGACTAGGCCTCAGGCATGCTCAATTCATCATCGTTCATTATCATGCTGATTACCTAGAAGCTGAAAATGTCTCTGACTGCATTCCTTGCATACCTAAGCAAGGATGTGTGGAATCAGCCGGGCCAGGCTGGGGCCGACTGGAGCGATCCGGGCAGGGCCGACCAGGTACAGATGGGAATGGCCCAATATTTGTAGATGTGGCTCGTTAAATTCAGCAATGACGCTTGTCGCACTATTGCAACTTTGGTGCTTATTAATAATAAGAAATCTAAACTTAGAAAAGTAACTTGTGGAGTTCCGCAAGGATCGGTGTTGTGACCTAAGCTATTTTTACTTTATATAAATGATATTTGTACAGCTAGTGATATTTTAAAATATGTGATATTTGCTGATGACACAAACTTATTTTGCTCTGGAGATAACATAAAGGAATTACTGAAAACAGTGGAAATAGAACTGATGAAGTTAAATAGATGGTTTGTATTTAATAAACTATCACTGAATGAAAGTAAAACAAAATTTATGTTGTTTGGAGGTCTTAAGAGTAACATTGAAGTAGAATTGAATTTAAATAATGTTGAAATTGAAAGAGTATAGTAAATTTTTGGAGTAATAATTGGTGATAAACTTTGTTGGAAGTCTCACATAGATCATGTAAAACAGAAATGATCTAAGTCTATTTCAAAACAAGAGATTTATTGCACAAGAGCTGCCTTTATTTACTGTACACTTCCCTTTGTTTGCCTTAGATGAGTTATTGTGTGGAAATTTGGGGGAAAACATAGAAAACATATTTCGATTACATTAGAATAATAAATAAAGCTGGACATAGGGAGTCCACGAACCAGTTTTTTGTAGGATCATCTGTTAAAATTTAAGGACATCATATACGTATCTTAAAACTTTAGAGCGGTGAAAAAGAATGTTCCAAATTTGTATTTTAAGTATGTTTAAATTAAGAGATGGAAAATATGATTTGAGGGGGTCTGTCATGTTCTGCGTCCTGCGTCCCCCTCATGTGTTCTCCAGCCCTCTCCAGGTTCCCCTGATGTGTCTCCTTGTGTTCTCCAACCCCTCCAGGTGTCCCTCTAGGATCCCCCTCATGTGTGCCCAAGCTTCCTGTGCCCCTTCTTGTCTCCAGCTCCCACCAGGATTCCCAGGTTCGCTTATTCTTTAGTTTTCTTTGTATTTATATATTCTAGCTAGATTTTCCTCATAGTTTTCATAGGTTCAGGTTTTCTTTTAGGTTCCTTCCTTGTTCCTTCCCCAACGGTTTATTAGTTCTCCCTTTCTCCTCAGCTTAGAATCCTCTCCCTAATTAGTAAATTGATTTCACCAGGTTTCCTCGGTTTCTCTCTCCCCACACACCTGCAGCTCATCTCCCAATCATCCTGCCCTTGTGTATAAAACCCTGTCTGCGTCTCAATGTGTTGTCGGTCCATTGTTTATGTCAGCGTTGTCCCGTTTCCCCTCTCTTCGTTTGTTGGTGTCTAGGTTTGCGCATTAGGATTTTTGGATTTTGATTTTTGGCTTCCTGCCCTTTTGGATATTACTTTGGACAATTATTCCTAATAAAGGATTTTAAGTTTTTCTACTACTCCTGTCTTTGTGTCATCCTGGATCTGCATCTTGGGTCCTAACCTCCCCCTGGCTTACATCGTGACAGGGTCTCATATGTATGAAATACATAAAGTGAGAACTAATGCTAAGTATAGATGTGTTTCAATTTTGGGAGTGAAGTTATGGAATGGACTTAATGATGAATTGAAGATGTGTTTTTCTTTGTCATTTTTCAAGAAAATTTTAAAAATTAGTATTTTTCAAAGTTATAGAAATGTCTAACCTTGACATTTGATGTCTGTCTGTTTGATGTCTAACCTTGTGCTGATTTGATTTCTTGATTTATCATTAATTTTTTTAAATGTTATGCATCTTACCTATCTGTCCTATATTTTTTTTATTGATTAAGGATGTGATTACTTCTTTGGGAGTAAAGGATAGGCTAATATAAGCCATTAGGCTTCAACCTATTCCTTTTTTCGGCTACTCTTTGAGTACTTTTATGTAAAATTGATAATTTGTTGTTGTTGACCGAATATCTATCTATCTATCTATCTATCTATCTATCTATCTATCTATCTATCTATCTAGTGGTAGTAATAATAATAATTATTCATCCATCCATTTTCATCCGCTTATCTGGAGTCGGGTCGCGGGGGCAGTAAGGCGAGAGGCCCAGACTTCCCTCTCCCCAGCCACTTGGGCCAGCTCCTCCGGGGGAATCCCAAGGCGTTCCCTGGCCAGGTGAGAGACATAGTCCCTCCAACGTGTCCTGGGTCTACCTTTAGGTCTCCTCCCAGTTGGACGTGCCCGGAAAACCTCACCAGGGAGGCGTCCAGGAGGCAACCTGACCAGATGCCCGAGCCACCTCAACTGGCTCCTCTCGATGTGGAGGAGCAGCGGGTCTACTCCGAGCCCCTCCCGAATGACCGAGCTTCTCACCCTGTCTGTAAGGGAGAGCCCAGCCACTCTTCGGAGAAAACTAATTTGGGCCGCTTGTATCCGCGATCTCGTTCTTTCGGTCACTACCCAAAGCTCATGACCACAGGTAAGGGTAGGAACGTAGATCGACTGGTAAATTCTAGAGCTTCGCCTTCTGACTCAGCTCTCTCTTCACCATGACAGACCGGTACAACGCCCGCATCACTGCAGATGCAGCACCAATCCGCCTATCGATCTCACGCTCCAGTTTTCCCTCACTCGTGAACAAGACCCCGAGATATTTAAACTCCTCCACTTGGGGCAGGACCTCATCCCTGAACCGGAGAAGGCATTCTACCCTTTTCCGAATCAAGACCATGATCTCAGATTTAGAGGAGCTGATTCTCATCCCAGCTGCTTCACACTCGGCTGCGAACCGCAGTTAGTAGTAGTAGTAATAATTATAATTATTATTAGTAGTAGTAGTAGTATTAATAATAATAATAATAATAATAATGACAATAACAATAGTAATAAAAATGACGATAATAATTTTACTTATTATTATTATTATTATTATTATTATTATTATAGTTGTTGATGTTGATGTCGATGTGCCAAAATCGGTCCGTGCTTCTAAGGCAGTTTCAGGTTTGATATGGAGAGCTAGCTTGGCAAGCCAGACTAAATAAATATATTATTTATTTTGCAAAGCAAGAATTTGGTCTAGTTCATTATAAGCTAATGGAGAGCATCTTTCTGATGAACACTTCCAAGAGTTTTAGATTTCTTGAACTGTTGTATTTGCAGGAATCTGTTTCGTTCTCTTATCAAATCCCTATTGTCATCTTCGTCCCCCACATTCTTGTAACTTCTACAGCATATCAAGCTCCTTGACTGTGACATATTTTCAGATGGGATGCTCATGTCAGTCATGATGTAGTCCTCTTTTATTTGTCCTTAATGATATTTGGCCTTTCGGCCATGATTTCCCTGTCTGTGTCAATTGGCATGTCCCATAAAACTGACGATATTGTAAATCACTGTTGGTGGTTACCACTCGACTGCAGCTGATAGATGAAAATGCTTGCAGATCGGCCCGTTGTAGTGCATAAGGATGTACTCTCATCTGGCTATTGGGACAGCCCGGCAGAATGAGGTCAATGGTTTCTTCATACTGGTTGCACATTCTGCAGGTTGGGTATGTTCCATCTTTCATGATCTTGTATATGAGCTCATGCAGCTCTGGTCTAGTGTAGCCATCAACCTTCAGTTTCTGTCTTCAGTTCTGCACTACAGCCACTGATGGGTTTGATCTTCTACATCTGCACTTTTTACTCTTAAAGAATATTTTCCATGCATCAGTTTTTCCTCCCAAGTTTCTCTCATCCTTTTCTGGGCCTATTTCTTCGCTTCATTTAGGTTCTCTTAAAAAAGCTTGTTACTGTTTCTTGCGTTTTTCTTGCCACTTCTGGGATGTTCAGCACCTGTGCATATCTTGTAGCTTCTTCTGTGACAGAGTACAACTTCTAGCTAGCTTCATGTTGTCGGACGAGGATCAGTAGGGCATCTTCTGTTATTTCCACAAAGGTTTTCAGTCCCACTGTTGTTGTTTTGTTCTCAAGATGGGTGAGTCCATGCCTCCAATCTTTCTTAGTAGGTGCATTATTTCAACATCATTTCAGAGATCAGCAGCTTTCTGGTCTTCGTGTTGCTTCTCTTCTTCGAGTTGCCAGTTGATGATTTTAAAACAACTAAGGTGTCTTGTTTGCAGCATCAAGTCCACTCTTTGACAAGCCTGACTTTTCTATAGTACTCTTGTTTCTTTCAGGGGAGCATGTTGTATTCCATCTCCCACATTGACAACAATATTTGTATGTCCATGCTTTCGTTCTTTTTTAAACACAGAAACAGTTTTGTTTACCTGTTTGTAGCTACAGTTTCGCCGACGGCTGCCGGCTTCTTCAGGCTGACGCTGATGGTGGCGCGTCACTTCCTTCTCCGTTTATCTGCGGGCAGCAGAGGACGTTGTCGCCCTCTACTGCCCGCTCTCCCCTCTTCGACGATGCAGTCCCATGCGTGGTCCAGCGTGTAAACTCCGTCGTCCCTGTTCATGGTCCCACATCCACGTCTCCTTATCTCTATTGCTTCCTTGATCCATCTTTTGTATTTTTGTTGTTCAGTGGTTATGATCCGTGTGTTGTCCCAGTCCATTATATGGTTTTCTCTTAAGCAATGATCTGTTACGGCTGACTTTTTTATTGTACTTTCTGCTTCTTCTTTTGCTGCTCTTGTGTGTTTACGATTTGCCTCTTTCTCGCACTCCTTTCTGTGTTCTATTGTCCGTGTGTTGAGTTGGCGTCCGGTTTCTCCTATGTATGTTTTATTGCATATTTTGCAAACTGGACAAAACTGGACAAAAATGTGGAGTCATCTACGAAATCCCATGCAAAATATGCAATAAAACATACATAGGAGAAACCGGACGCCAACTCAATACACGGACAATAGAACACAGAAAGGAGTGCGAGAAAGAGGCAAATCGTAAACACACAAGAGCAGCAAAAGAAGAAGCAGAAAGTACAATAAAAAAGTCAGCCGTAACAGATCATTGCTTAAGAGAAAACCATATAATGGACTGGGACAACACACGGATCATAACCACTGAACAACAAAAATACAAAAGATGGATCAAGGAAGCAATAGAGATAAGGAGACGTGGATGTGGGACCATGAACAGGGACGACGGAGTTTACACGCTGGACCACGCATGGGACTGCAGCGTCGGAGAGGGGAGAGCGGGCAGTAGAGGGCGACAACGTCCTCTGCTGCCCGCAGATAAACGGAGAAGGAAGTGACGCGCCACCATCAGCGTCAGCCTGAAGAAGCCGGTGTTGTGCCATAAATCGACTCACTGCCAAAAAATGATTAGCTTAGTTTTTTCCAGTTCGGAAGTTGTTTTAAGTGTTGCTATTTCTCTTAAACGTTCACAATGAGGATATATTAATCTTTTTTGCAATATTTGCGATTGAAAGATGGTTTGTGGTAAGAACTGGCTTTCTTTATGTTACAGCCTTGATACTAAAAAATAAATAAACAATGTAAAATGGCGCCCTGTATTGAATGTAAACGTTGTATAAATGTAAATTAACAATTATCCAGTGATTTGATTTTTTCCCCCTTCCTTTCTTTAGTGGCTAATCATTTTTTGGCAGCGAGTCGATTTATGGCACAACACCGGCAGCTGTCGGCGAAACCGTAGCTACAAACAGGTAAACAAAACTGTTTCTGTGTTTAAAAAAGAACGAAAGCATGGATTTACAAAGACACAGCAAGAACACACCTAAGATGTTCAATATTTGTATGTATCCTCTTGATTGAGCTCCATCATGAAATCTCTTATTGGTCCAGTTGTATGTATGAAATTGATGTCAGTTTTTCCTTTTTGAATGTTACCTTTGCACATTTGTCAAATCCAAATTGCACGTGGATGTCATATTTGAAGAGTTTGACTATTTGCAGTAGCCCCAACTGTTGGTTTCATTGTTTATTTTTTTGGTGAAACTGGCTTTCCCTTTCTGATTAAACGCGATCCTAGAGGATTAAGTTAATTTGAGCATAAACTAAATGAAATTAACTGACTTAAACTGGATGGATGTAACACAGTAACACTTATTACTACTGTATTTACTCACATAGAATTGAATAAACAATAATATTGGACATGTTGGTGGTTCGAGAATGGCGATGGGTAGATCTGTCAGCATTTAAATGGATTGTATCGCCATCTTGCGGTTTACATTTGAATTACATCAGAATAGCTTTTGTGAGCCACAAACGAATTTGCGACACAAAACCTCCTAAAACAAACTATCCTGATGAGTTTGTAAGTGTAATCGGTCATAACTGTGTTTAGTCTGTTTATGTTTGTGGTAAAATTAACGTTTGTTAGAGTTTTAATGCAATGTTTGTTTCAAAAGGAATAGCGGAACCAATATCGCAGCTTTGCGTTTGAAGGACACTTTTCAGTGTAGGACGTTGTACTAAGCCACAGCTGAGAGTAAAAAGCCGTTTGGAATTTGGATTAGAATGAAAACGTGTTTCTACATTGATACATAAAAAGTAACACGATAATATTTTGTTTCTTTTTTTTCTCGTAAAGTCAGGAGTTGATATTTTACTACGTGCTAAAGACTGAGCAGGTAGAAACGAAAAGTCTCCATCTTGGTTTGTTATTTAGTGAAATTATTGCTGTACCAGTTGTAAGTTAGTGTTTCTTTAGGTCTTCTGTTTGAACTTTTTAACAAAGGTAAACAAAAATGAAACCTAATACTACTATACTGGTATGAATATATGTAACAAAGACTATTTAACTGATAACGTTATTTTTATTAGACGATACTGCAAAACTAATATAAAATTTCTATTGTATATGTTGCATCTAATGAGCTGAACTTTCTCTTAATCCTTTAAACTCATATTTAGCTGTATTTTTTTAGGCTTCTCTGGGAGCTTTTGTGTTTCTCGGGCTTTCAGCTACTTATGCATTCACTTTAGTCTAGTGTCTGGCCTACATTTAGCCACGAGAAGACTCATTTAACCCAAGATAAGACCCAGTGTTATGTTTACTTGAAAAACAAGACAATTTGTTTCTGTTTTAACATGTTTTTATAAGACATGCCTTTCAGATACAGCTCTAAAAATGATTTTGTTTAACCTAATACTTTTGTTTTTTCTTCAGTTTTCCACTGTTTAACCCAAGCTACACAATAGACTGCCATGATCATGGTAAATGGCCAGTATTTGTATATCATGTACAAATACTGGACAGGCAATACATTTCAAGGAAAACTTTGAAAGACTGCCAGAAAGCCTGAAAAAGATAACTCTAAATGATTACATAAAAGGTCAGCATGGAAGCAAAAGGAAAATATATTAGACGAGGTGGAAAACCTTTCCATTTCTTTATTTCAGGTTTTTATATAATGGAGGATGAAGATGATTGTCCAGAGCTGGTGCCCATCAGTGCCCAGCCTGGTCCCCCTGCTCAGCAGATACCGGTCACCATTATTACTGGCTACCTTGGTGAGATCTGTTCTACTCAGTTTATTTATACATTACCAGATCACAATATGTGATGTATTAAATTAAGTGATTATATAAAATAATAATGAAATGTGTACAGGTGCTGGGAAAACTACACTCCTTAACTTTATCTTAACAGAACAACACAACAAACGGATCGCTGTCATCCTCAATGAATTTGGAGAAGGTACATATAAGAAGTGTTGGATTTTAACAGTGATTCTTTCTGTTTTGGGTGATGTATTCAGTGATAAACATCAAAGTATTACCTAAGATTATCATGAGAGGGCAGTATCGTAACAAAGTTTAAGCTGATAAGAAATAAGCACGCTTCCTGTGCTGACACGACTACTAATGTATCAGTTCTGAGTCTGGATTGGGTCTTCTATTTTGCATTCATTTTTTGCTAGAATTATTGTAAATTTGATAAAATTTTCTTATTTTCTTATTATTTTCCTGCAGGCAGTGCTCTTGAGAAGTCTCTTGCTGTGAGTCAGGCAGGAGAGTTGTATGAGGAGTGGCTGGAGCTGAGAAATGGCTGCCTCTGCTGCTCAGTGAAGTATGTGCAACAGTCAGCACCGTGCATTTTAATCAGATATTTATATTTAGAAAAGTAATTTTCAATGTTTTTTTTGCTGTTTGCATGCACACATTTTGATTTAATGTTTTATTCCTGCATTTTTGCAGAGATAATGGCCTGAAAGCTATTGAAAATCTAATGGAGAAGAAAGGAAAGTTTGACTACATCCTTTTAGAAACCACCGGACTTGCTGATCCAGGTGAGAAAAGGGAAAACTTGGTTTCGATTTTGGTCTCTTACTTAAATTCAGTTGTTTTGTAGGGGCTCATTCAAACCCACAAACATGGCGGTGCTCACTTAGTCCTCTCTTGCTTGTTTATCATCCAACAACATTGGAAAATGATTTTATTCAGAATGATTGAATAAATAAATTTTTATTGGCAAATTTGAGATTTATATTTTGTGTATACAAACATGAAATGAAAATCAAATTTAGACAAGATTTTAGAATTTATTTAAAAAAATAATAATAGCCATAAAATTATGTGTACATCATGGCTGAGTTAGTTAAGGCCTGTACAGCTACACGTTAATGGCGAAAATTTAATCATCTAAAAAATTTCCTAACATAGGATCAACAACCTTGTAAAACTGTGATCCCAAACACAGATTTAAATTTTGTTTTGTGCATCGAAACAGTCAAAGTGCAAACTGGCTGAAATGTTGTGGTGAGATTTTACGAGTTAAACAAAATTACCACACAAAAATGTGAGATTGGTCAAATTGGATGGAAGAAGACAGATTGTCACACTTTGTTTCTGCTGTTTGACACAGTTTTTAATCAAGTTATTGATGAACCATTGTAATATTTTAACATTAACCAACTTCAAAGTGCACCTACTAGTTTATAAATCACTCAATGGCATGGGGCCAAAATAAATGTCAGATCTCATCCCAGTATATACACCCAATAGGGCTCTGAGATCCTTGGGAAACAATCAGCTGGGAGAACCACGGGTCAGAACAAAACATGGTGGAGATTAGGGCTGGGCGAAATGGCCTCAAATCTATATTGCGATATAATCTGAAGCATGTGCGGTAACGATATAAATTGCGATATAGTTTCTCCTCTGTTTATACACGTCAAAATGACATGCTTTTAAATATCCTCATGTGGCAAATATATGCCACTTGAGGCATATAGGCCTCCTCCTCCGCCCACTCCATGCTTGCAGTCGCTGCCATTCTGTTGTCCCAATGCCAGCAGGGTGCACGTCTGAAGCTGTTTTTATAGGACCAGAGCGTTTGTAAAACGGGATTTGCCGCGGCACACTGGGGAGGGTTTTGTCATTTATAGTAGCCAAGCTGAAGCTAGAATAAACTGCCATCAGACACCTCTCCAACCACATCCCCGTCACATCCCCCCTACCCCGCATGTGACGTACAGGGTCGCGCATTCAGCGTCAGACGGATGAAATTTCTTTTTCAGGACCTTTAGCTTTGATGTGACCTGCTTTTTGTCCCGCTTGACGCCCCGCTCAGCCAGTGTTTTCACCACTCTGTCGAACAGCTGGCTCTCACCGTCCCCGTAAAAAGGCGACTAATCTGTTTGTCCGCTCGCACGGCCAAAAGCTCCATGGTCTACGCGTCCGTCCAGCCGGCTTTCCTTCTGGCCGGCACCCGGCGCACAGTACACGTGACTGACGCGACCACCCTCTTTTGCGGCACGGCAGAGGTCCAGTCCCTTTGGAGCGACTGTGGGCCTCCCACACGCGTTTAGCCGTCAGAGGCGAGGGGCTCATGTGGCAATATTACTACCAAGCGAGGCGGAACGAATGCTGCAATATCGCGCCAACGTTTATAGACATACCATTGCGGTAATATTACGCCAATATGCCGGCATGGTGTGTCCTATAAAAGCTTCTTTAGTGACGTCATGTGTTATCGCGATATTGTGGTATTGCGATATAGCCAAAAACTATCATTACCCAATTTTATATCGTTTCTACCTTATATCGTTTATATTGCCCACCCCTAGTGCAGATGCTTCTCGCTATTATGCTGCTCACATATGGAATCAGCTCCCCCTGGACCTCAGATCCGCCCCAACTAGGGATGGGTACCTTTGAGATTTATATCGATCTTGTACTAATTCCCGGTACCTAGGAATCGATACCGGTACTTAACGGTACCAATTTTCGATACTTTTGAGTGTTTAATATTTTAATTCTCTTTTATAATTAAATATATATATTTCTCAATATATAACCATATTTGAAAAATATCACGATAAATAACATACAACTGTTTGTATTTTAACATCGTCCTTGTAGTTTTATAAGCTGATAATTAAACTGAAGCAAACATCTTTACTGTGAACTAAATTTACTGTGTATCTTCATTCCTTTTGCCGTCCTGTTTCATTTGACTTTTCCTACTGGGAAGTTAGAATTTCCAAGGAGAAAGCGAACGCACCATTAGATGATAACAATGGTGGCAATGGAAGCTAACATACCAAGCTAACGTTATCTTAAGCAGTTTATTTAGCTGCTGGAGCAGATTTAAACGATGATGCCTCACACTTAGATCGTTGTCTCAGGTTTCATCTTCACCCAATCACCCGTCGCATTTAGTAAAGTGAAGCCAAACTTTAGAGCGCGTTCATGTCCTTCTAGTCGGAAATTCGGAGTTCCGAGGAGAAAGCCAACACACCATTAGTGAAACGGAAGCTAACAAATCAAGCTAACGTTATCTTAAACATTTTATTTACCTACCGGAGCAGATTAAGATGAGGATGTCTCACTTAGATCGTTGTTGCTGGTTTCATCATCACCCAGTTACCCATCACATTTAGTGAAGTGGACCCAAGCTTTAGCGTGCGTTCTTTCTACCATGCTGCTCTGTTTACAACTCGCTCGCAGCGACCGACGGCGTAACACTCTTGCGCATGCGCAGCTGTCTAGACAAGTTCTCGTTATGAAGGACGGGTACCAAAACGAGGCACCGTTTCAAATGACGTGAATCGGTGCTCATTCGTTACTATGGAATTCGGTCGGTACCTTAAAAAGTACCGAATTCGGTACCCATCCCTAGCCCCAACTCTAGTGTTGTTTAAATTAAAACCCTAATGTACTCATCAGCCATTGAATGAATTGTATCTCATGCTGCATTGACTCCACCGTAATCTGTGATGTAATTGCTCAACCTTAATTCTGTCTTTTTCTTTTAGCTCTAAATTATAATTTTATTTGTGTTCTCATGTTTGTTGTTGTTGTTGTTGTTGTGCTGTTTCATGCTAATGGTAAAGCACATTGAAATGCCCCTGTGTTTGAAATGTGCTCTATAAATAAAGCTGCCATGCGTTCAGCAGTAGTTTCCTGCTGTTGTCTGTTTGCAAATAGTTGAATTCCTCCCCGTCGTTTAGTAAAATTCATATCAGAAGTTTGACATTTTGTCTCAAACAGATGATCAGACTTGTGCCGCTTTGGCAGGAACATCAAGAGTAGGCGCGAAAGATAGAACTGTCCATTTATCTCCTGGGGTAAATCCGAAAACATCAGGGTACCGGTATCAGAGAGGGACGGGTGTGTTGCTAATTGACAGGTGTAGGGAGGAAACACACAGACACACACTCGCACAGTGATCATCCTCTCAGTCAAAACAAACCAGGGGGAGGGGGACTCTCTTTCTCACGTCATTGGCTCGTTATTTACTGGGACAGGCTTGTCATTGGCTCCGGCAGCGCTGTCACTCACCAAGGCTCCCGGGAGGATTCTCTTCTTTTCCGTTCAGGAAAAGGTCGGATGTCTCGTTTGAAATGTGCCACTCAAAGACCGCGTTTTCATTACGCACCCATCAAATATTTACCATTCTTTTAGATTCTCACTTGACAGTTTGACAAAAAAGTGGATTGCGTGTACAAGCTCCGGGTGTCATGGCGACAGGGAACCATTTTCAGAGCAAAATCAAAACAAGGCGCATGTGGACACAAACATTAACAAAACTTTGTCATTTCAGATCCTCTAACATCTTTTAACCTGCAGTTTCATCTCCGGATAATCCCGATGATCAGGGAGGCAGAAATGTGTGTTTTCTAAGCCAGCTGTGAAGGAAAACACTATTTAGCTATGTCCGTGTTTTTAAAAATGTTGTTTAAAGCAAGAGTTTAAAAAAGTTCACCCATTTGTTGGCTGAAGCTCACATACTGGAGTCAAATGGTCTCCTCCTCTCTCCAGGAGCCGTGGCCTCCATGTTCTGGGTTGACGCCGAGCTCGGCAGCGATGTCTATTTAGACGGTAGGAAATTTGATGTGAATTTTCAGTCCTAAAGTCTCCATTTTTGTATGCCACTGGAAAAATTTAACATCCTAACAAGCTAAAAAGAAAATTGCAGATAAATGGAATTTCTACTCAGACTTTCCTAATGTAATTACCTAAATTGACCCAAACAAATAGAAAAAAGAAACTTCATTTCAGAGCTAAAGAGAAACAAACGGTGTGATTTTTAATCCTGGTTTTGTTTTTCTTTCCGCTGTAGGCATCGTGACCGTCATCGATGCCAAGTACGGCCTACAAGTAAGATACCCTGCATTACTGAAACAATTTTTGGGACATTTTATCGTTTTTTTTACCCAAAAATCTCACAAAATAATGGTGCGATTTCCCTCAATGAGCCGAAACGTGTTTACTGTATTTACTTTTGCACAACAACAAAGTCTGTTGTTACTCTTTATGAATAAAAACAGCAAAACTTCTGAGATTTCTCGCTTCTATTCAGTGAATAAACACCCCCCCTGCTGTTTTTGTGGGGTTTAAACGGATCGGGACATGTGACACTCGGATAATGGGATCTAATTCCGATGTGTCATGCTCAGTGAAGTGACAACAGTGGCGCCTGAGCTGCTCCGTCTTCAGGGGGAATTCCTGGCGGATTCTGTAATTGATATCAGAAATGTGGTCATGGTAATGGGACTGTCGCCTTCTATCCCACTCTTACTTGTTCTCTCGCCGATTGAAGTAAAAAAATCTTGTTTTTTATTGTCATTCAAAGATGATGACAAAGTCAGATACCAGGATGCAAACAGAAAGTTACATTTTTATGCGTTAAGTCATTTAAATTATGACAAGAAACTTTTTATTGTTTTATTATCTAAGAGTTAAAGTGGTTGTTAACAACTACAGATTTTTACACTTAAACGTCCAAACACTTGGAATTTTTGAGAAACTTTGTGGTTTGCTGTGTGACTTATCCCCATTATCTGGTCTTTTAAGCAACTAAATGAAGACAAAGCCAACGGACTCGTCAATGAAGCAGCCAGGTATTTTATTTTTCAGGTGTTTCCCTATCAGATGCTGCTAGAACCATTTGTTTGTCCCCCCGTTTGTCCGCTCCAGCCGATGTTTCTGCTGAACAAATACTCTGATGGAGGGAGAAAAGACAAGTTGCATGACCTTTTGAGTTCTTTCTTGTTGTTGTTTGCCTTTTCACCTCTAAAACAAACAACCTCAGCTCCCATCTGATTTCGGCATTTACTGTTTTCTGACTCATTGCACACATAATTACATCTAAAGAGCGCAAGGTCGTGCTAAATTAGCTGTTTTTACATGTGAGCATCTCAAAAAAAATTTTCTTTAAAGTAGGAAAACAGTTTTTTTTTTCAGAGGGCTTCATCCAGAGGCAGTAAAACATATATTTCACCTTAAAGGTTAACTTTCAATAGGTCACTGAGTTTTTCCATGGAGACTGGACATGAAAATAGTCTCCTACACTTATCTCCTGCATTACCTTCTGACTCTAGGATTTGAAAACCCTGACAGATCTACGTCACACCATCACTGGAGTCCTAATCAGAGACGAGCTTAGCAAAAAAAAAAAAACCTTTATGTACTTCTCACATTATATCGTAGCACAGGGTAAGACTATCACTTTTATAGACTCTAAAAAAAATCCTACATAATTCCTGGAAGGCGGAAAACTCCAGATTGATGCTTTATTGTGAATTCTGGGTAGGAATGTAAGAAAACATTGACGCACTAAAATATTATGATATTTTGTGTTATGACACTAAATTGATATTTAAAAGCAGTGCGATCAATTATTTTTAGATTTTCCATGTAAATATTTACCAAATTTACCGTGTGGTGCAGTTCAAACTCTGACAGCTAGGTGGCAGCAGGTTTTACCGGCTTTATTCTGATGGTGTCGGTACAGGATCCATCATTACCTCTTTGAAAATACACTTTTAGCATAGAGCTGCATGTTTATTATGGCTGAATGATTAATTTCACGTGCAATTAAATTGCGATGTGACAAAAGGAGATTTTCTAATCGCAAAGGCTGCAATTTGGCAGCGAGTGGTTAGCGCAATGCTAATATACATGGAAAAAGCCATAGGAACGCTAATGCTAATATCACCGATTACATTCTTACAAATTATGAATTAGAAACGTGCCAAATGATTACATTTGGAGTCTAATAGAAAGTAAAACTACCATCAATCAAATAAGTACAGACAGGTATTTTAGTAAAGCCAGAAAACTTTTAACTCCAGAGTTTTGGCTAGCAGCTATGAGCGTAACTGAACTACGCATGGACAAGACGTCAAAAACTCTAAACACAAAATACTTCAATAAACGGGACACACTTCTTTCCTGCAAATACAATTTCACAGGTGTTGCTAATACCTAAGATCCTTCAAGGGATGTGCTCAAAGAGGAGTTCAACATTATGAATACAATATAGTGTTTTATTTTACAAATACCATTATAAACACAAACTGACGTCGTAAGAAACATTATTTTAATAACGAAACTGCTAAATTCTTTCCAACAGTACAGATGTGTACTGTATTTGTCACAGTGGGTTTGCCGTACTTTGACGTCATCGGCAGTCGAAGGACCCCGAGCCGATCTTGCACCCGAGCAGATCCTGTACCGACACCGGAACAACAGGGTCTGGCATTAACACTGCATGTTTCTTGGAAGTGTCTGGCCTGAGTTTCCAATTAAATTCTGTCTTGAAAGTTGCAAACATCTGTCTTCTTATCACAATACATCCTATCGGCTCCTCAGTGCTGTGATCGTATTTCTGATTAAATCTACTTGCCTTATTGAGCTAATCCTTTTTTTTTAAATCTTTTCAGACAAATTGCTCTTGCAGATCTCACTATAATCAACAAAACAGATCTTGTAAATAAGGAGGAACTGAATCAAGTTAGAGACACTGTAAGGTAAATATCATTACGTTTTCTCCACCTTGTCTTTTATATTCACTTTAGTTTGATCTATTTTTCTCTCATATCAGGTCTATAAACGGTCTTGTCAAGATTGTGGAAACCCAAAGAGCCAGGTGAGCGACTTTCCTCCAATCAAACAAAGAAAAAAATGAGGTTAAGTAGCTTTTCTAAACCCAGGTTTCGTGCGGGAACTTCACCTCAGATCTTCGTATCAAAGACGGAGCGGACGGGACGCTGCTGCACAGATGTGCACGTAGACAAACACAAATTACAGCTCTGAGCAAACATCAGGCTGACATCCGTGTCAGATTACTCACAAGTCTTTGCTTCCTGACCTCAGCATGTCAGGATGGCATTAGTATGTGTGTGGAGCTCGGCCTCACCCGCCAGCACCCGCGGAGTTCAGGGTGAACACATGAAAGAGCGTACGGCGAGGGGTTAATTGAATTCACATTGGCCAAACATTGAGTTTGAGGCAAAAGCCGGGACTTGTTAGTTTTAAATGAAACAAAAATAATAACGCTTCTCTTCGACAGGGTGGATCTCTCTGAAGTCCTTGATCTGCATTCTTTTGACAGTATGGATGGAGCAAAGTGAGTTTTCCTCTTTAGTCTGGCATAAATACCGTATTCATTTATCACATCAAGTGTATTTGTGGAATAAAATCAGCACATTTGAGTCATGTTCACTCAGCTGGCTTATAGCTCTTTATTAAACATTTAAATAATGTTTTACATTTACTTAGCAACAGTTAAGAAGGTTTTTGATGTGAAATCATTCTTTTTAAAAAGCGATTAAAAGTTAAGATTTTAAAATGTGAAAAATATCCTGATTTTTCTTCCGGATTTTTAAATTTATTTTATTTTTGTCCTTAATTTTTACATTATTTCATGTTTCTGTGATGAATGGAGTATAAGGATGTCCGCTTTATCCATTAGGGGAAAAAAACTACAAAGCCAACAGGGCAGCAGGAATCGATGATTCCTGGTTTTAAAAATGAAACTAGTTTTTTTATTATAATCAAAAGTTATTTTGAGAAATCTTAAAAAGAATTGAATATAACTACAGTAGTGTTATACACTACTTCCTAAACCATCATAGTCTTTATTAAAGTAAAGTTGTGCCAATTTTATTGCATTTCACTTTAAGTCCCCAAATTTGTAGCAGGAATATTACATCTGAAGAAATGGAACACACATCTTTGTTCATTTATCCTCCTTTGTCCTAAATCTAATCTAAATTGGGTGTTTTAACTGATAATCTGACTTCTAAAGCTTGTCATGGAAATAAAAGCCTTAATTAGAGCCAGTAGATGGCTTTTGTTACTGCTGCCTCTGAGCTCCACCACAGGACAGTCATCATATTGTCACACCGGCAGAATCTCATGAATACGGTCGCCGTTCCTCCCTTCATGTGAATGAACGGGTCGGCGCGTTGAAGCTTTTTTACGTGTCTTCTAACCAGCTGCAGAGGATTAGAGCCGCGTGTGTCTACTGGCTCCCCTCGTCCCGAACAGATTCAACCCCCCTTCCCTTTGGGTCTCACCCTCCCTGGGTCCCATGCAGGCTGTTTGAAGCGGCCCCCCGCTGCGCTGCCTGTGTGGCACTAACAGCACGCAGGTCTGGAGCAGCTGGACGCAACGTTTAGCCTCCTTGTGAGGTCAGAGAGAAGCAGGAGAACAAGGGCAACCGTTTGTTTGGGGGGGGGGGTCTCCTGTTTCTAAAGCATTCACGGGTCCATTTAGAGTCATCATTAAGCAGCGGCACAACTACAAGATGTAACACGCACCATAAAAAAGATTTCTTCTGTTCTGCTGATAGAAGTTCAAAAAGTGTTGATTGTGCAGTTCTGACCGATGATCTAAACAGGAAACTCGGCATAAAACGAGCTGCAAGTCCCAAATATGTAGAGAATTTGTGACGCGGTAAAACAGAATGAAGGGCTTTCTGGACTTTTAAATGGCAGCGTGAAGCAGAAGTGTCTTCCAGGAAGACTGGCAGACTCTAATTTAGGAAAAACAAAGAAAAGACTTTACGACTTTGTTTTTAGGCTAATTTTAAAAAGCTCTGAGACCTATTTAGAGCTACCATAACCAAGGCAATGGTCAGCAGGGGGGTTCTAATTAGCTTAAATATGTATCCATAAAAGCAAAAAGGCAGTTTCTTCAAATGCGTACTCGTCTGAACTCTTGTGTACGTCGTCAACGATGGCCTGAGTACTGTTCTAATCCCAAGTGCGTACAGTGGTGTGAAAAACTATTTGCCCCCTTCCTGATTTCTTATTCTTTTGCATGTTTGTCACACAAAATGTTTCTGATCACCAAACACATTTAAGCGTTAGTCAAAGATAACACAAGTAAACACAAAGTGCAGTTTTGAAATGATGGTTTTTATTATTTAGGGAGAGAACAAAATCCAAACCTACATTGCCCTGTGTGGAAAAAGTAATCGCCCCTCTTGTTAAAAAATAACCCAACTGGGGTGTTTCACACCTGAGTTCAATTTCTGTAGCCACCCCCAAGCCTGATTACTGCCACACCTGTTTCAATCAAGAAATCGCTTAAATATGAGCTGCTGACACAGAGAAGTAGACCAAAAGCACCTCAAAAGCTAGACATCATGCCAAAATCCAAAGAAATTCAAGAACAAATGAGAACAAAAGTAATTGAGATCTATCAGTCTGGGAAAGGTTATAAAGCCATTTCTAAAGCTTTGGGACTCCAGCGAACCACAGTGAGAGCCGTTATCCACAAATGGCAACAACATGGAACAGTGGTGAACCTTCCCAGGAGTGGGCGGCCGACCAAAATTACCCCAAGAGCGCAGAGACAACTCATCCGAGAGGTCACAAAAGACCCCAGGACAACTTCTAAAGAACTGCAGGCCTCACTTGCCTCAATTAAGGTCAGTGTTCACGACTCCACCATAAGGAAGAGACTGGGCAAAATGGCCTGCATGGCACATTTCCAAGACGCAAACCAAGTTGAACTTTTGGGAAGGCAAATGTCCCGTTACATCTGGAATAGAAGTAACACAGCATTTCAGACGAACAACATCATACCAACAGTAAAACATGGTGGTGGTAGTGTGATGGTCTGGGGTTGTGTTGCTGCTTCAGGAACTGGAAGGCTTGCTGTGATAAATGGAACCATGAATTCTACTGTCTACCAAAACATCCTGAAGGAGAACGTCCGGCCATCTGTTTGTCAACTAAAGCTGAAGCCATCTTGGGCGCTGCAGCAGGACAATGACCCAAAACACACCAGCAAATCCACCTCTGAATGGCTGAACAACAACAAAATGAAGACTTTGGAGCGGTCTAGTCAAAGTCCTGACCTGAATCCTATTGAGATGCTGTAAAAGACTCGTAGCAAGTTATCGCAAACGCTTGATTGCATTTATTGCTGCTAAGGGAGGCCCAAAAAGTTATTAGGTTCAGGGGGCGATTACTTTTTCCACACAGGGCAATGTAGGTTTGGATTTTGTTCTCTCCCTAAATAATAAAAACCATCATTTCAAAACTACATTTTGTGTTTACTTGTGTTATCTTTGACTAACGCTTAAATGTGTTTGGTGATCAGAAACATTTTGTGTGACAAACATGCAAAAGAATAAGAAATCAGGAAGGGGGCAAAGAGTTTTTCACACCACTGTACCATGGCAAATTTGCTCCAAGTTCCCGGATGAGTTCTTGCTCCGCCCGTTGTATCGAGGGTGCATCCTTCTGAAATGGGACAGAAAAGCTTCCCATTATGCGTTGCGTCGTAAACCGTTGTACTCTGAACGGCAGAGTAACTGTAGTGTTTAATATCAGAAATACAAATAAAGAAATATAAAATTGTCTGTTGCTGCAAATAGTTGTGTGTAACCTGTAAAATTAGCTGTGTGTGTGTTTGGTTTATCTTTTTTCAGACTCTTCACGATCCCCCAAAATGCTAATTAGCTAACCCACTATCAAAATAAAAGCAGCTTAGCTCTGTTTGGATGAAAATTTAACTTTTTTCTTTATTTAGCTGGAAGTGTCGTATTTTATCAACAATGATCAAAGATGGACTAAATATTATGTAAATTATATGTATTCATTGTTATTTTGTATGGGTCAGACTAGGGATGCAACGATACCACTTTTTTCCAAAGCGATACGATACCGATACTTGGATCTGAGTACTCGCCGATTACCGATGCCGATACTTCTACCACACAAAAAAATGCAATGATTTGGAATACAGATTTTAATTTCTTCTCTGCTTTCAACAGGAAAAGACTGTGAGGTAGATAAAAAGTTAAATATATGAATGGAAATCATCACAAAACTAAAATATTAGGTGAACAGAAATGAAAAGTTACAGTGAAGCCATTTTCAAGCAACTGCATTGGTATTGGTTCCTGGTATCGGTTAACTTTTACCGATACCGGTATTGGTATCAGTATCGGTACCGATACCAGTATCGTATCGGTGCATCCCTAGGTCAGACTAGACTTTTATTTTTATGTCAGGTATTTTTAACTAGCAACAAGCAGCGATTGTTGCCATGACGCAATGGAGTATGGTTCTGTTGCGAATGGAGTCTTCGTCCTCCCGTACTCGGCGGGTAGAACTGACTTTATGGTGTACTAGCTAAGAACATACTTGTCAAGGACACAAGGAAGTACTAGTGGCCTTGGGTATTGAGAAACGGCCGGTGTTTTGAATAAAGATTGTGACATTAGTCGCGTGGAGCATCAGTGAGCCTCTCGGGGAAACGGGAATAAAGCAAACTGACATTTCAGGAACTGTTTCGTGATATTTGATGGATTGTCTCATGAGCTTCTGTCTCCACTGATCCACGTCAGAAAAATACGTTTCCCAGTTTTTTCAGCTGACTGGTTGGTCAAAGTAAATTTGGGGTTTAAATGTTATTTTTTTCCATGTGTTTTAATTATTTTTTAATACATGTTATAAATGTAATTTGCACCATTGTTCTTTGAAAAAAAAATCTTTTTTTTTTAAATATGAATGATAAAAAGCTCCTTGTTTCACCTCAAAGGCTCGCCGAGAAGCTAGAGCTGGCTAAACCCATGAGACCGCATCTGGACAAGGTTTGTGAGCATCTCCGAGGGCTTCTGTTGTTCTGTTTGCTAATTTATTTCAACACATCGTTTCCTGCAGGATAAAGGGAGGAATACCTTCTTCTCGGGGCTAAACCTCGGCCCCCTCGGGCTGCCACACTGTTATTGAAAACTCCCATCCTGCTTTGTCTTTTGGGGTTTGTGTTCAAATCCACTTTGACTTTTTGATGTTTCTTCTTAAATCACAAATGGATCCATTCTGGCTTGTGCAGGATTTAGGCCTTTCAGCTTGTTTAAATGGAGTTCACTCAGATGGTCCCATGCAGCAGCCGTGCAGGCTCTTTAAACCCGTGAACTTTTACCACAGGATGAGGGCAGATGGGGGTTATTTGTGTGGGTAAATAACACCATTGTTGTCTGTTTTCTCCAAGCCTCTTTCCCGCATACATCTCTCCTGTCCCTCAGACACCCCCCCCCTCCCTATCTTCATCACGTCCCTCTTTTCATGTTAATGGGAATGCTGTTATTCTGTTGTTATACCAGATGACAAGGAAGTGTGTAACCTTAGCACTTCAACACAAACACCCCCTAAATATCTGCAAATTGACCCTGTTTTTTATGCTGCAAGGAAGTAACGCGGAGGAAGTGTGAGAAAAGACTCGGGGCAGTTTTAGAAATTCGGGATTTGTATTTTATGGGAGAAAATGTCTGTTTATCTCATATTTAGTGAAGTTTTTTCACTTTTAATCTGCTATAAGGCCAGAAAAGCAAATTATAGTTGAACTTGTTTGGTTGTTTTGCCCTCAGAGTATTTTAACGGTGACATTTGAGGTGGCTGGAGAGCTCTCAGAGGACGCCCTGAATGCTTTCATCCAGGTAAAAATGCACTCAGATCCCTGCTGCTACCACCGGTTCAGTGAAAAACTAAACACCAAAATTCCCATTTCAGGATCTTCTCTGGGAAAAGAAGTTCTGCAACAAAGATGGCGAACCCATGACTGTCATCCGGTTAAAGGTACGGCAGAGCACGGTGTTTCCTCTGATGATTAACAAAGCTTTTGAAGCTTGATTCTGCGGTTGTGGGTGAATGATTTGCTCGTGCCGTGCCTGTTTCCAGGGCGTCGTGTCGTTTGTAGGTAAAGCCCACCAGGTGATGGTGCAGGGGGTCCACGAGCTCTACGAGTTTAATGAGACTCCTCAGCTCTGGGAGGAAAACCTGCACGTCAACAGACTTGTTTTTATAGGTACACACACACACCCACAAACTTATAGATGATTATTAAAGCGTCAAAAAATTATACCGAAGTCCCCGACTTTCCAGTCAATTTCAGTAAATAACTATATTTTCTCAGTCTTTTCCAAATATCTGACATTAACTTCCTGGTTTTAATTGAGCATCATGAATATAATTTTGTGCAACACAAACTTGAGTTAAGCTGGGCTGTAAAAATGAAGAATAAAGGCTTTTGTCTTCATTTTGGTTTCACAGGCAGGAATCTGGACAAGGACGTCCTGCAGGATCATTTTGTTTCTACCGTGGTGCTGAAAGCAGAAACTCCATAGATAACAATATATGCTTGTATATTTTTGTCTGCATGACAGGGAGACGCATTAGAAAATGACTTGAGCTGTGATGGTTTTACACAACTTGCCTTTAAAAACTACAGTTTAGAAGAGTTTTGTCTGCAGAAATATCTTACATGAACTGCTAAGACTCGGGTTGTGATAAAATATTTTAATGTGTCTCGTTTTCATCCTGCAGTTTTAAGTTATTCAAAATAAAAATGAACTCTGAATGTGGGTTTCTGTCATGTTTTGGTAAAAATGAATGAAATGGCTTTAATAGGAGGCCTGACTAGGTCGTTAACATCACAGAGAACAAGTATCTGTCATGCTTTTATATTCGCTGCATAAAAAAGCCAAGATTACAGTTTTGTCTGCGATGATTGTTGATATCGGTGTAAATCAGAAATCTAAATGTTATTTTTAATGCTTCTGTTGATTTTTAATTTCACAAATATTTGGGTTTAGGTCATTGTGCATTTTTAACTCTGGCCTTTTTTGTTGTTTTACAAAGTTGGTCCCACACCATTTTTTTCTTCATTTTTATTAATTTTGCTTTGTCCCTTAAACATTTTGTATTTTTATCTGGTTATAAATGAGCTTTTTTATAAAACTAATTTCAAATGGCTAGAGAAAATTTTAAAATGCTAAACAGACAAAAACGGGTTTTATGATGTTAATTTGTCACCTGCACTGATTAAGTTTTGCACAAAACACCTTAAAAGTCACAACTTTTCTAATTTCCCTAAAACTGTAGATAATGTCATTAAAGAACTATCTCTTGCTCACATAAATGTCCCTAAGTTGAGGGGAATAAATGCAGATTTGCTTGTTTGATTGTATACTATGGAAACATTTGAGGCGGATAACTAAGTCATGCTTAATAAGTTGCTGCTGTCTTATCTTTACTTTATGGATCCAACTCAATTTTAAATTAAATCCCCCAAAATGCAGAAACATTCCATCAGCTGAATTCCACACAACTGCCATCAGATGGTATTCTGAGCTTTTGGAGGCCTTGCGCACGAGGCATGCATAGCCCCACCCCACCTATCTCAGGCACCCCGCAGTTAGGAGCTCTGATAGGTCCGAAGGACTAATGGGACTGGCCTGCGAGGCGGCAACCGCTCTGATATAAAACATCTGCTGTCATGTTAGAAAACAACTAAATCTGCAAACAACCAGACAGTATTCGCGCTTTTACGCACGAGAAATCGTCGCGCCCGCTTTGGCACAGTTGGCTTTTTACGCGTTTTGTGCGCTCTGTGGTGGTCATGACCAAGGATTTTCAACCTGGATTGACTCTAGAGGAGGAGATTGACGTCCTTGGTGAAGAAGAGTCTAACCACCCTCGGATGTATGGCTGCGCTGTGGATCCGGGATCCTCAACAGAATCCGAGGTCGACTCCTCGGGGGAGAGTGAGAACAGTTTCTGCGCACGCGCCCCAACCTCCAGAGCGTCTCAGAGCAGTTCTGTGAAGCCTCCTTACTCCTACATTGCCCTCATCACCATGGCCATCCTGCAGAGTTCGCAGAAGAGGCTGACGCTGAGCGGAATCTGTGACTTCATCAGCAACAAGTTCCCCTACTACAGAGACAAGTTCCCCGCCTGGCAGAACTCGATCAGACACAACCTCTCACTCAACGACTGCTTCATCAAAATCCCACGAGAGCCGGGTAATCCAGGAAAAGGGAACTATTGGTCTCTAGATCCCGCCTCGGAGGATATGTTCGACAACGGCAGCTTTCTTCGCCGGAGGAAGCGCTTCAAGAGGAACCAACCCGAGTATGGCAAAGGAGTAGTGTTTTACTCCAGCTTGAGCTGCTACCGGCCGTTCGGACAGCCGTATGGCGCACAGGGCATGTTAACCTCCACGCCCTCTGCTCCTATTCGGTACTTTCCGCTGCAGGATGGCATCATGATGCCCCCTTCTTACCACATTGTGCCGCACGCGCTGGACACTCAAAATAAGCGCGCTGGGCCTGGAGACTCCAGAGCGCAGCCGTGCGCAAAAGTCCAAAAACCTGGCACGCAGACAAAGTGCTCCTTCAGCATTGACAGCATCATGAGCAGACCTTCTCCTGTCAATCACCCGAACCCAAGTTCACCGCTCAGCCCTTACTGCAGTCGTGGATTTAGCCACTTTATGGTGCCAGCTCTCCTGCAGCCCCCAAAGACTCCTTTCTGTTCTCCTCCGGTGCTGAGCGCACACACTCTCACACCCATGTTGCTGAGGCAATAAGAGACTTAGCTGTTGATACACGTTTCTTAAAGAAATACTTCATTTGCATGGTATTTATTTGCGTTGGCATTCAAAATGACCGTTAATTTATTGGTGACTGTAGCTGTTTGAAAAGCAAATGATTTTCATGTTAAAGTGTTGCAATAAATGTCTGAATAAAGAGCTTTTTGTGTGATCCCTTGTTAATAACTATAGAGATCGTTTTTGTTGTGTAATTATATTTATAGGAGTTGTAATTATTTAGGACTTATTTCGTTATGCTTCATATTTCTTGTCATAAAAGTCAGTCGTCTGTATAATAGAAAAATGTTAAGAAATCAAACATGAAAGTTTTTATTTTCATTGCACTTTTACAAGATTTTAACAAAATCGTTGGTTTTGTTTTAAAAAATGGTGTTAAAGACAAAAATATGAAGAAAAAAAACTCCAAACAAAACAGGCCTGTTTTTTTATTAGCCTGGCAAGCCAGACTAAATAAACATCTTACTTAACTTTGCAAAGCAAGGGTTTGGTCTAGTTCCCTAGGCTAGATTTTGACTCATTTGAGAAGTTTTCCACACATGCTTGTGTCAATAGTTTTAAAAGTGAACATCTTCCATCCTGCCACAGGGTGTCGCTGTTCCCCAAAATCAAAACCGCAACTGTTGCTGATCCCTTTAGGATTTCAAACTTTGGCAAACACCTGAAACATTTCACATTAGATGTTAAAGTTTGAAATATAAATGAAATAAAATTGACTATTATTTTCGTTTCCGTTCATGCCTCCTCCAGACAGTCGCGATGAGGTATTTTCTCAGCGGTCCGTGAACAGACGCACCGGTGTCCGGTTGCAGTCCCGGTCCTGAGACAATTCCCCCCTCACATCAGTCAGAAGTCTATTTTTGGTCCCAGGCTCAGCTGATTGAAGCACAAACTGTCCCTCCCTGATTTTTTCTCCCTCTCTATAGTCAGTTGTTCAGTCTTATTAGGAAACGAGGGCGTTTTCTAAAGGCAGAGACGTATTTCACTAACAGTCGGTTCCGAGGGGGATGCTCCTCCAGTGCCTTTATTACTTATCTTTTCGTTGCCTGCTTCTTTTCTTTATTCTTTCCACATCCGCTCCGTTGTTCTAAACAATTTTCATTTCACTGTGATCCTGCTGGCTCCTGGAGGATGGAGACGAGCCCCATCCCGGTGGTGACGGTCCAAACCGCTCCCTTCGAGGACCAAAAGCCCGGTACCAACGGGCTGCGGAGGAAGACGGCCGTGTTCGAGGGGAGGAAGAACTACTTGCATAACTACATCCAGAGCGTCTTGTCCTCTATCGACCTGCGGGACAGACAGGGCTGCACCATGGTGGTGGGCAGCGACGGGCGCTACTTCAGCCGGACTGCCATCGAGGTGATAGTTCAGATGGCAGCTGCCAACGGGGTAAGGAGGTGGAGGACCACCAGAACCTGGCATGCATCAAGACAAAACCGAGCCTAACCCTTTCACTAAAACCCATTTCATCAGGTTTTGCTCCAGAACAAAAGATTCTGTTCACATTAAAAGTGATTAAATACAAACTTTATACAGACTTGCAGAGTTATAACCTTTACACGGCGTTTTGGTTAAAGGTGCAGTATGTAAGAATTTAGTGAAAATTTTACAGTGAAAAAATCCCAAGAGTCTATGTTTCAGTCAATTTGGAGGGAATGTTACTGAAACATTCACAGCTGGCTGCGGGGGATTGTCCGTTGTTCTGATTTCAAAAGAAAGGAAGGAGGGACGTGACTAATGTTCACCATCAGTGAGTGTGGGGTTGTCGTGTCTTCTGTGCGCTAATGCTGCAGCGCTGACAAATGAAATTTGAGGATGGCGGCAAAAACTCCAGAGTTGTTTAAAGTGGTTGCAGTAACCAAATTTTACCACAGGATGTCACATTTACTTCATTTCAACATAATGCACCTTTAAACTACTGTTATTGTGGTTTTAAAAATGCAATTTTCACAAATATAATCATGGTAACCTCGCAACCACAGCACAGACAGACATTTGGGGGCCCCCGTGCCACTGCATTAGATAATCATGTTGCATTTGACCTTAAACACAAATTAAATTTAATCATGCCTATAATTCATGTATGACTGAGGCGACGGTGGCACAGGAGTTAAGTGCTCGCCCCGTAATCGGAAGGTTGCAGGTTCGAGCCCTGCTCAGTCTGTCGCTGTCATGTCCTTGGGCAAGACACTTAACCCACATTGCCTGCTGGTGGTGGTCGGAGGGACTGGTGGCGCCTGTGCTCGGCAGCCTCGCCTCTGTCAGTGCGCCCCAGGGCAGCTGTGGCTACATTGTAGCTCATCCCCACCAGTGTGTGAATGTGTGTGAATGGGTGGATGACTGATTGTGTTGTAAAGCTCCTTGGGGGGTTCCAGGACTCAAGAAGGCGCTGTATCAAATACAGGCCATTTACCATTTACCATATGACTAACTAGAGGTCCTACTAAGGGGTGGCCAGGAAGGGGCATGGCCACCCCTGGAAAATTGTTGCCTGCCCCCAGGAAAGATTCCCACACCTTTAAAAAGAATCATATTTAATATTGAATGTAGACCTAAATGTTAAAGCCAATAAATAAATATTTTTTCATTATGTCCTGTGTCCTTGTCACCCCAGTTCCTTCTGTCTTTCCCCTCTCCCTTTCCTGTTCCCTTAGATTCTTATTATTATCCAGCCCTCACATCAGTTTTCCTCTTGTGTTTTGTTTTGCCTCCCGTTCCCCAGATATTTAGTCTCACCTGCCCATAATGAACACGGTCACACCTGCCCCTTCTCCACTCACCACCTCAGTTATTTAAAACTAAATGTCACTCAGACTCCCACCGCACTCTGTGGCCAGAATACAGCGTTTGCAACTTCAGAGTGCCGGTCCGGTGGCGCTGCAGTATGCTTCCAGCAGGTTTCCTGCATGTTTTAGATCATGAACACAGCGGATTTGTTTAATTTAGTGATGAATCACTCCTGTAGACACTAATGAAGGCTGAGGAGACATTTCAGCTTTCAGATTGAGGTGTTAAAAAAATGAACGCACAGCAAGGATACACATTTTGCTTTCGGTTCTACTAAACAGACACTAGGGGTGCTGAAAACATGCCAAAACTGCCTAGTCTCCCTTTAAAGCAATTAAACAGGCAGCTTCTTGGATTTCCTGCATTTGGGTCCTACCTCAACTAACAGCTTTATGACATTTTTGTTAAGACCGCAGCTACAACAGGCAAATTAAACTGTTTAAAAATTCTAAAACAATAAAATTGAAACAATGACTGAAACTTCACCGGATCTACCACATTACCAAATTGGTGTGCCACCCCAAAATCTTCAGTGACCCCCTCATGCATATTTTCTGGGGGCATAGCTGACTCTGACAGCAAAAAAGCGGTGAGCTCATGCAGGACGACAGTGAAACAGAATAGAGGAAACTCCCAAATTCTCTTCCAAAATACTTTGCTCTGGGATCTTGGATTGTTGCCAAATGGGGAAAACCAAAAAGGAAAGAACTAGAATTTATTTGTTTTTAAAGATTATGCCAGCCCCAGCCAAATGTCTCCTAATGTCAGCCTTATCAGCAGATCCATCCATCCTGCTGTGCTTTCCTGCCTACGTTTCTCCACACGTCACCTCAGAGCCAAGCTCCACACACTGGGGATCCCCTGTCAGAGTGTGTGGCAGAGACCCAACAGCAACGCTTGTACACAATTCACACCCATGCTACACGTTCTGATTGTTACTAGAATACAAAAGTATTTCTAAAATCCATAAAAACACTCACACTTTAGACAGATGGATTCCTGTTGGATGAGGACACTTTGGGTGGGGGGTGGGGTGGGGGGCACCGGTATTAACACTTTACAAGCTCCACATAAATAGAAAGCATAACTCATATATTTAGGGACCCACTTGGAGATGGTCTGCTTTTTAAAGCAGATGGTAAATGAGTCACCTAAACGTGTCTGTAGCGGTGTCGGTTAAACTTTTCGCTTTAACCTTCTCACGGTGACATTAGAGGAAACCGCTGCTCATTATCATCTGTGCTGTACAGATCGGGCGTCTGGTCATCGGTCACAACGGCCTTCTGTCCACCCCCGCCGTGTCCTGCATCATCAGAAAGATAAAGGCGATCGGTGGAATCGTCCTCACGGCGAGTCACAACCCCGGAGGCCCCGGCGGAGACTTTGGAATTAAGTTCAATGTTGCTAATGGAGGTGGGGGCACAACAAAAGCTCCTTTTTCATTTAAAGCATCTAAACAGTCGTTGATTTTTAGTTTTATGTTGCTTTCTGTCGTCTGAAAGGTCCATCTCCGGATACAGCGATGGAGAAGATCTACCAGGTGAGCCGGACACTGGAGGAGTACGCCATCTGCCCCGACCTGCGCATTGACCTCTCTAGGTTGGGAAGACAAGAGTTTGATCTCGAAAACAAGTTCAAACCTTTCAGAGGTACAACTGCCAGAACCTTTTAATGTTAATATAGATAAATAAAAAAGTTACCAGGCACTGACGTACTCGACAGTAAAGCCACTCCGACCCAAAGTCAAATATTTTGGTTCAATTATAAGGAAAAAACATTTTCAGTTTCAAAGTAGGCTTTATAGTAAAAAAAAAAAAGAAGGAAATAGAGCTATTTGCTGCCTAATGTAATCATCACAGTTGTTTACTCTTTATTATTTAAAAACACTTCACAACAGTCATTTAAGAAATAAAGTTGGCGCTTCCCACTTAACTGATGTCACATGAAGTAGTGATGTGTCGGTCGCGAACGAACCGGCTCTAAGAGCCGGCTCTTCGAAGTGAACGACGGGAGCCGGCTCGTCATTGGGACCCGTCCCCTCCCCCCTCCCCTTTTGCTTTGGTGAAAGCCACAGGCGATTGGTCAGCATGTGTAACTGCGTGTCCAGACTGTCCACACACAGAGCAGTAGGGGCGGGGAAGAGGGAGGATCAGACTCAAGACACACAGCAGAGCACATGCGGGCGGAGGGAGACGAGAGGGAATGAGGAGGAGGAAAAAGGAGAGAGAGAGAGAGAGAGAGAGAGAGAGAGAGAGAGAGAGAGAGAGAGAGAGAGAGAGAGAGAGAGAGAGAGAGAGAGAGAGAGAGAGAGAGAGAGAGAGAGAGAGAGAGAGAGAGAGAGAGAGAGAGAGAGAGAGAGAGAGAGAGAGAGAGAGAGAGAGAGAGAGAGAGAGAGAGAGAGAGAGAGAGAGAGAGAGAGAGAGAGAGAGAGAGAGAGAGAGAGAGAGAGAGAGAGTGACGAAGACGGAGAGAAAATGAGCGCCAGCAGTCGGAAAGTGGAGATTTCTTCAAGTGTTCAGTTATTAAATCCATAGAAATGATAAATATTTGATATATTGCATTTTTTTACATTAGTAAATCATTTTACATACAGTTTTGCATTATTTTGGCTATAAATGTACTCTACGCAACAGAAAATCTGAGGAGCCACTTGGGAGCTGAAAGAGCCGGCTCTTTTTGGTGAGCTGAGCCAAAAGAACCGGCTCTCTAAAAAGAGCCGTAATTCCCATCACTAACATGAAGTAAAAAGTAAAAGATGCCTTTTAAGAGAAATGTATAAAACATAGTTCTCTGTCTTTGCTGAACTCTTCACTTGTAGTGAGATTCTCCACCAAAAGCACAGAAACATTTAACGTTTCATTCAAATGTGATTTCTGAAAAAACAAAGCAATCAGACTTTTTAAAAGTATTTAATGAGTGGAGGATCTATAAAAAATACTATTTTATTTCTCTATTATAGTCATGTTGTTACATAATTTTATAATGAAATAAAACAGATTATTGTGTATTTTTGATAATAGCATGTCCAATAAAATAGTTCAGTGTTAAATCTAGTTTCATTATTATTAGAATAGAATAGATTAGAATAGAAAATCTCTTTATTGTCCCTCAGAGGGGGCATTTTGGAGCATTAGTATTTTGCATCTCATGATTTCTATAAATCATATTAAAAATGCAGACATGCACTGAAACAGTTATTTTTCTGCTCCAGTGGAGATCGTTGACTCTGTCGACATCTATCTACAACTGCTGCGAAGCATCTTTGACTTCTCTGCTATTAAAAGCCTCCTGACTGGAGCAGATCAGCTAAAGATACACATAGATGCCATGAATGGAGGTGAGTTCATCGTCCTCTCTGACCTGTTATTGCTAAGAATCAGTGTTATCTATTAAACGCCACGCTTTGCTTTCACTATCCCGGGCGCTCTCAGTGATGGGCCCGTATGTACGCAGAATTCTGTGCGATGAGCTGGGAGCTCCCGCTAACTCTGCTGTCAACTGCGTCCCTCTGGAGGACTTTGGCGGACAACCTCCAGAGCCGAACCCCACCTACGCCACCTCACTGGTGGAGGCCATGAAAGGAGGAGAGTTTGGCTTTGGTGCTGCTTTTGATGCAGACGGGGTAAGGTGGATTCCTGTCAACGACACGCCTTATAGTGGCAAAAACTGCCAATTGGATACATTTTTTATTAGAACAATCCACCTGTGCACTCATCATTTATTATGTAGCAAATAATACTGTAATTAAAAAAAAAGACAAACATATGACTATTTTTTTTTGTGACATCTGTCTCTGAGAATGAACAGTATTTGAGGCTTTTCTTTTACACCTAAAGAGATTTTTCCTGCCACCTGGAAGTGTATTTCTGTGTAAAAAGTTGTAAATCATTTCTGTCATTGTAGATAGTTTTCTGAATGGCCTCAGTGTTGAGAAAAAGCTTATATGTTCTTTGCTGAGCTAACATCTAGCGAGAGTGCAGCCAGGACCAAAGTATTGCTGCCATCTTTAAAGGTCAACTTTACTGATATATTTAATACATTAGCAGTGGCTTTCAGAATGGGGCATTTCGGGACTCTGTCAAGTAGACAAGGTGGAGCTGGCTACGCCCACCTATCTCCTGTTCAGGCTGCTAGAGGCTGAGAAGCTCTGCTGTCTAGGATGGGCTTGACCCCGGCTTTCCACAGGAGCCGTCAGCAGCACGTCATAGCTGCTGATAGGAACCGCTGTGGTCAACAGAACCTTTTCCACTGGAGCCGTCGGCAGCCGTCAGCAGCGCGAGTCGGCCGCGTCTCAGGAGCAGCATGTCGCTGCCTTTACGCGCCGGTTCTATTTTCTACGCGCAACGCCTCTGAAACGGGTCAAGTTCGACATTTTCGGGGAAGGAAAGACAGGAAATCGGACGCGGAAATGGAGAGAAGCTCCAGAGATTTTCAGAATAAAGAACGTACTGCCTTCCGGTTGCTTTACTTTTAAAAAAGGTTACTAACCGTGCGTCCCCGTGAGAAGTTATCACCTAGCTAGCGGTCTCCTTTGTTTTTCAGGTCCGTATTGGCGATTATAAAACAGACAGAACATGAAACACAAACCATGTTGTAATTTTCTCCTGCTTGTTGTTGTGTTTACTGACGAAGTCACTCGTGTGACTTCGTGCTCGGTCGGTGACAGCTGCTCCCCTGCTGCTTCGCGTCTCATGGGAAGGGCCAAGCAGCAGCTTACGCGAGCAAGACGTGCTGCTGCAGTAACGTGCTGCTGACGGCTCCCGTGGAAATCCGGGGTGAAGTAGTACTGCTGCTCCTCCAGCAGCAGCTTTTTTTTTTTGCATGTGGGATGTGGTTCTATTCTTATTTGTGACATTACAAGCGGGGACTTTTAAAAACAGCTTGTTTTAGGCAAATAAAACCAATCACTGACAAAATGGTTTGGTGGACTTTTTCACGTTTGGTGTGTTTGTAGCGGAAGTAAAGACGCACATGGCAGCACAAAAGGATTCAAAAGCTGAGTTTTGGATATGTCCCCGTTAGAGTTGGAAATACAACTGGAACAAATGATGTTGTTTCAATTCTGAATGCATTTCAAGACTCTGAAGTAGCAGCTCAAACTCCAAACGAAGGATGAGTCGGGCAGAAGTTGCTCTTCCTGTTGGACTCATGAGTGTCCTTGAAGGAGGCGTTTTCAGTCCTCCCCAGAGGCATTTACATACGCTGATGGTTTTCAGCATAGCTTGATCAAATAGAAACATTACTTTCAGACTGACAACACACACTCTCTGCATGATGTATTTTGTAATGTGTGTTTTCTTTTTTCAGGACCGCTACTTGATCCTTGGAGAAAATGCTTTTTTTGTGAACCCGTCGGACTCCGTTGCCATTATTGCTGCTAACCTCTCCACCATCCCCTACTTCAGACAGCATGGCGCCCGAGGATTTGGTAGGAGTATGGCCACCAGCACTGCCCTCGACAGGTACAGCACACACAAGGACCCATTTCACACCTCAGACACCTTCCCTGTAACTCCAGTGGAGCTTGATCTTTATGGCTATTGTCCCTTTTGTTAGACAAGAGCCAAGCAGAACGTCGTGGAGAGGGAGGATACAATCCCAGCTAAAGTCATTCCAAAATCATTTGATTTTTAATGCTTTTTCCATGAAAACATCTAGACTTTTTATGCTATAAGCTCATATTTCCCCAGCAATGATAAAGGAAACTGATGGAGATACGTAATCGTAACCCCTACTTATACCTTATTTTGTATTTCACAGCCTTTATATCAGGGACATGTCAAAGATATTGTGGTTTTCTAATGCCCGCTCAAAAACAAATTGGCATCTAAATAGGTCAAATTAAAAAAAAAAAGATCCCAAAGGAGAAATTAAATGCAATATAAAGGTTCTCCCAGTAGTCATCTGGTTCTAGCTGTGGGTCGTAGGGATAGAAGGATTTATATTCCTCATCCACCTCCACTCCCTCTCCCAAGATGGCAAAAAGGGTTTGACTTAATCCTGCACAAAACATTACGAAACATGACATCATCTCATTAGTAATGTAAGATTCCATTTCTGCAGTTTACTTGATTGAAATCGTTTTAAAAAAAGCTAAGCTAAAACAGATTTTTCCTAATTAAGTAAAACATTTCTCTCACTCTGTCCCATTTTTGAATTAATTACATAATTCAAAGTGAATTTTTTCAGGTAAACTGAATGTAACTGAACCTCCAAATCCCTGATGATGTACAGCAACTGCTAACATTTCTGCAGAGCACGCTCACTTTGCTCAGCTCTCGGCTACCTCTTGGACTCCTCGTGTAACACCCGTGTCCGTGTCTGCGTGTCTCTGACAAACTCCAGGAAGTGTTGAAACACTTACTAGTGTGATGTTGGCTGCTGGAATCTGTCCAGGTGTGGACCATTTTAGGAGTGTGAGTCCAAGAGTTTGAACTGGGCACACTGCCCAGCTCTGTGTTTATGGATATTCAAGCACATTGTGTAATAAAAGCTATGATCAATGCAGCGGTGTGTATGCTGCTGTGTGTGTTTGAGGGAATGAGAAGGGAGTTTTGATCAGATCAGAGGATTTTTTTTAATGAAATCAGCTGGATATGAGGCTAGACTTTTTTAACCTGGTAAAGCCATCGCTCACAAGTAGTGACAGTGATGTATCTGTGCATTAGTGTGTGTCTGTGCACATGCTGGGACAGAGCCGATGGAGGGAAATGTTCCCAGAGGAAACAGCTGCCTCGTTTTTTAACAATGCCAAGGATGGAAGGAAGTAGAGGCAGAAAAACTCAAATGATACAATTAGACAAATGAAACATTGCCATGTATATGTTACATACATCACTGATAAACATCATAGATTATATGGAAAATAGCTATATAAATAAATATTTAAATTTAGAAATGTAACTTGGAAATTGAAGCCCTCTTCCTTGAACCGTCACCTTATCGTGGTGGAGGAGTTTGAGTGCCCTAATGATCCTAGGAGCTATGGTGTCTGGGGCACTTTGTGCCTCTGGTAGGGTCTCCCATGACAAATTGGTCTTAGGTGAAGGGTGAGACAAAGAACGGTTCAGAGGATCTTTCATGGATGTAAATTCAAGGAGTCTGAGAACCCGGTCCGGAGGGTTACCGGGATCCCACCCTGGAGCCAGGCCTGGGGTTGGGGCCCGTGAGCGAGCGCCTGGTGGGTGGGCTTTCGCCCATGGGGCCCGGCCGGGCCCAGCCCGAACCGGATACATGGGCTCATCCAACTGTGGATCCACCACCCACAGGAGGAACATGAAGGGTCCGGTGCAGTGTGGATCGGGTGGCAGACCGAGGTGAGAGCCTTGGCGGTCCGATCCCCGGACAAGGAAACTGGTTTTTGGGACATGGAACGTCACCTCGCTGTCAGGGAAGGAGCAGGAGCTTGTGGCAGAGGTTGAGCGATACCGGCTAGATATAGTCGGACTCACCTCGACACATAGCATTGGCTCTGGAACCCAAGTCCTTGAGAGGGGTTGGACACCCTTCTTTGCTGGAGTTGCTCCGGGTGAGAGGCGGAGGGCTGGGGTTGACATTTTGTTAGCCCCAAGACTCTCTGCCTGTGTGTTGGGGTTTACCCCAGTGGACGAGAGGGTAGCTTCCCTGCGCCTTCGGGTCGGGGAACGGGTCCTGACTGTTGTCTGTGCTTATGGGCCAAATATCAGTTCAGAGTACCCACCCTTTTTGGAGTCCCTGGGACAAGTGCTAGATAGTGCTCCATCAGGGGACTCCATTGTCCTACTGGGGGACTTCAGTGCTCATGTGGGCAATGACAGCGTGACCTGGAGGGGTGTGATTGGGAGGAACAGCCCGCCTGATCTGAACTCGAGTGGTGCTTCGTTATTGGACTTCTGTGCAAGCCGCAGTTTGGCCATAACGAACACCATGTTCGAACATAAGGATGCCCATCGGTACACTTGGTACCAGGGCAGCCTAGGTCGCAGGTCGATGATAGACTTTGTAGTCATATCATCTGACCTGCGGCGGTATGTTTTGGACACCCGGGTGAAGGCAGGAGCAAAGCTGTCAACTGATCTTCACCTGGTGGTGAGTTGGATCAGATGGCAGGGGAAGATGCCGCGTAGACCTGGCAGACCCAAAAGCATAGTGAGGGTCTGCTAGGAACGCCTGGCAGAAGAACCTGTCAAGACGGTCTTCAACTCTCACCTCCGGCAGAGCTTTGACCACGTCCCGAGAGCAGTGGGGGGACATTGACTCCGAGTGGGCCTTGTTCCACTCTGCGACTGTTGAGGTGGCTGTTGCTAGCTGTGGTCGCAACGTGGCCGGTGCCATTCGTGGTGGCAACCCCCGTACCCGCTGGTGGACACCAGAGGTTCGGGGAGCCGTCAGGATGAAGAAGGAGGCCTACAGGGCGTGGCTGGTCTGTGGGTCTCCGGAGGCAGCAGACAGATACCGGATAGCCAAGCGGGGTGCAGTAGTGGCAGTTGCCGAGGCAAAATCTCGGGCGTGGGAGGAGTTTGGTGAGGCCATGGAGAAAGACTATCGATCGGCTCCAAAGAGGTTCTGGCAAACTGTCCGGCGCCTCAGGAGATGAAGACAGCAACTCACTCACACTGTTTACAGCGGGGATGGGGAGCTGCTGACGTCAACTGGGGCTATAGTCGGACGGTGGTAGGAATACTTTGAGGAGCTCCTCAATCCCACCTACGTGCATTCTGAGGAGGAACCAGAGCCGGGAGACCTGGGGGTGGACTGTCCAATCTCGGGGACAGAAGTTGCTGAGGTAGTCAAACAACTACACAGCGGCAGAGCCCTGGGGGTGGATGAGATTCGTCCTGGTATCTCAAGGCTATGGATGTTGTAGGGCTGTCGTGGTTGTCCTGTGGAGTGGCAGACCGGGGTGGTGGTCCCCATCTTTAAAGAGGGTGAACTGAGGGTGTGTTCCAACTATAGGGGGATCACACTCCTCAGCCTCCCTGGAAAAATCTACTCCAAGGTACTGGAGAGGAGGGTCCGATCGATAGTTGAATCTCAGATTGAGGAGGAGCAATGTGGTTTTCATCCTGGCCGTGGAACTGTGGACCAGCTCTATACCCTTGCAAGGGTGATTGAGGGGGCATGGGAGTTTGCCCAACCAATCTACATGTGTTTTGTGGATTTGGAGAAGGCTTATGACCGTGTCCCCAGGGGCAGCCTGTGGGGGACGCTCCAGGAGTATGGGGTGGGTGGCTTTCTGTTAAGGGCCATTCAGTCCCTTTACCAGAGGAGCGTGAGTTGGTCCGCATAGCCGGTAGTAACTTGGACCTGTTCCCGGTGAGGGTTGGACTCCGCCAGGGCTGCCCTTTGTCACCGGTTGTGTTCATAACCTTTATGGACAGAATTTCTAGGCGCAGCCGTGGTGTGGAGTGTGTCGAGTTTGGTGGCAGGAGAATCTCGTCTCTGCTATTTGCGGATGATGTGGTCCTCCTAGCTTCATCAAGCTCTGACCTTCAGCTCTTGCTGGGTAAGTTCGCGGCCGAGTGTGAAGCAGCTGGGATGAGGATCAGCACCTCCAAATCAAGTGTACGCCCAGCTTAAGGCGGCGAAGCTGATAAAAGCAAGACCTCATTACGGAGTTTATCTGTGGGGCCTTGGGCGTAACACTTAACCCACCTGTCTGCTGGAGGTGTTCGGAGGTTGTGGCTACAATGTAGTTTATCACCACAAATGAATATGTCTGTGAATGACTGTGATGATTGTGTTGTAAAGTGCCTTGGGGGGTTCCAGGACTATAGAAGGCGTTATATCAAATACAGGCCATTTACCATCTTCACTGAGTGAAGATCCTCTGGATCTTATGTTTGGTAAAATGTCAAACAAAAGCCAGATATATGCATAGTTTCACAAAAGAGCTACAGATTAACCTCCTTTAAATGCTAACAAACAAAAGCTAAACATGCTGCTTTAGCCAAAAGGAGCCTGATTTCTTTCAACTGGTGCACTTCTTAAACACGATTCTCACACTTCTTTATCCTCTACGTTGTAGTGATCTGCTCGAGCACTCTGGCTTATTTTGGCCAGTGGACGTGCCATTTGAAACAACAAACACTCATCAGCGAGCCTGTTTGTTTTCTTTTAAGGAATGCCAGGCTTTCCATTCCTGTGCTTGCATCCTCAGAGGGGGATAAAGCTGGTTTACTCGTATTTGGTCATTTATGTCGTCTACTTGAAAACAACTGCATGGGATGCTTTGGAATTTATTTACATACGTGATAATTATGTGGATTTGTCTACCACCACTTAGAAACCCTGAACCACCCACATTCAGATGTACCACTTTGTGGATTCCCATAAAGTGACTTGTCTACATAGTTGTTCTTTTGGCTCAAACATATGTTGGTTTATTTGGATATTTTCATCAATGTATTTTTGCAATGCTAAGTGTGTTTATGTTTTGTGATCATCATCTGAGTAGGTGGTTGTCTGAGGAGCCATCTGTGAGCAATAAAAAGTATGGTGCATTCATTTTCCTTACAAACCAAACATAACCACCTCTCCATCCTGGAGATTCAGCAGTCTTGTTGCCTGGGGAATTCAGCTGTTCTGTATCTTTTATTGATTTTGATGCAATGAAATGCTCTCTGTTCACTTGACAAGAGGTTGAATAGCTTAACTATGTTTCATTTTTAAAGACCTTCTAGACGTTTTTTTTAGTCACATATTGCAGGTTCTTTCTTTCACTGACACTGCAGTTAGCTTATCTTGTGTCCTCAGTGAATTTAATGAGCTAGTTTGAGCTAAATTAAACATGTTTTAGCAGAGAAAAGACTAAGACTGAGAACACATCCTTGGGGGACTCCTGTGCTCAGTATGATGAAGCAGCATACATTACCACCAACACATGCTAATGCTTTTCTGGCATGAAGTCCAAAATACAGTTTTAGCATGAGGCCTGATAAATCAGAGAGCTATTATGAAATTATTGTGATGAAGGCTGATGAGAAGTCCATTAATGGGATTATGGCAGTGCTGTTCTTAATTTCCTGATGAGATAAGTCAGACTGTAGATAGACTCTGTGTGATCGCATCCTCCTTAGACAGGTTGGTACAATAGGAAAAGAGAAGGGGGTCCAGAGAAGGTGGGAAGCTGGTTGTGATGTGACACACGACTGATATTTCAAAGCACTTTCTCATGACAGAGATTAACTTCAAAATTGGATGGCTTAGCAACCAGCGAAAGGATGAAGGCTGCTGCAAGTAGGGGAAACACTGTGGAGACGAAGTAAACAATGCTAGCTTAGCCACTGGCTAGATGGCTGCTGGAACGTGTTGGGAGAGACACGACAGGCTATGGGAGGAGAAGAGGCTTGAGTAGAAGGAACTTTTTTAGTCTTGACCTCATAAGAAGGACTTTGGAACTGATTCGTTGGGACCGGATCGGGAGCTCTAGTGTGAAGAAAAGATGAATGAGCAACTTGAGGTGACTTAGGGACACCGCTTGGAGGCTGGTGTCCAGCTCATAGCAGGCGGGAGCTCATCATATGCAGCTGCCGAGACTTGGACTTGATGAGCTCCTGGCTTATTTGACGTGTATTTCAAATTCATGGTTTGTTATTCGAACAAATCATGTACAGCAATGGCGTAGCTAGTCTCTTCTTCTTAAGGTTGGATTGGCAGACTTCCTGTTTCCAGGGCGTACTGCTGCCCTCCGCTGTTTCTTTCGGGCTATGGTCACTATGTCCTTAAATAGCTACCATATTTCAAGAATGTGCATGACCATGGACCGTCGACCACAGTTTATGTTTTAAAAATGTAAAATTTCAAACTGAGAGGAATATTTAGAATAGATGTCGGTGAGAAACATTGTTGACAAAGGACACGTTTGTGAATGGTAAACACAGATTTTGATAGTAAACAGTTAAAAATATTACACACTGTGGCTTTAAGGCTGGTTAAATTTGTTTCATCAGGTTACTGAGCACACTACAGTTCCATCTTCTTTTTTCACTCCTTTATTTAGTCCTATTGTGCCTTTATCCAACCCCTAAAGAAGAAATATTGCTGTCTAAGTGCCACAATATGCTCAGCAGCTTGTCAGTTTCCAATTGGTTTCATGCAGGTATGTTTATCTGAAGTTGTTTGCTTTTTTAAGAAGAGAACAGCTGTCAGCTGTTGGAGTAAAATATGCTGCCAGAGCCAACTAAAACACTTGTCGGCCATGAAACAAAAAGTTGTTCAAAATCTCCAAAGAATTTGAGGGAATTTTATAAATTATGTTACAGTATTTCCCTCGTATCCAACAGTTTCTTGTGTTTGCACATTTAAACTGAAACCATTTAACTTTACTCACTAATATTTGACACATTATCCACCTCCTGTGACCCCAATAATCACTCACCCACATGAATGCGCACAAGCGTCCTCTTTTCTTATACGACTGTATTATTCATGTTCAAAGCAAGCATCAACTAAAAGGTTGACTCACTTTGCTCCAGCTACATTTTGCCTTATAAAGTTATTGGATGAACTGCTGGCAGATCATGGCTGTCTTGCAAACATTTGGTTTGCTTTATTTCAAAGGTCAATGGATAAATGAATGTGTTTGTGTGAGCAAAGGTACAAACTTTGTCTCTCCCTTCTCCTCCGTGTGTTTGTAGGGTTGCCAAAGCCATGAAACTGGCTCTCTATGAGACTCCCACAGGTTGGAGGTACTTTGGGAACCTGATGGATTCCGGGCGTTGTTCCCTCTGTGGGGAGGAGAGCTTTGGAACAGGTATGATCAAACAGATCCAATGCATAAAATGCACATAAAAAAGAAACGTATGGTTGCTAAAATATACGTAAACTTTCAAATATTATTCCTGACAGCAGACGTTGTGAAGAGAGGGTCATGGATTAAAATCTCTGGGCTGACTTTGAAAGTGTGTGTGGGTGTGTGACAGAGAAACCCCCTCCTGTACACCAACTGCTGAGGTGCTTACAGAAGAAGCTTTAAAGCACCCCCCCCCCCCCTCTCCCCAGCCAGCTGCTTCTATGTTTCTATGTGTTCACATCATAGAAATTACTTTAAACTAACTAAACTAAGATGTTTCTTTCCAATGTATTTGTCTTATCCTATGGCACCATCTAGTGGCTGATAAGCAAATCACACAAATAGTCAGTCAATCTGTTTTTTAAGACAGCGACTTCACGTTTTTTGTTTATAAATGTGCTTCTATAGCCAACAAACAGAGCTAAAACACGTAGTTTTACTTGTGTTATTCTCATGTCATGGTGTGTTTTCATATATTTATATTTTAAAGACTTAGATGTCCGTGAAAAGTTCATCAACTCTGCATCAGCCGAGGTACGTCTTTAAATTTGAAGCAGGTAAGCGGTAGTCTAACGCTATTGGTTAGTTCTGGTTTGCGGTCAGTTTCCTATTGCAGGAAGCTCTGCGGGGCACGGGGCGTGCGTAGCAAAACGAAACAAAAAAAGACGTATCGCTTACATTATATCACAGTACATGATAAGATAATCACTTTTACGGATTTATGAAAAATCATACATAATTTCTGAAAGGGGAAACTCCAGAAAATTTACTTGAGGCCTTTTTTTTTTTTTTTACAATTACTCCACTACATTTTCTAAAAGGCATTAAAAGTAAACGTACTTATAGATTTACGTTTTGCCTGACTGCCACACCGCCCCCGGTCTGATGGACACACACAGCAGTCCCTAATTTGCCGCCTCACTTCTACACACTAAACACATATTTAATTGTTAGTTGAATACATTAAATTTTTTTTTACCTTAAAATATATTAGAAAAGGCATATGTTAACACTTTTACTACAATGTCTTGGGCACTTGTTCTTAAAGAGCTAGTTCACTGAGAAATTGTTTTTACTTGCTATAAAATGATAGTCACTCTGAGTTTTACATGCAGGCTGAACATGAAAATGGCTTGAACCCCTACTTGTCCTGCATTAGCCACTGATGGAAAATAGACGGGGACATGTTTGGCTCAGAATAGCCAGTCAGACTGAAAATCAGCATTCATGGACTCATCCATCTTGGTTCACGACGGGGAAGGTCGATGTTGATTTAGTGTCCAGCAAGCAGCAGAGCACATCTCGACTGGTAGAAGCTAACGTTAGCATTAGCAACTCCACCACATGGCAGAACTCCTTCAGGCTTGTGTTATTTGTTGAGATAAAACATTAGTGTTGCAAAAAAAAAAACGTTTCAGTGGTAGAGTCATGTTAATGTTAGCCAATCAGAGGCAAGAATCAGAAATGAAAACTCAGAATCCTGCTGTCGTCCGCTCCCTAATCCTCTGGCTAACTTTTACTTCTTGAAACAGGAGCGCGAGAGCTTTTTTCAAGATCGACTCACAAGCTGTTTATTTATACTAGAAACCACTACAAATGTATTGAAAACAAACAACCCTTACCCTTAACCATAAAAATCAGGTCTAAAATACATGGGAGCAGGTCTGACGCCTTTGGCATACAGAAGACAGATGCGCTGTGCCACAGAAGCGCAGCGGTTTTGAGGTCACACAGGAATCGTTACGCCGCTGAGCACTTCTTGGAAAGTCACGCGATAGTCACAACATCACACGAGACTTGAGAACAGGAAGCGGAAAGTGACTCTTTTGTTTATACGTGATCAGACTTGCCGTCGTGTTTTGTGAGACTTTGATTCAGGGGCGGATTTAGGACTGAAAAAGATCCGGGGCTTAACACACACACGCGTGCACACACACACACACATGTGCACACACACACACGTGACATGCACTAGACAACATCATATATATGACTTGTACCACATAATTTTTCATCTGAAGCTACATATTAAGCATTTTCAGGGCAGAGTATTGTTCCTGTTAGTGGTTAGTGTGAGATGATAGTAAATATTCCCTTTCTTTCTCCAACCACTTTACCTGATAGTAAGCTAACTTTAGGCAAACCAGCAGCACAACAAATATTTTCTAATAAGACTCACAAACCTGAGTCAACACCAGTCTCATCAAAGCTGGGGTTCTGTCGTTGTACTTTTTGTCTAAAAAACGTCCTTATGTCCATCTTCACACATGCGTTTCAGGCAGAGAGTGTAGAAGAAGCCGGCTGCTGAAGGGCTTCTTCTTCAGTGGTGGAGGCTCAGGCAGGCTGTATACAAACTACTGCCAGCTGCTCCCTCTCTGTTGGACTTTGGTACTGCATGTTACTTCCGCGATTTAGATCCGGGGCTTTTCATGAAACATCCGGGGCTTCAGCCCAAGTAGCCGGGCCTAACGCCGCCCCTGCTTTGATTAATTAAAAATAGGCAAGTACGCAATTTATTAGAGTATTTTAAGATCAACAGTTCAACAATAGAAAGCTCTTCGTACATGTTTTGGTGGATGGGTTTGTGCCGTAAAGCCATTCCGCGTCGTAATGTCCACAATGTTGCGAACAGCTGCGCCACGGCGCTTGAAATAGAACTATCGCCTATATTTAGCTCCTCGGCGCGAACCGGCGCTTCTGGAACACGGTGTTGTGCTCCTCGTGTAGCCCCTCTCAGTTACTATAATGGCTTCTTTTTAACGTGACGGCACAGGAGTGACGTGGCGCAGCGCATCTGTCTTCTGTGTGCCCCAGGCTTAAGTCTCTGAGCGACGCCATATTAAACGCCGTGTTTACAGCTACAGAAACCCGTGAGGACAAAATGCATTTACTAATTTGTAACACACAAACAGTTACAATTCTTTCGCCATTCATAAACGTTGTTGTTATACACATTTACCTCTTCGCACGTTTCCAGTGATGAAAGGGAGTCTGATGTGCTTGTCATTGTGCTGGAGGTTGCATTCCCAGGGATCTTTGACCCTAACGGCCATCCGTTGAAAACGTCTTACTCGAACACAAAATTACTGCTTGATTGCAACTATTTAGGTATGTACTGCCCCCTATCGCCTGGGAAAATACACTTAGTCACTTTAAGCATTCTTTACCCTTGTATCTGTTCTTTTACTTAAGTAAAGGCCATCAAGTACTTTTGCCAACACCGTCCACAAGTGAATGATCTAACAACCTCCATGAGTAATCCGCTCTGTGCCCCAAATATCACATATTTGCTCCTGGTCCAGTCTATTTACAGGTCTGGAGTTGTGAGTAGTGCATCCTGGCTGCCTTTAGCACCAGTCAGAGCAGCCTAATAGATGATAGGGCTTTGACCCTGACTGCACAAGTAAATAATCCCCATTCTTCTGCTATAAAAGGAGACCGGGGCTCCCTGAATCACTGCAACATGCCTCCGGTGGAAACAAGCATAAAACATGCAAATGCAGACTATGCAAAATGTGGCAGATGATAAAAAAAAAAAATATATATATATACATATATTATCCATGTATTTGCATCTGCTCTCTGCTTATAGTAGTGTCATTACTTGTCTGGCCTGTCCTAGTTGTCAAGTTTTTGAAGAGGGGAAAAATCTCTAAAAGTTATTAGAAAAAAATTCTAGTTGTGTGAAACACGAGCAGAAAAAACTAAATAGAAATGGAGAGTGGTGGGAGAGTCCAGATGAGAGAGATATTGACGAGGACAGCAGAAGGAGACTGAGCAGAGCCTGGAGGACTAGGGAGCTCACTCATTGTCTCTCCTTGTAAGGCAATCATCAGCGCTGCACACCGCTCCTGCCCTTAACCTACTCTAGCACACACACACTGCTTGAAAAGCCTTAATTCAGCCAACTTTTTAGCAAGACTTTGCTGTGCAGATGTGTTAATGTTGCTTCTTACTGCTCAGGTCATTCATTTGAAACCAAATACCTTTCTAAAATCATTGTGACATTTCCCACGAGGTCTTGTTGATATTTTTTTAATGTTAAAACTGATTTTAAGACAGAGTTGGGCTAAAAGGAGAAGCTGTGCTGTCATGATGGCTAACTTTCATGAAAGCAGCTGATGAAGCAGATCCTGGATCTGTTTTGTTAGGTGGACCTCTTTGACTCTTCTCAGAGACAAACGGGTGGACCGACAGAGAGGGAGGGATTAAAGAGCGACAACTGTGAGTTTCCTAACAACTGTGCTCTGACAAAGCCGGACGTGGGGCTCAGCAGGACTTCATTTCAGAATTTGGTGATAAAAGCATGTAAATAATTAATACAACAGGATACCTTTCAGTATATATTTGTTGAATTTAATACACAAGGAAACAACTTACAGCGGTACTACTAGCAGTTTGACTCTATTTCTTCTTTAAACTTTGGCGTGGAAACATTGCTGACACATTCTTAACCTTACGGATACCTTCACTGTGCAGCTGTCTTTGTGAACAGACTTATAGCTCCCATGTGGGATTTTTTTTTTTCCTTTCTGTTTTGTTGACCTAGCATACGGAGCGCAGCACGTATAAAGTGTTTTTTCAATGTAAATAGTTAAATTAGACAAAAAAATTCACCTTCTTAACTCATTAAATCTATTGTAATACTTGGAAAATTTGACCAAAACTACCATTTGAATTTATTGAGTCTCATTCATAGACTGTACAAATAAGTAAGTAAGTAAGTAAGTAAGTAAGTAAGTAAAAGTTTATTTATAGAGCGCCTTTCACAGATATAAATCACAAAGCGCTGTACAACATAAGTAAGATCAGGGCAAATACCTCTAACCAATAAAAACATCAGAAAAACAATAGCAGTGATAAAATAGTACATAAAATCATGAGTAAAAACCAAGTGAAGGTGTGAACCCGAACAAAGCCATCTTTTAGAACATTTAGGGAGGGAACGCCTGGATGAAAAGGTGAGTTTTTAGATGATTTTTAAAGACCTCTACAGTGTTAGAGAGACTGAGATTTGAAGGCAGACTGTTTCAAAGTCTGGGGGCAATAGTCTGAAAGGCCCTGTCCCCTTTGGTTTTCAGTCTGGTTCGAGGAACGGCCAGGAGGTTTTCAGATGGTTCTGTGAGGTGGTGTGTGGGGATAAAAGCTCAGATAGGTAGCTTGGAGCCTGGTTATTAAGAGCTCTATAGATCAGGACTAAAACTTTAAACTGTATTCTATATTCTACCGGGAGCCAGTGGAGGGACTGTAAAACTGGAGTGATGTGAGCTCGTCTGCTGGATTTGGTTAGGAGTCTGGCTGCTGCATTTTGGATGGCTTGAAGGCGTGAGAGGGAGGTTTTGCTGAGACCAGTAAAAAGAGCGTTACAGTAGTCTAAGCGTGATGACCAGGGCTGGACTGGGACAAAAATTCAGCCCGGGCATTTTGATTGGAGACCGGCCCATCACCTGGTTTTTTTGGAAAAGACATTAAGCCTTACGCTGTTTCTGACACACACCTACGTACACTTTCTTATTGGTAGTATTTATGTATCAATCTAATAAACGTAAACCTACACCATCCTTCCTATCCTGGTATTCTAAAAAAGTAGGGTTGGGGGCAAATGATTATTTTTAAAATGATTATTCTGACGATTATTTTATCGAATAGTCAACTATTCTAATGACTATTTAGATGATTAATTTAGCGATTATTTTTCTATTGCACAATTAATAAAAACCAAAAAATCTCAAATAAATTCCTCCAAAAAATTGATAAGTTGTTACTGTAAGAGAATAAACACTACAGGCCTTCCATTTTGTATAACACTGCTTTTATTGTGTTGCGGTTGTTTATATTCTGGTGACGTGTAGATCATGCAGGCTGCTGCCTGAGAGGTGGTTGGAGACGGAGTGTCTCCATGCTGCTTTGTTTTGGTCACTTATGTACGTGAGGCAAGTGGTGTTACGACCCTTGCTGGGGAGTCACGTGTAAAGGGTTAAATTTACCTAAATATTACCTTATTTATTATCTCTTGATGTTATTCGTCCCTATTTCTGTGGTTAATTGACAATAGTTTCCTGAAATGTTTCTCCTATTTTAACTGTAAATCCTTCTAGCTGTTATATTTATAACAAGAAACAGATATTCGGACGGAATATTTTCATGTTTATTCGAATATGATTGTGGAACACACCCAGCATCATAATAAATGAAGTCATATTTATGCCAATTTAAGCCTTTATGGGTGACCAGGACTGTGATCAATTTTTGGCAAGGGAAATTATCATTTGTTGCCATTTTTGAGGTGTTTATGAATGTGGAAGACACCCAGCATCCTGTGATGGCACTAATAACATCAAGAGATAATAAATGTAACCCTTTACAGGTGACCAGGACACTGTAATCAATTTTTGGCAAGGGAAATTATCTTTTTTTTTTGTGCCATTTTTGGGGTGTTTTTGATGACACAGTAGGCAGTATGAGTACAGTAACATCAACAGATAATACATAAAACCCTTATTTGGTCAATTTTAGCCCCCATGAAAATCTGAGCGATTCAATCACTTTTTGGCAAGTAAAATGCCATTTTAGTTATCTACAATTAAATCATCAATAAAGAATTTAAAGATATTTTGAGGCATTTCTTATAGGTAAACGGGAGGGTGTAGTCTATTTGGCAAGTGACAATCTTAATTTTATGTGCTGAAGTGCTTTTATCTTGTTACTTTTAAATAGAGCAACGTAATGTTTAGCAACTTACACAGTGTCATTGTAAAGCCAAAGCTTGATCAGTTTAAATACTTTTTTTCCAAGTAAAAATGTGCCCCAAACTAGTTAACCGTGGCTCCATGTCAAGTGGACTAAAGAAAGGAAGGGGAAAAAAATTAAATCGCTGGAGAATTGTTTATTTCCATTTATACAACATTTGACTTTACATTCAATACAGGGCGCCATTTTACATTGTTTATTTATTTTTTTAGTATCAAGGCTGTAACATAAAGAAAGCCAGTTCTTACCACAAACCATCTTTCAATCGCAAATGTTGCAAAAAGGATTAATATATCCTCATTGTGAACGTTTAAGATAAATAGCAACACTTAAAACAACTTCCGAACTGGAAAAACTTATGTGGCAAGGTGAAGAAACAATGCCCGAGCGGGATTCGATCCCCAGACCTTTGGGGTGAGAGTCATACGCTCTAACCACTCAGCCAAAGGGACATCCCCTTGGCCAAGTAGCCAGGGCGCAAGATCAATCGGGACATTGTGACAGGATGCTCACACTGTCACATCTTCCTCCCTCTTTCCACAAGCACGTCCTCGAGCGCCCGCGCAGGGTGCCACCAACACTGCCACACTAATATCCGCGATAAACATCTGTTTAAGTACCGGAAGAGGTTATCTTTGCTTTCTAAATGTCCATATTGCTAGATATGCCGAGTTTTAGGGCGAAATCCTGGGGAATTTTGTCTAGAAATGCAATTACCTCACCGTGCGCGATCCCGCGGTGGCTAATCATTTTTTGGCAGCGAGTCGATTAATGGCACAACACCGGCTCGGGTTTCTCCTCCTCCTCCCTCTTTTCTTCTCCAACCTGTCGCTGGGCTGAGGCTCCATCACTTCCTAAATTGATTTTACTTGAACCTTCACTACCAAACAACTGTGAGATTTTAACACATGTGCCAGCATCAGCCTGAAGGGCCAGTCTCTTTTTTAGTCGAATTTTCTCCGCTCCTCCTTTCCGTTTTTTGTTCTCCATTTTGTTAAGCTCGTCTGTCTGTTTACTGAGATTCACAAACAACTGGCGGGTGCATCAGACCTCTGGCTATTGGTCCAGCCCAGAGTGTATTATTACCAATTGGCCAATCCACCAACTTTTACGAGGCGTCGCGTGGGGCGGCGCGGACAAGTTGTCCGCAACAACTAGAGGCCAGAAAAAAAAAAAAAAAAAAACAGACACCGGCCCATAAAAGATGAAAGGGTCGGCCCAGCGGGCAATTGCCCGCTATGCCCTATGGTCAGTCCAGCAGTGGTGATGACACAAAGGCATGGATGATTTTTTCCAGATCTGCAGTAGAAACCAGTTTACGGACTTTTGAAATGTTTCTCAGTTGAAAGAAACAAGAGCGGGAGATGGTTTTGACGTGTGAGTCTAAACTTAAAGCTGGATCAAAAATAACTCCTAGGTTTCTAATGTTGGCCTTGGCTGATGGGCAAAAAGAGGCAATTTCTTGCTCGATTTTTGGCTGAAGTTCCGGGGGTGCAGCGATCAGGGTCTCTGTCTTGTTAGCATTGAGGACAAGAAAGTTGCTGGACAGCCAGTTACTGATCTGGGTCAGGCAGAGTACAAGGGTGGCCAGCCTGTCCAACTGGTGTGGCATAAAGGACATGTAGAGCTGAATATCATCAGCGTAGATGTGGTAGGAGATGTCTGGGAAAGACTGAATGATGCCAGCTAGGGGAAGAATATAGAATGCGAATAGTAGAGGCCCTAGAACTGAACCTTGTGGGACCCCGCATGTTAGAGAGGCAGTATCTGAAGAGAAGAGAAAAATAGAGAAAGAAGAATAGAGAAGAATAGAGAAAAAAGAAGAGAAAAATAAGATGAACAGAGTCTGTATAACGTCACCCACAGGTTTCTGAAAAGCTGAATTGAAGCTCATTGGCCGCGTCACTCCCAGAAAACAAAAATGGAGCTGAGAGTGAGATTATGAGGGTGAGGGCAGATGAATGACACCCATCAAACTCTGCGCTAACTGCGCTAACCTGAAGCCAGCCAAAGCTAACAGAAGTTGGTGGGCACTTTCAGCCAGAAAACTGCAGTTGAGCGACTCTTCTACCCCAAACCTTTTAGGCTGTAACACTTTTCTTGAGAGGCCGAGGCTGAGGCCTTCCCTGGAGCAAGCAGGACCCTAGCCGCTAGTGCTAACAGCTCATCTGCTACCTGTCAAACAAAAGGAAACACCCATAATTATTCATCATTTCAAGCTTTAATTGCATTAAAAATCCACCCCTTCAAAGTTGGGTCACTTTACCAATTAAAGCTAAAATGTTTAAATTTTTTTGCACCAGGCTATAAACATGTTCATTTCTGCTGTGAAATTGCAATGTTTAACATGGGAGTCAATGGGAACTTGCTCCTTTCTGGAGCCAGTCCCTAGTGGTAGAGGGGGGAGCTGCAAATTTAGTCACTTCTGCGTTGTTTTCACTTTTGGCAGATAGAGTTTCCCCCTTGGTCTCATCACTCTTTTTTAATTAAGAAACAGATTTTATAAATTGTTGCAGATTAGCAAGAGTAAATAATTTCATCTGCTCATAAATCTGTGAATAGTATTCTCTAGTTCACTTCAATGTGAACAGATTTAGGCTGCAGGCAGTGGCAGGCTTCTGTGTCTTTGAAGCTGTGCTGTTGAGCTTTGGCTTTGTCCTAGAGAAAATATTCTCTTTGCAATGTTTTATCTGTGATCTCCTGAGCCAAAGAGGCTAAACTGGTGGTGAAGTGTTAGTGTTGCATCGAGTCCCCCCCAAATTATGATTTTTAATGCTTGTTTTGAACTTTTCCCTAGAATAATTTCTGTTTCTCTTTCAGGTTCAGACCACATTCGGGAGAAAGATGGCTTATGGTCGGTGTTGGTGTGGTTGTCTATCATAGGAGCCAGGAAACAAGGAGTGGAGCAGATCGTCAGAGAGCACTGGGCCAGATTTGGACGCAACTACTTCTGCCGGTAACTAACCAAGAGTAATTGTAATTGTAATCACAATTTACATTTTGACTTTAAATGCTGCATGATGAAGATCTTCACCTTTGTCCATTCAGTTCCCAGTCATCGTCACTTGTCGTTATGTCAACCTGCTGTTCCCTGTGACGATTATGGTCCGAGTTCCCACTGACAGTAACTGCAGCTTTTTACAGTCCCACTGAGAGCTTTTATGAACTTATGCACATTTCCCATAAGACACTGAAAAATAACTCATACAGGATCATTCAGGGACAAGGCCAACTTGAAATCTGTAAGACATAACTCAGAGAAACATGAGTGGATTAGCTACTTTCTGCTAGTCCAGCTTTAGGTTGAATTAATAAAAAGTTCTTCCATGAAAATCCTCCACTTCTGCACCTCTGTGTGTGTGTGTGTGTGTGTGTGTGTGTCTGTCTGTGTGTGTGTGTGTGTGTGTGTGTGTGTGTGTGTGTGTGTGTGTGTGTGTGTGTGTGTGTGTGTGTGTGTGTGTGTGTGTGTGTGTGTGTGTGTGTAAGATTTGACTACGAAGGCCTGGACCCACGTGCGGCCTTTTACCTGATGAGGGACCTGGAGGCGGTGATCTCAGACAAAGCTTTCACCAGTCAGAAGTTTGCTGTGGGCGATCGTGTGTTCAGCGTGGAGAAAGCTGAGAACTTTGAGTACATCGACCCGGTGGATGGAACAGTGGCTCGGAACCAGGTCAGAAGGAGGCAGTTGTGAAACTAATCATTTATTTTCCCCAAATAACCAGTTTCAGCTTCTACGAGCTGTGTTACACCGATTGAACGAGAAACGTAGGATGATAAATTTGTGTTTTATTTTTAAAGTTAATATCACTTTTGAGCTACAGTTGCTTATCTTCAGATTTTCCTTTGCATAAATAAACCTTTTGCAGATTTATCAGCTTATGTTTTTATTGTAAAATAGTAATAATAATAATAATAATACATCAAACTTATATAGCGCTTTTTAGGACACTCAAAGACGCTTCCATGAACTCTCACATTCACACACTGATGGTAAGCTACTTTGTTGCCACGGCCGCCCTGGGGCGGTCTGACAGAGGCGAGGCTGCCATTTGGTGCCGTCGACCCCTCTGACCACCACCAACACAGGCAAGTTAGGTGAAGTGTCTTGCCCAAGGACACAACAGCAGAATACCCCTGGCGGGAGCTGGAATCGAGCCCATGACCATGAGGCAACCCGCTCTACTTCCTGAGCTACTGCTGCCCAAAGTAAACAGCAGTGCAGAAATAGATCATGTGAAGGAAGAGGTGTTTTCTTAATACTGCATGTTTAACTCAATCAGCAGGCTCTCATTCTCAGGGGGAACAATATTAGTTTTTTTTTTCAACTCTGGTGCCCTTGGATTAGAGGTGTCCAATGTGTGGCCCATGAGCAATTTGAGCCCATGAGCAATTTGAGGTTGGAGGGATTTTATACAACCCTTGTATTCAATTTAAGAAAAGCAGATTTTTGACCTGCCAGAATAAGGTATTTATGTAGAAAGGCTTATTTTTAATCTTTAAATGAAAACTTAATAAGTCCTTATAAAAAAACAAATGATCTTTAAATGAAAACTTAATAAGTCCTTATAAAAAAACAAATGAAGTAACGGGGACTTTTTTGAAAACTCACATTTTGCATCCTTTTGTGCTGCCATATGGGTCTCCAAACGTCCATTTTCTGTCAGCATTTGGTTTTAGGCACCATATGCTTAAACTAAACCATTTAAAAACGTTCCCGTTTGTGATGTCACAAACAGGCAAATTAGAACAGAACCACCTCATGTGCAAGAGAGAGCTGCTGCAGCTGGAGGAGCAGCGGTTCTCTCTAAAGTCATCCAGGATATAAGAGCTTCTTAGCTAATAGCAGCCTGAGTGGGGGTGAGTAGGTGTGTACAGCAACGGCTTGCTTTCTTAAGGCAAATTTATACTTCCCTGTCTGTGTTGGTGTGTAGACACACAATGCCATTATCTGTCGTTGCGATGGCTCTCCAACAGACACGCAAAGATGGACAGAGTCGAGCCCGATTTTCTAAAAAATTGTCGAAGGCTGGCCTGGACGCTGATTCCTTTAAGTACGTCAACAGCACTGCCATTAACCCCTCAAAAAAATAAAAAGAGAGCCAAAGATGTCAAGTGGCAGATCCGGACAAATACCTAGTGGAAACTTCTGAAAATATAAATGTTTATTTGCCCGTGACTGGAATATAAAGAAATGCAGCGTTTTATTCGTGGAGCGAAATTATGAGAAAAGTGGGTTTAGAGGGGGCAAGTGCATGAAGCGGTAGAAGAGAAGGAGGGACAAATGTTTCTGTGTTTAAAAAGCCTGAAATACAAAAAAACACTATATGAACACAATTTTGGACCGGACACATGACTATAATGGTGGCAGGATACCCCTGAAAAACGCTACGCCCTTTGCTTTGCAACACTCCCCAGGTGACGGATAAGTCCGATGGTAAAAGTTCTCCTTCAATACGTCCGCGCGACTCCACTTTCGAGCTGACAGAAATCAGACTCTGAAGTGACTGAGCCCTGAAATGACTCATTCTGGAAGGTACTGAAAATGCCAAGAATCAAATAGCTAAAATTATTTTATGTGAGAGGGGTTTGGTGCAAAGAACCTCAGAAACATGTTTTGCATCAACCATAGAACTATTATAACTTAACTTATAAGAAGAAAGTTATGTCTCCTTTAAAATGCATTACTATGCAAAGTTTATGAAACTGGCTTCAGTACATTCACAGTAATTTGGGGTGGGTGGTGGTGGTGGGGTGTTGTTGGCACAGCGCCAAACATATCCAAACACACCAACACATTCTTACTCCCAGCACGTCAAAAACAAACGCTTGGTCAGCCACCCTCCGCCTCAGACCCCTGACGCCAAAAGTGCCCTTTTTCGTCACTTATGTGCGAAAAGGTTTTCTTCCCTTTTCTGACTGCAGATCCCAATGCAGCGTTACACTGACGCGATGGGATGTCCGCTGCCAGGGCACCAAACAAGCTCATTGTACCTCACCCTAACCTTATCCTCTTGTTCCCCTCACCCCTATCCTAACCTTAACCATCTTGCTAGCTAACACGTTAGTGATGTGTCGGTCGCTCTAAAAGCCGGCTCTATGAAGTGAACGGCGGGAGCCGCCTCGTCATTGGTCGGGTTTGGACCGAGGCAACGCGAGGGGGAGGTTTCAGCTACTGAGGTGGAGGTTAAACGTAGAGGGTATTTGTAACCTCCCCCTCGCCAGATGGTATGTTCTAACGTTCCCCTTGGGCGGCAAATACGAAAGTTCACAGTCAGAATGCATGGGAAACAAACGCTTGATCACAGTGAGTGTAACGTTTTAGGTAGCAAGAGGGTTAAGGTTAGGAAGAGGGTGAGGGGAAGGTTATAAATAGTAAAACGTTAAGGTTTAGGTGTGGTTAAATGAGCTGGTTCGGTGCCGCATCAGCGGACATCCCATCGCGTCAGTTTTACGCTGCATTAGGATCTGCAGTCAGAAAAGGGGAAAAACCCTTTTTGCACATAAGTGACGAAAAAGGGCCCTTTTGGCGTCAGGGGTCTGACGCGGAGGGTGGCTGACCAAGCGTTTGTTTTTGACGTGCTGGGAGTGAACACACAACACAAAGCTTTTGGGGAGGGGGTTACGCAATAATTGCATGGCAGCCCCTTCGCTCCTGAATTAGTTTATAATTTTTCCTAATTTCAGATGTTTTTTTGTTTAACACCTGTCATATTTTACGTATTTGCCTCGATTTTTGTTGCTTTTATGCATCATGTGAGGATTTTATCTCCAAAACGCTCTTGCATAAAACTGCATACTTAAGCCATGTTTCTGAGTTCCTGACTGTCATTTTGGATTGAAATGCTTCAAACGGTCACTAAATGAGGTGTACGCTGTTGGTATGATGATGGCGCTCCACTCTTAGCCTCCTGAGTTCTGCAGCAGATGGTGTTTTTAACAAGCATTAGCCTGTCAGCTCTCTGATAACTGCAACTCTATTGTTAGAGATGAGCTGGCCCTCTCACAGACGGTCAGGCGGACATCTCTCATTATCACCGTCTCCCTTTAAACATGCTATCACTTTCTCTCAGTGATGAGAGTCACAGAGTAAAGGGGAGACTTTTCAGTGGCGCTTTCTTTCTCTTAAGATTCACAGTATGAATAATCTGTCCCCTCTTGGACAATCACTCATTTGATTTAGATATTTTTAATACATAAAACCCTCAGAGAGCAATAGGGTTGTACCAGAAGTGGAAAGTTTGAAAATAAAATCACAAATTTGACCTAATCCTAGTTTGTGAGACCTAAAATGGTTTTTAAAATTTCCCATAGCTCTTTCAGGTCATTGCCCCCCCCCCAAAAAATACCCGTATGTATATATATACTGTATATTGCTTTTGAACATTTAAAAGTTCAACGTGGAAAACTAAAACGTTTGATTAAAAAATAAAAAAATATATACATTTTTTATTTTAAATCCAATATTTCTAAATAATAAAAATAAATGTAAATTGAATAGAATAAAACATTAGAATCCCCTTTAAGGGTCCTAAGAGGTTATTATTACCCTGTTGGAATATAAAAACACTTAAAAACTTAAGACATTTCAAAACATTAGGCAGCACTTTTTAAATGATTTCATATCAGATTGTTCAAATCTATGTTGTTCAAGAGCTGATGATAGTTTACAGTCAGGAAGTTACTGCACAGAATCAAGGTGAATATCGATACGCGCTCATACTGCCACCTAGTGGATATTTGCTTCAACTACACATCAAATAAATCATCTGGCCAATAAAAGATTCAGATTTAGGAGGTTGGAACGTGTTTAAATTCAATTAAATTTCAATTAAAAAAATATTTTTTTCAAATATAGTCAAGTTTTTGCATCTTTAGGGATTTTTTTTAACTTCTGACTTTTTAAGGAGTTCTGTTTGTTTTTAGGGCTTAAGGATTCTCTTCACTGAAGGGTCCCGTCTTGTGTTTCGGATGAGTGGGAGCGGCGGAGGAATGGGCGCCACCATACGGATTTACGCCGAGAGCTTTGAGAGAGATCCCGAGAGACACAGCAGAGAGACCCAGGTGTGGCACGAGACGTGTGCTTCTGGATTTTCTGTGCAAGTTTTCTATTTTGAACTTCAAATGAGAAGAATATGTGTATCGTTTGAGGATGATTTTCTCAGTGCTTCACATGCACGCACACGCACACACACACACACACACACACACACACACACACACACACACACACACACACACACACACACACACACACACACACACACACACAACTTCAGTCTACACTGGAAATGCTGACTGACCTGCAGACTTTGGAAAGTTTGGAGACTTTTGTAATCATAATTATTGGGAAACCATCAAAGGTTGTAAAGCTGAAGTCAGAATGTCCATATTTGCCTCATTTAGGTCTTCTATCATGTTAACAGACATTAGGCATCTAATCATTCAGCCACTTTGACTATATCAGGGAGGAAACTCATGGTTATGCCTCATTCTTATCCAGACAGACAAAACAAACTCCATAAATAACACTCCCCAATAGTAAAGATGTTTGATTCAGAGTCATTCCTGGTTTTGCTTTGTGCCTAAATGTTTCTTATGTTTTAAAGTGCAGCGTTGCATCCCATGAACGTGTGCAACAACGGCTAAAATTCACATGGTAGCATGGCCACACTCAGTGTGTGTCATTTTAATGCATGCCTTTACTCTACACACACATGCAGTAGTTATATTCTGTTTCTTCTCTTGATTGTTTATTATTTAGGTTTTAATTTAGGTCTTGATTAAAATTTATCTCATTTAAACTCTTCAATGGTTTAGTTCAGCACTTTTTGATGAATTAGCCAAATTCTTTGCATTTCTGTTGTCTTTTATTTAGACTTTTGAATGTTTCCCTTTTCATTATGATTGAGACATTCTAAAAGACTACATTAATCTAGCTTGTTATAGATAAGAGTTGCGCACAAACAAACATTTTTATTTATTTATTTTATTCTATTCTATAATTTTCTGTAAAACCTGCATTGTGTTTTTCTCAGGTCCAAAGATTACACAGTGCCCATTTACCACAGAAATAAGCTTAACAGAATTAAAAATGAAACTTTATTCAGTTTTCACACAAATCCCAAGTACAAAACTGTTCATGCAAACATGCAACAATACCCTATTTAAAGGAAATTGAACTTATTGGTCAACCTGCTTAATGGCAGCTGCAGGCAGCTCTTTGAACAACAACAGTTTGGAGAAACAGGTGGACTCTGGTTGTATAACTAAAGTTACAGCCAGTTACTAAGAGTATTAAAAATGCTTCAATCTAATATATATATATATATATATATATATATATATATATATATATATATATATATATATATATATATATATGTATAACATATCGGTTTATGCTACTTTCTTTAATCTTTTACATTTCATTGCTTTTTCTGTAGAATTATATTAAACTCCAGACAGAAAAAGAAACTACCGGTAGTTGGACGTTTGGGTTTCATCTGCATATTTAAATTCTTTGTAAACGACCTTGTTGTGTGGATTCTGGAGTTAACACCTCTCTCTCTCCCCTCCCTCTCTGCAGGTGGTGCTGGGTCCTCTCATCGCCATCGCTCTGAAGATCTCAAACATTCATGAAAGGACAGGGCGTCATGGTCCAAATGTCATAACATGAGCCAGCGGGGACACACACGCACACACGCACGCACGCACGCACACACACACACACACACACACACACACACACACACACACACACACACACACACACACACACAAATCCACAGCAACCTATTTACACTGATAAATTACCTTCAAATTACTCCCTGTGCTTACTTGCTATGCCAGCAGTGTTAACCTGGTTTTTATTTGTTTATGTACACACACACACACACACACACACACTCCACACATACTTACACAAACACACACACACACGTACACACACACCCACACATGTTCACTCCACACATACTTACACAAACATACACACACACACTCCAGTTCTATGAATGTCAAAAGAACTTTAATCATATGGCCGCTAAAGCCTTTCCAAGCTGGAGGTTGGATCTAGGATTTGTTTTCCTCACTGGCAGAAATATTTTGTTCCAGCAGGGAGAGCGGAGCCTATTGTTTTAGATAAAAGTTACTTCTAGACTTCACTTCATGCATTCAGCTTATTTGCCCGTGCACTTGAGTGCAAGGACAATTTGTGAAACAACACCTCTTTGCTGTTATATTTGTCTAAAAGTTTGCAATTCTTTTGAGATAAATGGGAATAAAAGTTCTTTGTTGTACAATTTAAGTGAACTTGTTCCAACGACATAGTTTATTCTCTGAAAATTTCATGTGATCATCAACTTCAAAAACAAGTCCGTTGTCTATTATTAATACTATTATTGAATTAATTTGCTTTTTTTCTGCTCTTCCTGAAAAACAAATGATCATCATTTTAAAAAAGATCAGATTAAGAACAGTGAACCGTTTTGGCAGCGTGACTTGTATCTGCTCTGTTTGATTATTTTCTAGGGATGTAAGAAAATATCGATATGGCAATATATCGTGATATTTTTTCCAGCAATATTATATCGATATTCGAAAGCCATGCATCGGAAATATCGATATGGCAATATACCGTGATTTTTTTCCTGCGATTATTACATCGATATTCAAAAGCCGTGTATCTAATTCTTGAAAGAATTTACATGCAAACTTTTGTGTATTTTATTTTCGTTTTGTGCAATTCAATCGCCACCCGCTAGTTGGCAGCAGTGTGCAACGGGTTTTGTTTCCACCATTGAAATGTAAATCCCTCCATCATGGTTCAGATACCTCATGTTAAACATGTTACGTATCAGTTTGGACTGTTTATTGAACATTCTTACAATAAATTCAGTCAAAAAAAATTGCTTGTAACATCTGACTGAATGTATCACAATATACCGTGACGTATCGTATCGTCTCCCCTGTATCGTGAAATGTATCGTATCGCCAGAATTTCAAAAATACACATCCCTGGTATTTTCCATTTCAGGTACATTATTTGACAAAAACCTTTAAGTTTAAATTGTCTAAAGGTTAATTTTTTATTTTGACAGTTTGACTTGTAGCTGGTTTTCACAGATGGTTGTTGCCTTTCAAAATCTGCTACTGCTTCTTTGTGTGTTTTGATATAACTTCTGTTGCTGTAAGACTGTCTGAATGACATTTCTATTATAATCTGAGGAAATTATTGGTTTAATCACCAACAGGTGTGTCACTAAAAGCAGCAAAAAGCTGATTTTGAGAAAAGCTCTAACGGCGAGAAAAAGAATCAAATAAACTTCTACGTTCTCATGTGGAGCTGGAGTGTGCTACATTTTAAATGTTTTTAAAAAATATTTGCATTCGTTGACCAGAACCTCAGTAAATCTATTGATGTGCAGTTTTTTTTAAACAAAAATGCATTTTAAATGATACATGTATGCTTAGATCTTGTTATTTTTTAACACCCATAAATTCTTTAAAATGCTTCAGCAGCAAAAAGTGAAGCTGCTTTTTTGACTTTGCATTGAAGGAACAGAATAATTAATTCAACCCGGCATTAAAGAACAATTCTTTTTTTATGTTCTTATATTTGTTTTCTTTTATTATCATTCAAACAAACATGGTTGTGTGCATTTTTGTCTTTTTTCATCCCATTTCAAACTGAACTGAAATAAACACATGAAATAAAAGGTTGATTGTCCGCGTGGTGACTCTTGTTTTTGAGCTGATTAAAGGAAAACACACTGAAGTTGATGTTTAGCGAAAGGAAATTACAAGCTTTAATCTTTATATTGGCTGAACGAGACACAGAGAACAGGAACTCAAACAATCTGATTGCCGTCATTCCGAGTGAAGGATGTGTTCACTCAGACGGACTTTACCTGCCAGGTTACTGCGACCTGCTTTTTTTAATGCCAAGAACTAAAGCTGATCTTCGTCACCCGGGAACATTTTGCTATAAAGAATAACTATAAAGCTGCAAATCCCCTGAATTGACTCTGTGGTGAAATTTGCCATCAGGTGAGCATTGCCCTCCACTCCTGCCCTGATTTGAACCCAAATAAAACTGTCTGCAGCTCCCGAGCTACACTTGAATAGATAAAGTCTGAGGTCTTTAGCGATATAAAAAAAATCAGATGAGATCTACTGGAAACTTCCTGAAGTTTCTGTAGAAACTCTGGTGATCATGGGGGATGACAAAGCAAGCAGCTAGCACAGAATCAGTAGAGCCTGGACCATGTGAATATATTGTCGTAGTACTATGTAAGCCAGCAAAACCTTTTCTGAATTTATAATTATCTCCTCCAATGGTCAGCGATTTCTGTCTGAATGCTAATCGAGCCATTAATCATTTCTTTTTCTGCAGGAACTACACTTCACATCAATGCCTCTGCCTTAAAGTGACGTTTTTACCGTTCATCTCTGGAAATATCTGTTGAAATGTTGTAAATGAATTTAAAGATGCCCAGTTGATGAAAAACATTGGCAGTTTCATGATATGCTTATTTATTTATTTTATTTATTTATTAACTTATATTTTAGGATAAAACCACTTGAGATGACTCCTCCTACCTCAAGTGGAGGAGTTTAAGTATCTCGGGGTCTTGTTCACGAGTGAGGGTAGGAGGCGTGGTTTTGGTGGTGCTTGGTAAATCTGTCATGTTTTCATTCGACCATAAACCAAAACATCCGAAGTATAAAACTATACCCACGTCATCTTTAACGCCAGTTCAAAGCGTTCTAGATGAGTTGTCGGAGTGGCCAATCCGTAACTTTCCTCTTCAGCCAGGGGCGTGTCCAGGGAGTGGCCTGGGGTAGCACATGCCACCCTTGGAATCTGATTGGCCACCCCAGGTGCCACCACACTAATTTACTTTTAAATAGGCTTTTCATTGTCCACAAAAGGCTTGGGGGTAAAACAAAAAAGCATAACCATTGGTGCCACCCATGCACGAAGTTGTGCCTCACCTGGGCCACCTCATTTGAAAAGATCTGGACACGCCACTGTCTTCAGCCAAAAGAACCAACGACAAGCTGGATAAAATCTGTTGCTGTTCCAACAGCTGCAACGGTTCCTTTCAGAATAAAAGTTGAACCATCACGACCCAGTTTGGGTCTCGCTAGATGCCAACAAAACCATCGTGACCCGGAAGTATCTCAAAGACTGGTCTGGTCGGCAAACGCAGCTTTTCCTACCGGCTTCGGTTCCAGAGAGGGTCCAGCTGGACCTCGACATTCCTGATCTAACAGGGACTTCCAAAAGGGTACGTAGGCCGACGGGATGGCGTTGAATGTGTTTATGAATCTCCTAACCAAAGCTTAGCGTGAAGACTTCACCTTCGTTTCCCACCAGAACTAATCGTTTCTTCGGATTTGCTGGTTCTGAGCGACATTCCACATCACACCATTCTCCGTCTCATTCACCTTAGTTACACCATACATTAAGTGTTAAAGTTAGTCTAGTTTTAATTTGTTTAATAATAAATCTTTAAACTTTTAAAACCTGACTCTCTCTTCTGTTGTCTCTGAATTAATATGAGGTTGTTATCTAATCCCTGCAATAAAAAGTTCCAATCTTCTGGTTTAAATTACCCACAGATCCATAAGATTGATTTCATATTCGCTATGGAATCTTCAGTCTTATGGCTCATTAAATAACATGTAAAATTAAACCATTACATCCTGAATGGTTAAAAAAAATGTAATTTTTTCTGATTCCTCAAACTATTTATGAATAACACATTTTAATGGGATTGTATTCACCAAATGTATTCATTAATAAAGAACATGTTTTATTCCAGTTTTGTACATATTTCCAAAACTAGAATACCAATTTTGTAGTTTTATTTATTAATTTTCTTGCCATAGAGACAGTTTTTACCCACCTTTTCATCCTATTTATATCCATATGATTAATATTAAAGTTAAAAGGAAATATTAACAGACTTTTTACTTCACATTTGCACTGAACTGAAAACAAAAATGCATTGATGGGTAATTGATTTCAACAAAAAGTGTACATTTATATATACGGTATGCCCTAATTAATTAGTGGTCACACACGCACCTTCTTTTAGATTTCATTATTGAATGATAATAATAGACAGACTGAGACAGGGGGCCATTAGATGTGAGGGAAGGAGTGAAGGGCCGGAAATTAATCAGATGGACTCTGATGAGGACGCTGTCATCAATCAGGCTCCTGCTGCACACTCAGCAGTGCACAGCCTCACTTGTTGTATGGTCACTGACTCAATAGATATCAGTAATGAGACCCAAGTTCGGACCATCGTGTTACTGATGCAGTTTATGCACATAAATTACAAAGTGTGCAGAATTGGAGCGTTGCTGCAGCAGTAGCATCAGAACTCCACTTGGGGCAATGTTACATTATGTTATTCTCACCGAAGTTACTGAGCCGAGCAGGATGAGTCGGAAACCATCTGATTCATTTAGCCACATATGTAACTTAATATGACCTAGTCTGAGGCACGCAGAGGATCCACGTGCCTGGTTTTAATAACCTGCATGATGTTCCATCACACTGCAGGTTTCTCCTCATTTTATCAGAGATTACAAATCTTCTGAACTCTGAGACAAAATCTTTATACTGTAAAACCTTCCATCATAGATGGCAGCACGTTATCCAATCAGATCCAGGTGAGGAAGTTATAGTGGATATTATACTATCAAAAAAATTAAAAAGGAGGTGTATGGAAGAAGAGAAAGAAGGGTAGAAACTTTCTGAGTGGCCTCACTTTTCATGTGCTGTTGCATGTGCTCCTGTCTGTAGTGTTTCACTGTTCTTCCTCACAGTAACTGTGCAAACCCACACAGTTGTCAGGGACGAGCCGAGGGAGGCTCGGATCAATGAGGGGATCGATAGGGTCCCCGGGAGTCCTAATAGCCCTGTTACTGCTCCCTGACTCCCTTCCTGACTGCCTGATATAGCACCGCACAAGGGGGCGTGATTTGTGTGTGTGTGTGTGTGAGTGAGTGAGTGAGTGAGTGAGTGAGTGAGTGAGTGAGTGAGTGAGTGAGTGAGTGAGTGAGTGAGTGAGTGAGTGAGAGAGAGAGAGAGAGAGAGAGAGAGAGAGAGAGAGAGAGAGAGAGAGAGAGAGAGAGAGAGAGAGAGAGAGAGAGAGAGAGAGAGAGAGAAACATCCAAATGTCCAAATGATGCCTGCTGAGTCTGTACTTACACTTCGGCAATGATGCAGCACAACAAGTTCTGTAATTGTGCACAATAATGGAGCTGATGGTGTGTGTGTGTGTGTGTGTGTGTGTGTGTGTGTGTGTGTGTGTGTGTGTGTGTGTGTGTGTGTGTGTGTGTGTGTGTGTGTGTGTGTGTTGCATGACCTCAAACAGACTTTTAAGTAAACATGATAAAAATAGAGCAACTCAAAACTATAGAAGGAACAGAACACCTACAGAATGACGCGCTGGTGGAATAATTTGGTTATTAGCCACTTATGCTACCTCACTTCCATCTAAGGGGCATCACAAAGTGCTGCTTGTGCAAAATAAGGAAAAACAACAGTTGTTTGTAACTTTTAAACAAAATGCTGAATTTTGCATCTCATCGCAAACGTGCTAAACTGTGCAAAGTCCATGACCCTTAATAACCTCACTAATGCTAAAGAGAATGCAGAATTGTGTGTTGCGTTACAAAGGTGTCTTTTATTAAGGCTAGAGAAATGTGATTTTATTCTAGAATTTTGCAAAAAAAGATGATGTTAAAAGGTTTTTTTTATGCTAAAGTAAATCTGCTAATAGCAGTCAGCAAGTATATGATGAGACAGCAAGTGTTTACATGGCAGCTAATAAGTGTAAGGTGTCCCAGTCTCATGTTGATTGTTTTTTTCTGGTTCTGTTACTCTTTTATGTGGCTCGTATAAAAATGTCAAATTCTACATGTCTGCAGAGAAAATAAGGCAAAAGAAGGCCTTCCTTTTATTTAAAATAATGTTTTTCACATTTTTTGTTAGTTATTGGCCTAAGAGTGAGAATCTTACTAAAGTTTCTCAGTATTGCAAAAACAAAATTTAATTTTTATTACAAATGATTTCCCAAAACATCACACAGGAAAACATCCATCCATCCATCCATCCATCCAATTTCTTCTACTTATCCGGAGCCGGGTTACGGGGGCAGTAGCCTAAGTCGAGAGGCCCAGACTTCCCTCTCCCCAGCCACTTGGGCCAGCTCCTCCGGGGGAATCCCAAGGCGTTTAGGCCTCCTCCCAGTTGGACGTGCCCAGAAAACCTCACCAGAGAGGCGTCCAGGAGGTATCCTGACCAGGTGCCCGAGCCATCTCAACTGGATCCTCTCAATGCAAACAAACAAACAAACAAACAAAAAGTCCGAAAGAAATTTGGGAATTTAAATTAAAAAAGGTCACTAATGCCAACTTTCAACAAAGCTCTGAGCAGATTAAACCACAACGGGCGCAAACGACAGCTTTGAGACTCTGGTCATGCAGATTGTTCTTGTGGGGTTTTGTGTTGTCAAATGATAGGAAATAAGATTTAAAAAATTAAATATTTTGAAAATAACAGTAGAAGTAGTCTAGTCCTGACGATGAATCTGAACAAAACAAAGGAGATGATTTTAGACTTCAGAAGAAACAGGGTGGAGTCAAACACTGTTTCCATCATGGGAGAAGAAGTGGAGGTGGTTGAGGAATACAAATACCTTGAGGTTCACCTGGACAACAGACTGGACTGGAGAAAGAACGAAGCCGTTTACAAGAAGGGGCACAGCAGACTGCACTTCTTGAGGACGCTTAGGTCCTTCAGTGTCTGTAGCAAGATGCTGCAGATCTTCTACAAGTCTGTTGTTGAGAGTGTAATCTCTTCAGCCATCGTCTGTTGGGGTAGCAGCATCAGAAGCAGGGACCTGAAAAGGCTCAACAGCCTAATAAAAAGGCTGGTTCTGTTCTGGGGACGACTATGGAACCGCTGGAGGAGATGATGCAAAGAAGGATTCTCCAGAGAATCAAGAAAATGATGGACAACCCTGAGCATTCTCTTCACAAGACTGTCCGACAACGGAAGAGTGTCTTCAGTCAGAGGCTTCTTCAGTTTGGCTGCAACACTGACCGCTACTGGAGATCCTTCCTGCCAACAGCCATTGTAATATACAACAACTCTTTGACGACTTGATTATTATTATTATTATTATTCTGATTTACTACAGCAATCAATTTCCCTCTGGGATTAATAAAGTATTTTTGAATTGAATAGAAGAACTTTGTAAATGTAAACGAACACAACGTCTTTGTTCATATTTCTGTGATTGCAAATTAACCCACATGCCTTTCAAAATAAACTGCCAACTTGCAATCTTCAGAAATCGTTCAGCTGGGGAAATTTAGCATATTAAGCCAACAATTTTTCATTTGATTTTATTTCTATCTTTTACTTGTAGCTACTACACGTAGGTTGGTTGTACATGTCTTCAGATCTCCTGAGCTACACTACTTGTAAATCCAGCATGGTGACAACTGTTCAGGTGAAAAGAGAATACATGAACACCCGAGGCTCCACCAGGTGTGTGTTTTAAAACACCAGAGGTTTAAATCCAATAAAACTATTTGATTCTGTTCGTCTTGTGTTATAGGAGCGTATCTGCAAAGCAGAACTTTAGCAGTGATGCATTTCTGGTTTTGAAGCCTCGATGTTGATGTCTGTGTCGTGTCGTTGTCTGCTACCCCCTCCTGTGCTCATGCAGATTTTTGCACCACGATACAACACTGAATCTCTCAGCGTGCCCACTCAAAAAGTAGTGCAACAACACAGCCAAAGCTTGCTGTTATCCGAACTCCCTGCTGATTTCCCAGATTATCGGGCCTCGCACTGGCACCTCAGTTGTTGCAATAAACACGAGGAAAGGAGCAACGAGAAGACGAGTCCAGGCTATACTGTTTCATTTTGATTTTGTACATGCTTTTTCAAATTTCAACAAAATAATATCCTACTTGTAAGCAGTGGCATTCCCAAGGGGTGACAAGGGATGGCCAAGCCCCCTCAGGAAAATTGATGGCCACCCCACTGGCCCTACCTGGTAAGAGGTCCTCCACATCTTCACACAAACCATTGAAAAAGACATATCTAAAACCCAATGAATAAATATATTTAATAAGCAAATACAACAATTCTTCATAATTAAAATAATATATATGCTGCTGCCACTCACCTTTTTCAAAAAGAATGTATAAATGTCAAAACTTTTTATGCTTTTATCTTTCTTTAAAGGCAGACTTGGCAGTTTTGCTTCCTTTTAGCACCCCCTAGTGTCCATTATTAATTCTCTGTGGTTACACCGAAAACGAATCTTATCTCCATGCTGTCATTTTAACAGCCTAATCTAACAGCTGCAATGTCTCCCCAGCCTTCCTTAGTCTCTACAGAGCGGTTCATCACTAAATTAAACAAATCAGCTATGTTCATGATCTAAAACATGCAGGAAACAGCTATGTCAGCTCCATTTCTTTGCTAAGTCCAACAGACTGGACTAGTGCTCTTTAGTTGAAAGTTGAATAATCTGGCCACAGGTGGCAATAGGGGCCGGTGTCGGTACAGGATCTGCTCGGGTGCAAGATCGGCTCGGGGTCCTTCGACTGCCGATGACGTCAAAGTACGGCAAACCCACTCGGACAAAATACACTATATGTCGATGATCTATACTGTAGGAAAGAATTTAGCAGTTTCGTTATTAAAATAATGTTTCTTATGATGTAAGTTTGTGTTTATAATGGTATTTGTAAAATAAAACACTATATTGTATTCATAATGCTGAACTCCTCTTTGAGCACATCCCTTGAAGGATCTTATGTATTAGCAACACCTGTGAAATTGTATTTGCAGGAAAGAAGTGTGTCCCGTTTATTGAAGTATTTTGTGTTTAGAGGTTTTGACGTCTTGTCCATGCGTAGTTCAGCTACGCTCATAGCTGCTAGCCAAAACTCTGGAGTTAAAAGTTTTCTGGCTTTACTAAAATACCTGTCTGTGCTTATTTGATTGATGGTAGTTTTACTTTCTATTAGACTCCAAATGTAATCATTTGGCACGTTTCTAATTCATAATTTGTAAGAATGTAATCGGTGATATTAGCATTAGCGTTCCTATGGCTTTTTCCATGTATATTAGCATTGCGCTAACCACTCGCTGCCAAATTGCAGCCTTTGCGATTAGAAAATCTCATTTTGTCACATCGCAATTTAATTGCACGTGAAATCAATCGTTCAGCCCTAATGTACATGCAGCTCTATGCTAAAAGTGTATTTTCAAAGAGGTAATGATGGATTTCTTTCTAAAAGTTGTCCAGAAAAATTTGCCTGGACCAATGTAACGTGATAACAACGTAACGTGATTACGTAACTTCCGTAAGGTTCATGTTCAGCTAATGAACTACTTTGGCGTCATCGGCAGTCGAAGGACCCTGAGCCGATCTTGCACCCGAGCAGATCCTGTACCGACACCGGGTGGCCTTGCATTAACTCTGTAAAGGGTCATTTTAGCACATACTGGCACAAGAAAATGATTTTAAAAAGATAGAGGTTGCAAAGTGTCTCTTTAAGTTGTTCTAAAATGTTAAAACAACTGTTTTATTTAAAAATATATATTTATATACAGTATGTATGTTTTTACTCAAAGAGCAAGTTCTCTGAGAAACCATTTTCTACTTGATATTTTTCACTCTGAGTCTCAAATGGAGGCTGAACAGGAAAATAGTCTTCTATCCTTGTTTCCTGCATTAGTCGCTGATAGAAAATAGACAGTGAAACTCTCAGATTAGAAAAAGCTACACACATCTACGTCCCACTGTAAATTAATATAGGGCTTATTATCACAGACACGGCCGCCCCGTAAGTGGCCTACAAGTCCTACCTTGTTGCTTGTTACTACTGTAAATGGTGCACTCAGTCTTGTTCTTGCGGCTTAAATTAATCAGTTATTCATTTGATCGTTTATATCACACAGCTGTTGTAAATCATTGCTGTGTTGTGGGGTGCAACATGTGATCGCCAGAGGAATAAAGATGGAAAACAGGATAATTTTTCACCGTTTTCCTGCTTGGAGGCACAGCCACTAGACCAAGTATCTAGCATAACAAAATCTCGTCGGCTTGCTTGGATCGCACAAGACCAAGCATCACCTTCTGGAGTATTTTCATTCTGGTAAGTTACAGACTCTTTCCTTCAACCGCGAAATGCACATCCAACACACACACATAGGTTACACGCATATACCGGTAGGTTAATGCGGGCGAACTGACACGCAACGCAACTTCTCCTGCTGCACTTCTTCTGTGGGATGAAAGGTTTTATTCGTTTACTGGAAAAACCAACAAATGAAACATTTACCTCTCATCCACAATCCAAAAATGCCCATTATACAGAGCTGCGGGGGCAGCAAGTTGTCGTCGGTGCTAGTCTTTTCACATAGATCCGAACCGTTAATAATGCTGATTTTATCCAAGTACCGGTCCCCGACGTCTTTATTTAACAAATCCCTGTATATTCCGCATCCTTTTTGGGATTTTAACATGTTTAACACTTTCTTTCACCCAAATCCGCTTCTTCTCTGCAACATATTGTTTGTTTTCATGGTTTGTTTACACTCGTACACTCGCATCCCAGAATGCTCCACATAATCACGTGTGATTACAAGCTCTATTGCTGGACTCACCCATCTTGGCTCCTGACGGGGAAGACTGACGTTGGTTTGTAGTTCTCTTGGCTTGTAGAAGCTAACTGTTAGCATTAGCAACTCCACAGCACTGCCGAACTCCTTCAGGCTTGTGATACTTGTGGAGAAAAACCGTCCATATTGCAGAGCAGAGACTCGGGGTGTTTCTCAATGTCAAGGCGCCTTGCTTACAAGGACACTGTCCTTACTTAGTCAAAGAAAACGGTTAAACAGAACATACTTGCATCACGTGACCGCGGCTTCCACGGCGGTCACGCGACGTCACGCGACACGGGAGATGACGTTATATTTTATATGTATTAGTTTCGATATAAATCAAATCAAATCAAACTTTATTTCAGACAAGGGATATGTCCATAACAAGAATAAAAAAAAAAAATAAAAAAAAATAAAAATAAAAAAATAAAATACAAACACATTCTAATTACAAACCATATAGGCAGTTGCTCCAATGTTTAAAAAGGACTGAGGAGTACCTCGTGTCACTGTAAGATAAAGATGACAGAGCTCTAACAACCGCGTTAGCTGACAAACTCAGTCGGCAGATGAATTTGTACATGAAGAGCCTCAGAAGCGCATGAAAAGTTGGGATGTTACTCGTAACAAACATGTGACTTGCCGAAGTCCATCTAGGGAGCTTCATGAGGATTCTAAAAGCATCCTGATAAGCCACTTGAAGCTTCTTCATTACTACCTTACTATAGTTGCACCACAAGTGGGCTGTATAGAGAGGAGTACAAAAGGAACGAAAGAGGGACACTTTAACAGGATCTGAGCACATGCCAAAGTTACGTGCCAGAGTGTTAGCCTGCATGTACAGCTTACCACACTGCCTCTTAATGTCCTCGTCATCACAGAGGTCACTTCTTAAAATGTGCCCCAAATATTTTACTTTGCTTACCACTTCCAGGACCTGATTTGTTAAGTTAAAAGATGGAAAATTAAGCTTCAGGTCCCCTTTAGTAGCAGCAATCATAACCACACTCTTTTTAGGGTTAAACAGGATGTCAAATTGCTCACCATACTTAGCACATGCCCTGAGCAGCTGCATATATAACGAGACTTTTACTTTTGAAATTGTGTATATGTTTGTTGAATTAAAAATATAAGCGAGTTACTACCTGCTAGCCACCGAAGCTGCAACTACATTGAATCAGCATTTGACCAACCATAGATAACTTCTTTGGATCTAAAATAAAACATTTAAAATTAGTTGACTTACTTTTAAACTTGAAATTTGTCCCTGAAGTAGCTGCCGGCCTCTGATCCACCATCTTTTTGAAAATACCGCGGTGTATTGTGGGTAATTTTTGACCAAGGCTAGGCTACCAGACACCTCCCGTGTGTCCTCGCTCAGCTAGCTTAACGGCTAACAAACGGAGAACACACGCCTCGGTAGAACATGAACATTGGAACCGATTGGAATATGTCTTGGCGTCTCCTGATGACGTATCTCCTAGGCAACCGGGGCGGGGCCAAGACATCAAGGCAAGTTTCCTTGACATTGAGAAACACCCTCAGTGTCAGTACCATGTTGCTTTTAGCAAATCAGAGGCAAGATGTCAGAATATCAGGAAATAATAATAAATAAGTCACCAAATCCTGTTGTTTTCTGCTCCCCTCTCATTCAGCTAACTTGTACTTTCTGAGGTGCCAGAGCATTCTCCCACAGAGATAGACTCACAAGGCATTCATTCATACTAAAGGCCTCTGCAAACATAAAAAAAAAATAAGTAAACTTGGTCTATAAATGTTTTGTTTCTCAAATTTGAGGTAAATTGCATCATTAGTATTGTTTTTACATGAAAAAGAATGAAGGGGGCTTGCAATAGACAGCTGAAGGCTAAATGCTCCCAGAGTTACCACAAGGACCGACGTGGTGGCCCCATCTGGTCTCCCCATGGAAATTTTCAGTGGGCGCCACTGCATATAAGAACAAGGAAGTCACTGTATGTGATCTGGGGAAACCCCAAAACAGGCTTTGCACCAGGAGGAGGCCATCACATCTGAGCTGAGGTGGAGCAAACAACATGGGGTGGTTTTACACTTTAGCGCCAGAGAGGGTAACGTCTTATTTTGCAGCCGCCGTGTGTGTGTGTGGAGGGGGCTGGGGGGGGGGGGGGGGGGTACGTTATCCCACAGATTATACATGGCATGGAATCCCGCACCCGCATCAGAAATTCGCCTCTGAAACCCAATATAGCTCTCCGCAAATAAACCCACGATGCCAGCCGTGCACCCCATACATCACATGCTGCGGATGGAAGCATGGAAAGTTCAAAGATCCGCAGAGGAGTCATGTTGAAGGCAGATGTTGTGCTGTATATCCATAGCTGCCTGTGTTATGTTCCTCCTGGGTAAGATGATAAGATGATAAGGCCAAGGCTGTCCTGCAGACACCAGGGGGAGTGGTAATAATTGCGGCGTATAATTCAGGGTAATGAAGGCTCCGCCACTACATCGGCCATAAAGCAAGATAGGAGAGGCAGACGGGAAGCTGTTTGCGCATTTGACCTCGGCTGGCATCCCTCCACTTACTATAAATTTTTGGTGAGGTCTGACTCCAGGCAAGCCAAGGGAAGAGAAGGCGGATTGGGGGGTGCACAGATGTGGAGGACGAAGATAAGTGACAGAGGAGGAGAAGAACGGAGTAGCAAGAGGCACAGAGCTGGGGTCTTATGAGAAATATACAATACTTCTTGTGTTCACCGTGGTCTAATGTAATGATCGGACTTCTGTGAACATAGAAAAGAAAGTTTAGCAAATTTCTTGCGATTGCAACAGTTTGTCAAGTGTGCCCCACAAAGGAAAACAGATCCATAAATAAACTACACGGCATCCGTTCCCATCAAACAGCCACTCAGCCTCTTGAACAACTCTTTCCCTCTCAGGCTGCCCGCCCGCCTCTCTTAGTTTACCCTCCAGTTTATCAGTATGCAGGCGGCACAGCGATGTAATGTGGGCACACTGGGCTCGGCCGCTCTCCTCTACATGTCTGCTAAATGACAGTAATTATTTTTCTGGGCTGCAGGCGACTCATGCATGTTTTATTTCCACCTCCACCTCCCCCATCTGCATGGTGCGCACATTGTGGTGGAATGGAAGGAGGAGAAAAACACCACACACCAGCAGATCATTTTATTTCTCAGCTATACCTTCGTATGGGTCCCCACTGGGTTCTCCAGCCTCAGTTCTTTCAGTGGGGACGCCCGGCCTTTTATGGTGCCAGGGGAGTTTTTGCAGGGACTGACAGATGCTGTTAGGCTGGTCTCATGATGGTCTAGGCACAGATAAAGACACCTAATGGCAGTTTGCGTACGCTGGCTGCTGTTGTAAGCATTACGCTTCGGAATGGCCATCATGTTTCAGCTTGTAGCTCGCCTGTGGCATTGGAAACAACAGCGGTTGTTTGGAGTTCAAAGTGTTTCTTGTCATAACAACAAACATTTTAATTGCTAAAATGAGTACATCGTCATTCAAGTGTTTTTCTAGACTCCAGAAGAATTGAGGACAATCTAAATCGACCGAAGAGTCAAAAATGTCACACTGCCTTCTCATGAGCGGGGTGGATTGTAACGAATTTAAGCAGGATACTTTAATTGGTTGATTTGAAGATGTTTTTTTGAAGATGAAGATGCATTTTTGCAAAAAAAATAAATAAATAAAAAAAAGCAACAACAAAGGGCCTTTGGGTGGATGGATAGGTTAAGAAAATATTGGAATGACACATGGAATACCACAAGTCAGAGATGTTCTTTGTTTTTGTAAAAAAAAAACTATCCCTTTTTGTGCCTTAAAGTTATGTTAAATGAGCTAAAAATGAATAAATCAGCATTCTGCACTCAGTAATTACCCCTATAGGCCTCCTTTCATGGTCCTGGTGGTAAAGTTTCCACTTGATTTTACTCCAGCACGGATTGCCTTGTGGAATTCAAAGCAGCACAATATCCTGGGTGTTTTCTGAGCAGTTGATCATGACTAAAACAATGGAAAGCCGACCTTGTCAGAACTCAGTCAAGGCTTCCTGATGAATGCATCCTATTAGAGCAGACGAGGTTGTGTTTTTTCCCCTCCCTTCGTGGCACCACGTTGTGTGTCACATCGTCCTGTGACATGCAGCTCATTTGGCACGACTCAAGGGATGTCTAATACCCCTGCAGCTTTCATAATGAACATGTGGCTTCTCTCTCTTGGGCACAATTTAGCGTAATTCATAAGCAGAGGACGGGGCATTAGCCAGATGGTGCTGTGGGTGGCATCCTTTCTCTGGCCATCCATTAGAACTGTACTGGTGACAAGATTCCAGTAGGAGGAAACAGAGAAGGTATCCACTTTCAGCGCCTATCCAAAATGAGTGTGTGCGCGTGTGCATGCACATGTGTGTGTGTGTGTGTGTGCATCTTGGCACATTAAAAGAAGATAACTGGAACGTCTGCTGCACCGACTTTCTTGGGGGACAGATGTAAAATTAGAGAAACACACAAATCCATGAATACATTAGGATCCCATAAAATTTCTTTCAAAATGTTGCATCCCCACTAAACTGCAAATGCTTTGAAGACTTTCCCGGTGGGGCTTGCACGAGTCTGGATATACCTATTTAAAACCGATTCGTGTCTTGCTTGAATATGAATTTACTCCAAACAGAAGCTAAACACATCCACGCTGCCTAATGTTGTATTAATGTCTGGTGCAATAACAACTGTATCCTTGTAAAAGACCTGTTTGTTTTTAGAATGATTATCGTTAGCTAAACAGTCATTTTTATGCAAGCAACACATCGAAAAGGTTCAAAGTCAACATTAGCAAAAGAACACATGCACACGACGGTGTTATCGTTTGCATTCCGCGTTTACACGGCCTGAAACAGCCACTTCATTTGTGACCCATGAATCGCTCGGTTAGAAAAAATCAAAAATCGAACAAAAACAGCTGTGGAGGAAGAGCTGTTGCCTGTTTTGTTTTAAAATACTTGATAATTAGATTTTTTGCAAAGAAAAGTTTAAGCTAAATCTTTTGTTTCTGCTTGATCGCAGCATTTATTAACATTCACGTTGAATAAATAGAAACAAGCTCTGCGTCAAACAGCAACTGACAGAAAATCTTTATTTCTGAACCCAAAAGAAAAGAGCAAGTCACTTTATTCTGTTCATGTCTGGGTGACGTCGACAGACTCTCATACTGAGCAGCTGACAGAATCTGGATGGTCACGGGTTCTGATCCACGACTCTGTCTTGCTCTGCTCTCACTTTGTCAGTGGAGGTGTCAGGGTCCCCATGGCAACTGTATAATGGGGCAGACCTAATTCAATCCCAGGAGCGAATGGTGGGTCTGCTGGGGAAGAATTGGTCTGCGTTTGTTTTAGCGGCCTGGTGCTCGGTCACCGAACCACAGACGACATTCTGTCTACACACAACTTTCACATCCACTTTTAATCTCCTCCCCTTCGTTTCTTTCCCCAAATGACGTCTCTCCTCAAGCCTTCTTCTGTTTATTCACTTTTCAGTAACAGAGTCCTTTCTTCATGACTGCTCTTCCTAGATCCCCCCCTTATTTCCTCAATTCCATCTTTGCTTTGGTGTCTTTTCAATCAATACATTCCCAGTCTTCTCACCTCTCTATCTTTCTGTTTTCCCCGCTCACATCCAGGAACCCGATAGGACTTCATTAGTACCTCTGGATCTTGTTGTATTATTATTATCCCTCCCCGAAGAAAGAAGGGATTAGCAACCGGGCTGGAGACAACTTAAAGTAATAAGCTAGGATCCTGCAGTCCACAGTCTCACACCTCCTTATGCACCCACAAATGTGCACGGGAAAGGGGAGGCTAGATGAGGCGGTAAAAATCTAAATGCAAAAAAATAAAAAATACAGGGTGGAGGTAGACATCACACAATTCCTGGGTTGTTATTTCCATGCAAAAGCAATCTCGCACGGCTTCGTGCGTGCAGGCCAGAGAGAATCAGGCTTGCAGCTTGTTATAGAAGGAGCAGTTTGTTACCCGGGGAGAACAGTGCATAACTCCCGTCACTGGTTCTGCATATAGAAAGGCCTGGGACTGGCCTGGGGCTATCTGTGCTTGCAGATGGGGAAGGGGAGTGGAGGGGAGCAGAGGAAGGAAGTGGGTAGATTTGCATCCCTTTGACTGTATATCTCTGAGCACCAGAGGAAGAGGAGAGGAAAGACTGTGTGAAAACACCACTAAATGCAATGAAAATGGCTAGCTTGCTAGCTGTTGCTAATGGAGGGGGGCAACTCTCAAGCGCAACTCGTGCCAGCAAATCTAATGTAATCCAGCCTGATTTACATACTGTAGTGTTCACCGCTGTTGCACTTGACGTAGAGTGCTTTTCACTACTACAGGCCACGGCCACGAGAGGGAGGGAAGCTGTTGAGGCAAAGGAGCCCTGTTCACACGGCCGCACAGACTCAGAGACCGGCCATTACACTGACTTGAATGGATGTCTTGTGTGTGCATGAATAGCTCAGTGAGAAGGAGGGGAAAAAAGGACTATGTTTCCTCTCCATGGGTTCATATTGATATTCATAGGGGCTCTCCACACCAAGAGCACAAATGTCAGTGAAAGCGGCCTTGATATATGCTCTCATTCTCTCCTCTTCCTGTCGCTCCATCCTTCTTTCCCCCTCCTGTCTCTCTTCCTCTTTCTTTGTTCCCCTTCGCCGGACACATGCTGTCTGCTTGTGCTGGTTAGAAAAAAAAAGGATGATGGAGGAAGAGGAAGACTTATTAACTCATTTGAGTTTTTAATCAACCAACACCAGGACGGTAAAGCTCCTTACTTTGTATTTTGCAGACATCTTTAGTGCCACATTATGTGAAACCTGAAGCTCCGATGAGCCGTGTCCTGAAAACCTGCATCGCATCTTCTAAAAACAAAGTCCAAAATGTTTGTGAATCCTGCTGCATGCAGGATTTATGTCAACTGAACATTTTATGAAAGAAAAAAAATGAGCCAAGTGGGTTTTTCCTTCATTTCTCAGCTTGACATGCGACTTTCTAAACACCAGCGGATAGATTTAGGGCGTTTGGACAGCCGTCTGGCAGGGTGTTGGCAACAACAGCGAGAGAAGGAAAATAAGTATTTGAGGGTGGGAGCAGTCAGGTCACAGGTGCATAAATCTTTATTTGTTAATTCTTTGGAAATGTGTTAATGTCAACAGTTTGGGCTATTTTAGCTGCACACAGTGAGAATTAAAGAGCAAGTCACCCCCAAATAAACTTTTTTTTGCTGATAAACTAAATAAACGAGTGTTTAATCGTGCTGCAGACACGTGTCGTCAATAATTTGGCACTTCAGTGCATCTTAGTTAAAATTTAAATATTCTGCCTAAAACTGGCAGTGTTGTGCCGTTGTCAGGTAAAAACTCTGCACTGTATTTTAATTTAAATCTGCCACCGCTATAGGCTAAGAAGTATATGCTATGATGTAAACTGGTACATTATGATGTCACAATGCTGTCGTGAGCCTGTGTGTGTGTATTTGTTAGCGGCTCCGCCCTCTCGGTCTGCCAGGCAACAGCATTTGTTGCATTTTTCAAACATGAAGTGGGAGTGGAGTTAGACTCTGGTAGGGGTTGACTTGCTCTTTAAAGAGCAAGTCACCCCTTACAAGAAGCGAACTCCTCTCCCACTTCATGTTTGAACAATGCAACAAATGCTGTTGCCTAGCAGACCGAGAGGGTGGAGCCACTAACAAATACACACACTCACGACAATGTGACATCATAATGTACCAGTTTACATCATAGCATACCTCTTAGCCAATAGCGGTGGCAGATTTAAATTCAAATGCAGTGAAGAATTTTTACCTGACAACGGCACAACACTGACAGTTTCAGGCAGAAAATTTAAATTTTAACTAAAATGCACTAAAGTGCTAAACTATTGACTACACGTGTCTGCAGCACGATTAGACACGCATTTATATAGTTTATCAGAAAAAAATTGTTGATTTGGGGGTGACTTGCTCTTTAAGCAGCTTGAGTGAAAGTTTTCCATCTGTTGACGCAAAACTTTTTCACAAGAAAATGTTGGCTCTGCTACATAAAACAACCTGATTGTCTCCGGCTATGTTCGAAAGGGAATCAAAAAATAGTCATTTAAGGGTCATAAGCGTGCCTCGGTAGAACTGGCATGCGTAAAACAAACACCAGATGAGGCCCTCCAGAATAGCAGCACATTTCAAGCCAAACGCTCGCCCAATCCAGTGACATTTGGCTGACGTGCCCCACATAAGCTCTGTGTATTCCAGTAGCTTATGATAATTATCAATATTGGAACCAGTAAAACATTAGTGGGCCAGAAATTGTGAAAGAATAAAATTAAATGACGTGTGTAACTTTGTTCTAACATTTTACGCCCCTTGGAGGCTCGTTCCGCTCTGCCTGAAAATGGTGAGAATGTCAGAAGAAGTAAAAAAAAGATGGCACCGCAGTGTGTGCTCAGGGCATAAGTTATGGCCGTAACTTTCTCACTCTGTCAGGTGCTTTAACCGTCTGTCCTGGAGGACACATTAACTCGGTATCCTTAAATAAAGTCCTTTAAATAAAGCTAGGAGAGTTAAATAATGAGGGAGCTGCTCCCACTGTCCTGTCTGCTTTTAAATGAACCTCTGCCTTTCTTATTAATGTCCTCTTATCGCTCATCACGGCCACTGACCCGCTGCTGTAACCCCTTCCCACTCGAGCACACGAACAGCTCCGGCAAGTGGTCGGCGCAGAAGTAATTGAGGGCAATTTTCAAATTAAAATTTAACCCCCCTCGTCCATCTTTGCTCGATGGGTTGGGGCGGAGGAGAGGGGTTTTGGGGGCTGACGGCTTGATCAGGTTTGGCGAGGCGACCAGGTACTCAGGCCAGGAGAGGCAGGATGATGAACGAGGGGCATTAATCTTGGTGACAGAGAGAGAAGAGTTAGCAGCAGTGATAGCAGCGCTAACGGCTTTAATTAGCATTTAATCAGACGCCTCGGGGCCAATGGAGGGGGAGAGAGGAGATCAAACTCCAGCGGCCTTCTGTGAGAAGAGGAGCAAAGAAAGACGGTCTCTGTGGTAGCCGAGCTGATGCTGCAGGCTGTGCTGAAAACACATGTCTGTGATCCTCTTTTTGTACTCCTGTAATGATAGCTAGCGCAATGCACCACAAAGGCCCTGGACCTTTTGTAGAAACAGGTAGTGTTTTAAGAACATAGCGTGTGCTTGCTGATACTGTTCATGTTCAGGCTGTGAGCTTTTCTTGATAGTCTCTGTAAGCACTCAGAAGATAAGAAAAGGTTAGGTGACTGGGGTGATAAAACCGCAGCTTACAAAACTTGAATGAATATTCTCTGGAACCTGCATGAAATTTCAGATAAAACTCAAATTGTCATGAGTGGCGTTGAATACAGACCAAGACTTTAAAACGATAAAATACTATCAACTCAACTCAGCCTTTATTTATGAAGCACCTAACAGGCATGAGCATGCCACCAAGGTGCTGTACAACAAAAGAGTAAAACAATAAAACATATAGCACCACAGACATAATTGAAACCACAAATAAGAATTACAAAACATAAAACATTAACAATTGCTAACCCACAGAATTAAAAGCCAGATCATAAAAGTAGGTTTTCAGCCTCATTTTAAAAACTGCTACAGATGGGGAGCCCCTAATAGTTAGGGGCAGTGCGTTCCACAGTTTCGGACCCGCAACAGAGAACGCCCTGTCCCCTCTCAATTTCAACCTGGCCTTAGCTTGGTTTATGCGTGACGCATTTACTTTCTGCTTGGTGATGCGGCTCGCAGATGGAACGCGCTTCATATCTCGCAGCGTTTATGGTTCATGCGGCTTGTCTCTGCGGTGAGCCAATATTCTCCCAAACTGTAGGGGGCAGCATGGAGCTCTACGGCATGCATCCAACACTACACCATAGTAGAAGTAAAAATGACTGTTGTTTACAACATGGCATTCCAGCATTTTTAACAGCAGAGCCGTGTCCAGGACTTTTAAAATGGGGTGGCCCATGTGGGGCACTTGTTTATTCATGGATGGCACCAATGGATATGCTTATTTATTTATTTACACAAATCGTTTATTTATTTATTTACTTTCTAGTGAATTTTTGAGTTTCACATTGCACAATCACCATATTTTTTTTCCTCTTCATCTTCTACTTCTGTGGTGGTTAGCAAGTCACTTCTTGTTGCATTACTGCCACCAACTGGAGTTGAGTGGGACTCTAAATACTATGTATGTGAGTATGAAAAAATATTAATATTAATACTACACACCTGGGCTAGAAAAAAAGGTGAAAGGTGCATGCAACTATTTTGGAGTTTACAACCCAAGCCTTTTGTCGACCATGTAAAGTCAATTTAAACTGGAACTTAGTGGGGTGGCACCTGGGGTGGCCAATCAGATTCTAAGGGTGGCATGTGCTACCCCAAGCCACTCCCTGGACACGCCCCTGTTTAACAGCGTCCTCGTCTTTTCCGACAGTGCGAGCTATTTCTCTCCAAGAATTATTAACAACATGTTGATCATGGTGATCTTTGAGAGCTGAATCATACAAATGTCTGTATTTACGAACCTCTGCCATACTAGTTCTTGACAGTCCGCCATGTTTTTCCACGTCTGACCGTCCGCATGGTTAGAAAATTTCCTAGGTGCGCCATGCGGAAATTTTGGGCCGTGCGGAGATGCGGTGGAGGGGCGTGGTTGTTAAAATGACACAATTTTGCCTCGCGGAGCCGTGCGAACCTCGCGGACGCGTCAAGCATAAACCAAGCTTCAGGAGCCACAAGCAGCAGCTTGTTCTCAGAGCGGAGTGACCGGGCCAAAACATATGGCTGCAGCTACTCCATCAAATAGGTTGGAGCCACACCATTCAGCGCGTTAAACACCATTAAAAGAAGTTTAAAACGAATTCTAAAATCAACAGGCAACCAGTGGAGAGCAGCCAAAATTGGTGTCACTACACAAAAACCTCCAATAACTTAAGGAATCCACTCTGAAGATGATTGGTGAAGGTAACAGGAGAACTTGGCTGACAAACTGAGAAACACAAAAATATACAGGAAGGGGTGATAACTAGAATGAGAAGCAGATAAACAGCAGGTGTGCAAGGTGCTGAATGACTGGAGAGGTGAGGAAACCTAGGGCAAAGGAAGTACTAACCAAGTCATCCATCCGATATCAGTGCTGCTTCATCCTCACTAGGGTCGTAAAAAGCAGGCATCTACCTTCAGCAATCATCAGGCGAGAGGTAGAGGACACACTGGACAGGTCACCAGTCCATGACATGGCCACGTGTAGACAATCATCCAGTCACACACATTCACACATGGGGACCCAGAGAGTCTCTGACCACTTTAAAACCCAGTTCCTACAGTGGAATTATTAAATTGTCAACCAATTTTTAAAGCATCAGAGACCACACATGTGGTGATTAGAAGAAAACCCACAGATGTATCGTTTGTAGCTACTCGCCCAAAACACAAATGGCTTTCACTCAGAAATCCCGTTCGTGGACAGGGAATCTTGCGAGATAAACACAATTCAAGGTAAACAAACATGGTGAAGAAGGAGCGCGCTGGACACTTTTCTCAGCTCGCTTTCTCATTGGCTACACGTCACATTCAACAGGCAGCACGTTCGTTTGTCCCAATAAAAATCAGACCAACACAATAAAACATGTTTGATTTATGATCTCAGCAATTTCAACGTCCTTCCAAGAGTAACGGAGAGCTCCTAACACACCACACGGTAGGATAATCTGATAAGATTCTCTTTAGAGTCGTTGTGGTAATGGTGCACAACTGTAAGATTTTCGGAAGGGTGGGGCTGGTCAGAAGTCAGCATGACCATTCTGTCGTGTGAACCACACTTAAAGTTGTGGAACACATTTAGGGGCAGCGGTGGCCCCATAATCGGAAGGTTGCAGGTTCGAGCCCCGCTCAGTCTGTCGCTGTCGTTGTGTCCTTGGGCAGACACTTAACCCACGTTGCCTGCTGGTGGTGGTCGTTGGGACCGGTGGCACCAGTGCTCTGCAGCCTCGCCTCTGTCAGTGCGCCCCAGGGCAGCTGTGGCTACATCGTAGCTCATCCCCACCAGTGTGTGAATGTGTGTGTGAATGGGTGAATGACTGATTGTGTTGTAAAGCGCCTTGGGGGTTCCAGGACTCTAGAAGGCGCTATATCAAATACAGGCCATTTACCATTTACCATTTAATCATGGCTGCATTTTAAACACCTGGATTCTTTGAGGAACTTTCCAAAGTAAATAAAAGAGTAAAAAAGTCAAATTAGAGCCGACTCTGAGTGAACGAAAGAAGCATTCTCCTTATGGGCGAGTTACTCCTCAACGTTTTATTGTTTAGCTGACTAGGACGTGATGAGTTAAATTACATGTTATTTAATAAGCCATAAGACATAGGATTCCATAGGAAATATGAAATCAACCTTATGGAGAGTCAAGTTTAAACGTTTAAAATTGCATTAAGACAAATTAAACTAGACTAACTTTAACACTAAATGTATGGTGTAACTAAGGTGGATGAGACAGAGAATGGTGTGATGTGGAATGTTGCTCAGAACCAGCAAATACGAAGAAGCGATTAGTTCTGATGGGAAATGAAGGTGATGTCTTCGCGCTAAGCTTTGATTAGGAGATTCATAAACACATTCGACGGCCTACATACCCTTTTGGAAGTCCCTGTTAGATCAGGAATGTCGAGGTCCAGCTGGACCCTCTCTGGAACCGAAGCCGGTGGGAAAAGCAGTGGTTGCCGACCAGACCAGTCTCTGAGATACTTCTGGGTCATGACGGTTTTGTTGGCAACTAGCGAGACCTAAACCTGGGTCGTGATGGTTCAGCTTTTATTCTGAAAGGAACCGTTGCAACAGTTGGAACAGCAACAGATTTTGTCCAGCTTGTCGTTGGTTCTTTTGGCTGAAGAGGAAAGTTACAGATTGGCCACTCCGACAACTTCTCTAGAACGCTTTGAACTGATGACGTGGGCATAGTTTTATGCTTCGGATGTATCGGTTTATGGTCGAATGAAAAGATGACAAGTTTGCCAAGCACCATCAAAACCACGCCTCTGTCAGATCTGGCAGATTCTGATTGGCTCAGTGAAAGTAATGTGTCATGTATTTTAACGCTACGTGAGATCAGTCCTAGTGGAAACATTTAAAGTCATATTACTTATTATATTCTATAGGATTATAATAAAGTAATTAATATTTTGATTTCACAGATTGGTCACATCTAATTGTTGACTAACACTTTGTTTGATTAGCTTTATTAATATAGAGTTATTTGATTTATTAAAAGGAGCGAGTCCTTTCTTCATTCTTCTGTTGAGCTGGAAAGAAGCAGTTTATAACAAACACATGAGACCTTGAGGCCATATCTCATGCAGACTAGTTCTGAGTCAGAGGAGAGGGGGAAAGTGACTTTTGGTGGAAAACAGTAATTTCATTCTGTTACAAGGATTATGAAGGAAAAGATCTACAATTTAAAAAGCTGCAATGAGTGAAAAGAAAAGAACATCCTTGTCACTCTTCATTCTTCTTCTTGGTCATTGGATGAAATTATAATCTTAGTTTCATCTATGGATTTCACAATATCACTGGCTAATACTGGCATTCAGTTTTAATATAGGCAATTATTGATATCAGTTTTCATTCTCTTAATGACCCAGTGTTAACATACCATGCACATATTCAGCTTCTTCAACCTCTCACTCAAAATGTCAAACTATGACAGATACACTGATCGGCCACAAAATAAAAGTCGCCACCTGGATGTAACTAAGCAAGTAGGTAGGAGCCTCCTGTTGGATGATTACTACATGGGCGATTATCTTTCAGCTGCAACAAGTTGTTTAACTCCAACTGGTGCAATGAGCTGCTTCTCATTTCTTCAACAACCATGTGGAAAGACACGTCTGGTGGCCGTGGAAAAGATGTTGGTGTGTTTGAGAAGGGTCAGATCATTGGCATCAAGCAGAGAAGACATCTAAGATCGCAGAAACGACTAAAACTGGGTAAAGAACTGTCCAACATCTTATTAAACACTGGTCGGATGAGTCCAGATGGACCCTGTTCCAGGGTGATGGTGCATCAGGGTAAGAAGAGAGGCAGATGCAGTGATGCACCCGTCATGCCTTGTGCCTACTGTACAAGCCTGTAGGGTCAGTGCTATGATCTGGGGTTGCTGCAGTTGGTCAGGTCTAGGTTCAGCAACAGCGTGTGCTCCAAGAATGAGGTCAGCCGACTACCTGAATATCCTGAATGACCAGCTTATTCCATCTTCCCTGACGGCACGGGCATATTCCGAGATGACAGCGCCAGGACTCATCGGGCTCAAATAGTGACAGTGGTTCAGGGAGCATGATACGTCATGTTCACACATGGATTGGCCACCACAGAGTCCAGACCTGAACCCCATTGTGCTGGAGAAGGCTTTGTGCAGCGGTCAGACTCTACCATCGTCAGCGCAAGATCTTGGTGAACATCAATGCAACACTGGATGGAGATAAATCTGGTGACATTGCAGAAGCTGATTGAAACAACGCCACAGTGTATGTGCGCCGTACTCAAAGACAAAAGAAATCCAACAAAATGACCTTCCATGACCTTTTTTGTTCTGGCAGTGAGTAAGGTTTAGTTATTGAAATATATTTTTTTGTGTGGCACAACTAGCCTCACCAAAATTTGAGTAGTTGTCATGTTTTCTAAAGACGATAAGTTTGGTGGGAAATATGTGATGTTGGTTACATAAAATTAAATTTGTTCTTCAGTTTTCTTTATGAGGGGCTGCCCCCACATGTATTGGTATCGGTTTGTTGTCGCATTTAATACGACTGTAGAGACCGGAATCACTGACTACGTTTGCATGCAGCCAATATCCGGGTTATGATCGGGTTAAGGTCGGTATTCGGGTTTCTGAGTTGATCAGAATAACCCGTTTACGAGCATAAATAGAAAGAGTTACCCCTAACTTGCATAACCCGATTTAAATGCGGACGTTGGGGTAGCGCCAGGACGTGTGGACTACGTCAAGACGCAATAAGCGTATATTTTGCTGTCTCTGTACTTTCGGCCGTCAACAAAAGACATAATGTTCATACTTTTCACCAGACCGATGAAGACAGAGGTTTCCTCGTCACTCCAAAAGTGTGGTGCTGTGCCGCGACTCGCCATGTTGCTCCCAACTTGTTGTTTACTTCCGGAGTTCTGGCACATACAAGACGTCTCACTACTCAAAAAACCAAGATTCCTTGCGAACAGAGCATGCGCAGAACACACGCGTTGATGGGGATATCCCGATATGCGTTTACACGACCAAACATTCGGGTTAGAAAAGGGTTACCCCAGGTGTAGTACCCGGGTTTTTAAAAACCCGGTTATGAGCATATCCGGGTTTTTGGCGGTGTTTACATGGCCATACGGAACTGGGTTATTGTGAATATTCGGGTTTTAAAAGGGTTACTGGCTGCATGTAAACGCACTCACTGTATATTAATGGGTTTTAACAGCAAACAGCATTGTAGATGAAACATTTCAGATCAAAGCACATTTACAAACTCCAATCCCCTCTTTGGTTTCCACAAATATGCTTTTTTTCTGTACGCTGGAAAAAAGAAAGAAAGAAAAAGATCTGCCGTTACCAGACAATGTCAAGACAAAGACGAGGCGTCGTGGTGCAGTGTGCGTCAAACAAAAGTGACGATGAGTGCTCCAGATAGGAGTTTTGATGGTGATGCTGAGGAAGAGGGCTTTCGGCATGAAAGAGGCCAGCGTGTGATCATGATGTCATTAGAAGTATGGAGCAAGACAGACCGGAGGAGGCTGCTGTGCTGTGCTGCACCCAGGGGACGTCATTACCAACTGGAACTGAGCAGGGACCTGAGTACAGGTCAGACACACAGGAAGTGGGCTAACACACACACACACACACCCAGACACACACAGGCAGGCATCCATCACATAAGAAATGGACAGTTCTGTCTGGCTTTCGGCAGCAGACTTCTGCTTTTGTAGCTAAACTTGACAAATTCTTCAATATCTAAGTGGACACCTCTGTAGACAAATGTACCTCGTTAATGAGCACACACACAGATGGACAGAACTCGCGCGCGCACACACACACGATTGTGGACTGAGAGCTCATACTGTGCTAAGTTGCAGTGTGTATACCGGTGTAGCCGTCTGCGCTTCATTACTGTTCACACACAGACAGTTGCAGTGTTTTTGTGTCAATGTTTAATGAGGGGCTGGGAGTCTGGGGACCTTACTGCTGTCAGGAGCTCCTGTAGTCTGGAGCTACCACCTGTTCCCATTCACTCCCTAAAGACCTAAACACACACACACACACACACGCAGACACACATGTATTAAACCATCCGCAAGACACAGAGGCATGCAAACAAGAAAGAGCGTCCACAGAAACATGTCTACACCAGCGTGCACACGCTTGACAAACTGCATACACTGATTTAGTCATCCTGTGGCACCGCTGTCAGCACCGGATACATGTAAACAGGTTACTGTGGTTGGCTGAGCCTGGCTGCCTGACAGAAGCTACAAAAACCGTGGGAATATCAATTGATACATTTCATATTCCTCACAAGCTCGCCAGAGATGACAGCGTGAAAGCTGCTGCCAGCGAGAGTGATCCCTCCCTGCCTTTCCCCTTTTTTATTTTTTTTTTCCTGACAACGCTGCGTGATGGAGATCCGAAGCGTCCCCGACCGATCGCACGCGCCGCCTCCCATAATCACTCCTGACAGAACTTCTGAGACCAGGCTTCGGCACTTGAGAGGAAGTAAATGTACATTTCAAAAAACTAACTTTTATTTAAACAAACAAAAAAAATCAATTATTGACTCATTAACAAGATTATAAAACAGTGATTTAGTTACATAAATAAATTGATATCGGTGTATCAAATCTTAATTTCATAAGCATGTATACATGGGTCATTGCAATAAATAAAAAAGGGGGGGGGCAGAAGATTTTCTACACAAACAGAAAATAATAGAAAGACTCAGAGGAAATTGTTTCTGTAGAGAACAAGAGACACTGGACAACATATTTCTTCTTCAAACACACGTGAGGAATTGCTTTGTTAAAGCATGAGTTACACAGCCATTCACTTACTAATTAAGGACACTAAAGCTGGGACCAAGGTTGGTTGACTCTCACCTCTTTGAACGCGTTTGGTTGTTAGACAGATCTTCTGTTTGGTTACTTTAAAGCGTTTAGACAAGGCAAGAGTAAAAGGCTGATTTTATCTTTAATCAACAACACAGGAAACAAAAAAGTTGCACTGAGAAAGAAAAGACTACATTTAAAAAATAAAAGGCAACTAATGAGGACAGCAGAACGTCGCAGAAGAGACACTGGAAATTCAAGAGAACCTATAGGTGACCTGCTTTAGGAAATCTTGATATTGAATCTGTGCATATATAAGTTGAATCATATTGACCTACTTGTGTGTATTATAGAGATAATCTCAAATTAAAAAAGAAAATGCATCATTTTTAATCAGCTTCACCTGTGATTATCTCCTTAATAAAGCATTTTTTGTTTCCAACAGGAAACATTAAATTTACTTAACCAAGTTTTGTCAACTGGTTCCACTAAACCTAGCTGCTTAAATGTACTTTAAACATAAAAACAACGTCTTTGTCGTCTTCCTCCGCTTATCCGGGTCCGGGACGCGGGGGCAGCATCCCAACTAGGGAGCTCCGGACCGTCCTCTCCCCGGCCACCTCCACCAGCTCCTCCGGCAGGACCCCAAGGCGTTCCCGGACCAGATTGGAGATGTAACCTCTCCAACGTGTCCTGGGTCGACCCAGGGGCTTCCTGCCGGCAGGACATGCCCGAAACACCTCCCCCAGGGAGGCGTCCAGGAGGCATCCTGACCAGATGTCCAAACCACCTCAACTGACTCCTTTCGATCCAGAGGAGCAGCGGTTCTACTACGAGTCCCTCCCGAATGTCTGAGATCCTCACCCTATCTCTAAGGCTGAGCCCGGCCACCCTACGGAGGAAACTCATTTCGACCGCAAACAACGTATATTACCCTTAATTTAAGCAACTAGGTTTTGTGCCGTGGTTTGCAATTAGTCGGGCTGGCCTCCGCATGGGGGTGCGAGAGGCACGAGAGTCGATGTTTATTTAGCGTCTGTTTGCATGAATGAATGCAAAATTTGCCTCCAATCACTAGGTGGCAATAGCGCTCCGACTAGTCAACAGGCTTACTGTTTAACCCAGCAGAAGAAACAGCCTATAAACACGTTAGTGCACTGACCTAAAGGAGGAAACAGCAGAGGCGCCAAAGCTAGTGATGGTTGACGGCAGAAAAAAAGACAAGAAAATACAACAAAGCCTTCATAAAACCCCAGATTAACTGTGAATATGGTTGGAAATGAAGACAAACTCCAGTAGTAGCTCGGTGGAGCTAATGTGATAAAAGACGTCCCTTTGCAGTCCAGCACAAGCATTCAGGTGAACCTGACACTAGTTCCACAAGAATATGAAATAACAGCTGAGCAGCTGAAGTCACGTTTTTCCGATACACACGGGTTTGTTCAGGGTAATAAAACACAACAAAATAAAGCTATCACTGTAATAATTGTGGTTAGCCTGGCGGTAAGCTAACAGTATGCTACGCCCTTGTACGTTCGTTAGCTCAACAAAAACATGACAGTGAGCTAGGTGCGTCCACAATCTTTCCTTATGGTGGCAAGTTTTACGTTCCCTAGAGGGAAATACCGTATTTTCACAACCATAGGGCGCACCATGTTATAGGGCGCAGCTTCAGTTATGGGTGTCTTTTTGGTATTTAACACATACAAAAGACGCACTGGGTTATAGGGCGCGGGCGTGGTAAAACGTACCGGTAAAACATCTGTGCGGGCTCGGGACTCGGAACATATCAGTGCAAACCAGACATTGTGAAAATTATAAACAGCCAAAAGTATGTTTCACTTTACTGGTCTAGTCCTGGTTCAGACCTGGTTTAGAGCGCACGTGCACGTCCTCATTGCGTGCGCTGACGGCTCGTGCTCTTCTTATGCGCTGTTGAAGTTCAGAATGTGTTTACCGGTAGCTGGTGGATTTAACCACATAAACTTTCCACATGAACAAAATCATGTGTGTTGCCTTGCCGTTCTCGCCACGCCCCTCGTCTTCTACCATGTTCGCGTCTCACAACAACACAATAGGCGCACCGCACCGCACCATAGGGCGCGGCGTACATTTTGGTGAAAATTTAAGACTTTTACGTGTGCCTTATGGTCGTGAAAATATGGTAATTGAGAAATGTTGGTTTTGTAGAACCAGTTGACATAACCTGGTTTAGGTCATTCAACATTTCGTTGTTTTAGAGTGTATGCTATGCTAATACAACAGCTCACATGCAAATATCTCAGCAAATTTTGTTTCTCCAAACTTTTATTGACCAATGTTTTTAAGTAGTCTACCTTCGTCCCCTTTGCCCGTCCTCTCCACCACCCTCAGTGAGATTGAACCTGCTTTTTTGGACAAACCAAGAGTCCCAAACAGGAATACGCGTGGCCTTGTGAGTCCAAAAAGAAATTTAAAAAAGCATCAACAAGGTCATTTTTAACAAAGTAGAATTGAAACAAATGAGAAGATAAAAAAGAGAAAAGATGGAGAGCCAAAGAGAGCAAACTACAGCGGCTTCAAGTATTTCACATTACATAGAATACTCTGTATAAATTAGTTAAGATATACTTTCAGATCCTCCATATTCAGACATATACTATGGCATATATACAGAGTACAATAAATGCTTGCTCATGTTGTGTTTTTATCGTTTTCCTGGTAGTGAGACGTTTGTTTGTTCCACTTGTTTTGTTTTGTTTTTCCTGCGTAGAGAAATCCCTGAGAACGTTCTGGTTTCTGAATGTTCCACACAATGAACTAGCACAGTAGCAAGTCTAATTTCAATGATTCACATGCACAGAGGGTAGTGTTACTGGCCGAGTCTGAAGCGAACCATACAGCGACGGTCGTGAGGATGAGCGAGGGATGAGTTTTACTTTCCTTTTTGTGGGTGGGGGGGTTGTTGGGAGTACTGAAGGCAGTGATGTACAGCAGAGCAGAGCACAGAAAGACTCACGAGTGGATTCTTAGTCATGGTTTCCACTCAACATCGGGTTTTAATTAACACTGTCGGCTATCATGGGCTAAATTTAAGATAGCATAAATGGGATCAGGGTCAATACCGTATCATGAGGTAGTCGTCTCCCATCTGGATTTTCTTTTTTTAAAAAAATTAAAAAAATGGAGCTTTATCAGTCAAATCTCTCAATTCAAAAGTTAATACTTGCCATTTTTGTCTGTTTACTTTCCAGAACTGGTTCTTTTGAGCAAAAAGTTGGGTCGGACCTAACGCCTGGAACCCAGAGAAAGCTAATGGCTGCTCAAGTGCAATGAAAGCAAGCAATGAAATGGATGCTAAAAGCGGCTTTCTGTCAGTGCTAACCCAAACTGAGCCGAGCCAGCGAGGGCCTTATACGAAAGAGAGGTGCGCCGTGTGGTTTAAAGCCGTAGTTTCTCTTTGAGGATACCGAGACATTTGTTTTTTGTTTGTCTTATTGTTTTTTTTTGTTTTGTTTTTTTAAACATGAGCACTATTGTACAAAGGCTTCAGCCACTCAACAAGTCACTCATTTAAACATTGAAAATGGGAAAAAATAATGTTTCAAATCATAGAGATAAAGAAACAAAAAAAACTTTAAAAGCCATTTCACTTCTCATTTTCATCTCGCACACATGTAGAGAAATACACACGACATTCACAACATGACAAATTTCCTCTCTTCTGAAAAATAAAAACACTTCTGTACACGTAGTAGTAATAATATTAATAATAATAATAATAATAATGTTTATAACAATAACAACAGCAAGAACAATAATACCGCATGTGGCTCTGTTGAATTTTTTTGTCATCTTTTCCTTTCTCTTTTTGCTTCATGTTCCAAGTCACGTCCTTCTCACTTTATTAGTTTGAAAGATGTTCAAAAGGCAAGTTAATAGAAAAGTACTAGAGTGGAAGCGGAGGGTTCGGTCGCCCCCGAGCCTCACCCTCAGCCAAACCGCTCCCTCACCAGCATCATCAGTTTCTTTTTGCCCTTGTAGATCTGTTTCAGGTTGTCTATGAACTGGGTGAACTGAATGTGTCCGTCGTGAGCCATCATAAAAGTCTCCCGGGCCTTACCCAGGAACTCGATGAACTCGCTGTAGTGGCGGGGGCTAATGTGCGTGAGGCGCGAGTGCGTAGTGTTGATGTAGGCCCCGATGGTAGCGTCCAGCAGCTGCCTGAGCGGCGCCTTGTCCAGCGACATCAGCTTCCCAGAGTTCCTGCGGCTGTGCAGCACCGACACAAGGCCTGGCGTGGTCAGCGTGCATCGCCGCAAAATGTCAGAGAGCACGGTGGCGCACTTCACGCTTTTTACCACCAGGGGGATAACTGCAGCTAGCTCGTTTTTGCCCAGCGAGTGGCTGAGCGCGCAAGCCCAAAGAACGTCATTAATGGCTGGGTGCGTGTCCTGGTTGTAACTGAGGTTCAGATGAGCCATCGCTAGCGTTGCCAGCTTGTACGCTCGCATCGGGTAACCGCGGTGTTCCATGTAGCGTGCAATGGTAAACAGCTGTGTGTAGCTCATTCCTGTTGTTGCAGCGTCCAGTACAATCTGGTAGGCTGTCTCGAAGGCAATTTGGTCCTTTTCACAAAGTGTAAGAGCAGAGAGGGCGCAGTTCTGGGGGTCCTTCATGGCACACTGTAGGGCGAGTGTTCGGGCAGATGAGGCCAGCTTCTCCTGCTGGTGGCAGTCCAGGTGGAGTCGGACGATAGTGCTATTGGACATGACGGTGGTGGCCACGATACTGGTGGCTTCTGTAGGGGTGAAGAGGGTGAACCAGCTCTGCATGATGCTGTCCAGTGCATAAACACCTGGGAGACACAAAGCAGACTGTATGAAGAAAACGGGAAGGGAAATGTGAAGAACATTTATCTGGGAGAGGACTCACCAACTTCAGTGGCACATGTGACTAACCAGCGCACCATCTCTCTCCTCCTCCAGTTTAAGGTGGACAGAGTTATTCTCATCACCTGAGAATGACAGAACATTACGGGACAGTGCTTCTTTAAGAGAATACCCTTATTCCTCTTACATCAACTGAATTGCCATTAACTTTTCCAGAACTGCGCTGCTCTGGGTGGCTGCATGTTGGAGTAGCTCTGTTGATTATATGTAAGTTTTGCCTTTTTTTGGGCATTTTTTCTTCTAGTTTCTCAAGAAAAACTGTATTTTTTTTGGACACTTTACTTTTCTGTTTCTGGTGATGTAAAGCTTGGAGTATTTTTACAGCTTTTTTTTTTTAGCTTTTTTCACTTTTTGAGCATTTGTTATGATGTGTAACCATGGCAACAAGCTGGTTTACAATCGGGAGCAGCTGATTAACATTGGAAAGGCTGAAATAATACCTCAACTGAAGCCACAAATCCCAAATGAGCTAAAACGCAAGAAGCGTGGGTGTAGAGCGGGAGCAAAACGGAGACAGGGAAAGAGGAAATTCAAACCATCTCTTCCATCGATCATAATGGGCAATGTGAGATCACTGGCCAACAAGATGGAGGAACTCCAAGCCCTTTCAAGGACTCAGCCAGAGTTTTGGCAGTTTCAGAACCGCTGGAGGAGATAATGCAAAGAAGGATTCTCCAGAGAATCAAGAAAATGATGGACAACCCTGAGCATTCTCTTCACAAGACTCTCCGACAACGGAAGAGTGTCTTCAGTCAGAGGCTTCTTCAGTTTGGCTGCAACACTGACCGCTACTGGAGATCCTTCCTGCCAACAGCCATTGTAATATACAACAACTCTTTGATGACTTGATTATTATTATTATTATTCTGAGCTACTACAGCAATCAATTTCCCTCTGGGATTAATAAAGTATTTTTGAATTGAATTGAAACTACTGCTTCAGTTGGCTCCTGTTAAAGTACTAAAGTGAGGTTTGAGGTTTTGAGGAAGTCCGGTTTTTGACCGAGCCATTGCACCATAGCTCAGTAACCAGCTCGGTAGCCTAGTGGTAGAGTGTCCGCCCTGAGCCTGGGAGATCAGGGTTCGATTCCTGGTCGGGTCATACCAATGACTCTGAAAAAGTGGGACCCAATGCCTCCCTGCTTGACACTCAGCATTAAGGGGTTGGATTGGGGGGTTAAACCACCAAATGGTTCCCGAGCGCGGCCGTGTCTGCAGCCCACCGCTCCCCCAGGAGACGGGTCAAATGCGGAGAACAAAGACAACTGATGGGACTTTAACTTTAACTGCAACAATAGCAAATAGATTTTGCTTTGCAGGTCAGTCTAACCATGCCGCTTTGTAGCCCCAGCAGCTTGGTTCCCTAGATAATTATTAGTTTTACTTAAAACCTAAACAATGACATTGGAGTATTGGATTGGATTAAAAAAGAGAGATTTGGTTCATCCAACAGCACTGATGTGTTTGCACACCTGCAGTCCGAGCTCCAGAGAGACTTTGAGAAGCGTGATGTCCGGCAGGCTGTCCATGAGAGTGGCGATTTTGAACGCGTCCTGTGCCAGTTTGAAGATGTGAGATGAGGAGTGAATGTTTTTCTGGATGGACTCCAGGACCGTCTCCAGCCTGCGGCTGTCACCTGGAAAGGAAGCAAAAGAGCAGGATCGAGTCAGGCCAGGACAGAGATTGCTGTTGCACCTATACCCGTATGTATCTGCAAGTGAATGCGCACCTTTGGCAGCAGTGAGCATGGTGGAGGCCAGCTCGCACTGCTGAGACTCTATATGGCTCAGGGTGAACCAGCGCGGGTAGCGGTTGGGAACTACAGACACGATGTGGTGAGGTCGTGAGAGATCACCAGACGAGGCCGTGGACTCCAACACCGGCAACCTGATGGAGAAACGACAACAAAAATATGCCTTTAAATATGATTAAATATTCATTAATTTAAATATATTTCAAGAGGATAAAACCCTTGAGGTGCAACATCTAGTTTTCGAGGGGTTCCCCCTTTCTATACAGCAAAAAATAGAGGATCTGTAAGACTGCTGCCGGGTATAATTCTGAGTTAATTAATACAAAACGAAAATAAGGAGCATCAATTAGTGTTTTTAGTTTGAGTAAATGTGGTCTTATGGTTGGTCTTATGGTCTTTAGCTATTTAATGTGAAATGATGATGTTGATCCCTGCTGAAAGACAAATTTCTGTAATTCCTTCATCAAAACTAAAATAACTGTGATACATTACTCTCAACACGAGCACAAAGGAAATATTTCATTTCCAATATTGGCAACAAAACTATTAAATTGATAAAGCCTTCAACAGTAAACTTAGAAACAATTAGAAATAGGCAAGAGATGAGTATAAATGGTATTCCGGGTTTAACCGATTATTTGATAGAACGTTATTCTAAATCAAGTGGAACTTTGATGAATGTTCTTGTCTCAAACCCCCAGCGAGTCTTGCTTAGTATGGGCAAGTCAGTGTCTCGATGCACTCTGCTGGGTTTCCTTAAAAAGGAAATTTTTAACTAATCGGCATAATGAACTGAACTCAATCGGACCGCTTACTTTGTGAAGTGGCTTGAGACGACTCTAGTTGTGATTTGGGGCTATATTAATAAGCTAAATTGAATTGACACAAAAAGTCAATTTTTCAATGTCTTTTTTTAAACCGAGGGACAAAAAAGAAGTCACCAGCCTTTAACTAAAGATTCTAATAAGACCTGAAAGGCTTTAAAGGGAGCCTAGGCAGTTTTGGCTTGCTTTTAGCACCCCCTTGTGTCCGTTTAGTAGAACCAAAAGCAAAATCTCCTCACATGCATGTGTGTTTGTCTTTTAACGCCTTAAGCTGGACGGACACTGTGCGACTTTTTCACTCGTAGCACTCAGCTTCAGCTCAAACTGTACGACTTCCTCGCAGGGCAGATCTCACGAGTCATGTGCTCACACTGTACGACCCAGTTCTCGGATGTGACGTGACTGCTCACACTGTACGTCTGGTAGCAACACGTCGGACCTAAAAATATGCTAAAAATAGCAGTTTTTACACAACACGTCAGACATTTTTGTCTTGTTTTCACTGTTGTCCTTCGGGAGTGCTGCAGGAGGACACACAGGGATTTATGGGGGTTGGATGAGGAAAACAAAATAAAGAAAGTAAATCTGTGTTTTGCGATCAGTTTAATTTGACATGAACACGACAAACACGCTTTCTTGACAATTTTTGTGAGTAAAAAAAAAAACGTGTAGAAATAAAAACGAATAACGTGTGTTATTAGGGAAATAGCGGGTGAGCGGTGTTGAGGCAGGATTGCGCATGCGCCGTGAGCGGTTCTGATACTTTTTGGGTCGCAGCTGCTCGCAGCGCCGCTTCAACAGTGCGATATCCTCACGAGGAACGAGCAAAACACACCAGCAGTTTGTGCGAGCTCACGATTGCTGATTGGTAGCTGGTCACGTGGTGTTAATCGCCTCTCGTGCAATCTCCCTGTACACTACACGACGCTCAGCGCAAAAATCGCCCCGATCTTGTGGATTCTCGAACGAGTGGAAAATCGGCTCAAAAAGGTGAAAAAGTCGCACAGTGTACACCCGGCTTTAATCTAAAAGCTGAAATGTCTCCCCAGGCTTCCATAAAGGGAAGCTAATGCCTCATTCCCATCTGTACCTGGTCGGCCCTGCCCGAATAGCTCCAGTCGGCCCCAGCCTGGCCCGGTTGACTCCACACATCCTTGCTTAGGTATGCAAGGAATGCAGTCAGAGACATTTTCAGCTTCTAGGTAATCAGCATGATAATGAATGCTGATGAATTGAGCATGCCTTAAGCCCATGTGGGCTGATTCTACCCACCAATCAGAGGCTTGCTCTAATGGAAGGTGTGAATTTGCTGACTGATAAGCCGGCTTATCAGTCAGCAGTGGGTGTGTTGGCCCTGGTCAGCCAGAAGCAGACCACCTCAGAAAGAGGGCTGAAAAACAGTCTCGTTGCACCCTGAAAAAAGGCATGCCACCAAGATGGGGACAGGGGCTGGGTGTTCTTTCATTAAACCTGTAAAGCAGAGCTATTCAATTCAGGGCCTCAAGTGCCTGTATCCAGCATGTTTAGTGGTTTCTCTGCTCTGAATCACCTGTGCAGCACCTCATCAGGGTCTGCAGAAGCCTGTTAATCACCTACTAATTGAAATCAGGTGTGTTGAAGCAGGGTTAAAACCAAAACGTGCTAGACACCGGCCCTCGAGGCTCAGAATTGGATAGCCCTGCTGTAAAGGGTCATTTTAGCACATGCTGGCTCAAGAAAATGCTATGAAATAATGAATAATTTGCATAATGTCTCTTTAAAGGGGCATTATGGAAGTTTGAAAGCCAAAACGTGTATTGAAATAATAAGTTTCTTCTTCATACATTATCCTGCAATGTCCTGGTCCTGTAGAATGAGCCCTGGCATTTTTACTGTGATTGCCTGTTTTTCTGTAAAATCACAGAAAAAGAGAGATGCTCGGGTCGAGCAGGCTGCTTCATGCACGTTCACGCTCAGGCATAGCCCGTAGCATTTGCTATCCGTAGCTTTAGCAGCAGAGAGAGAGGCAGTGCCACTTTGTCGCTGTTCCTAACGCCTAGTGACAAAGCTAGCTACATTTCTGAGGACCCTTAGCTACTTTCTTCTAGATATTTCCTGCAAATTAGCAACAAAATAGCCACTTCCGCTCTGAACCATTCTTTGAACGTTGTTTCAGCTGTCATCAATGATATAAATATTACAGGTACAAAAGACGTCACTGGCGCTGTAGCTCACCCAGTAAGACAGCGGACTCCTGTGCGGAAGACGTGGGTTAGATTCTGGATGTCAACATAGTTTATTTAGAGTTAATTTTTTACATTAATGGTATATTTTTTTACAGTAAGATGCCCAAATTTTTATTTGAGACTCGCCGAACAGCATTGAATTCACAGATAAAAAAGATGTGGGTTCAACTTTCATTTTGGAACAATTTTTCAAGCAAGGGAAGGGAATGATCTGAGCATGCAGGAGGACTGACCCATCATAAACCTTTGTCGGCTGTGCTGAAGAGAAAGGTACAGAACCAAATTACTGAATTAATAAGCTGCGCGTTCTCCTGTCCTCTGCCCCCCCCCCCCCCCCCACACACACACACACACGGGACTGTCTCAGCTGTTATTTTCGTTAAGGAGTGTGCACGTACAGCATGCGCGCCTCGTGCACGAGCCTACTATTGAAGCTGCTATTATGCTTTTGGCCTGAGGGGGCAATCGCGAGCATAAAAATTCAAAAGTCCGTAAAGTCCCTCTAAGTAAGCTGGAAAGTCAAAGTAAATACATTTGAAGCTAAACACTAACCAATGAAATTCACGTCTGTCTTTTAACGAAAGCCGGGACAAGCGTTCACACATGCTACCGTGATGGGTTCTGAAAAGAAAACGTGAAATAAAACATCACGAGTGTGTAGACAGGGAGAAGTGTGTTGGTATCTGTGTAGTCTAAAATTGGAAATATAAGCCGATATAAGTCAGTAATCTACGCAGGATGATATCAGAAAACAGAAAGCTCCCCAAATCATCATCACCAAAGTGAAATCGCCTCTTTCTTCTTAGAGTAACAAGCTCTCAGACAGAAACAGCATATCGACAGAAAACGTCTTCATTACGGAGGTTTGAAAGTGACTTCAAAATGAAAATGACTTCAGTCATCACCGGGGGATTTTTGCAAACCTATCCCTGCAATTTACTTTCAACCTAGTGTTTAATCACCGAGAAACTAAGGTATAATTAGTATTTTCTTCACTTTAATTGGTCGTAATGAAGTCAGAGCTGTGCAACACCTGCTGGAGGATGAAGGAGCCTCACAAGTTTCTGCCTCTCATTATAATCATCCAGACAGGGCCGAGTCTTCACGAGCGTCAGGAGCACAGCGTCATTACACACTGTGGCCGGCTCATCTCCTCTTCTGCTTCACCCCCCCCCCCCCCCCCCCAAAACCCCAGTTTCAAAGGTCTCCTCTCCTTCAGAAGACAGCACAACCTGGCCTTCTCTCAGCCAATCACAAAGCTAATTGAGTCC
>NC_091757.1:50608879-50828879 GCF_043380555.1 Nothobranchius furzeri | reverse complement strand
TTTCTCTGGCTGCTCAAGTCAAAATCTGGGCAGAGTGTGAACCAGTAGGCAGATCCTCTCTTAGGTTTTTTTTTTTTTTCTTTTACTTTGGCCACTTACAATGAGCCAACGCGAGGCATATGCTGCTGTCACACACTCTAATTAACCTCATCCGAGACTCATAAACACACACACACACACACACGGAGTGTTTTAAATAATTTGCATACTGAGGCCGGCTGACTTCTTGTTGAAAAAGAGCGCTAGCAACTGTGACAGAGGAGACAAATCGAGAAAGCAAGTGGACTCGAGTGTGTGTGTGTGTGTGTGTGTGTGTGTGTGTGTGTGTGTGTGTGTGAACGTAAGAGCAGGACTTTTTTTAATCTTTCTTTTTATCAATGATAGCGGTATAATGGGGCCATTAAAATAGCCCTGGTTGCTTTACCTCCTTCTCTATTTTTAACTGTCCGCCGTCCCGTAGGAGCGAGGAGGAATATGCTATCACATTACACTATGCTACATTACACTCATTCATTATGTGCTGAGCAGACACCTCTGGCTCCCAGGAGCGCCCGTAAGTGGCCGTATTATTCTAAATCGCCAGTTTCACACCAGAGGAGAGAGGATGGAGGTGGTGAGGAGGTAAAAAAAAATAAAAAGGTGAGAGGAAGCGAGCGGCGAGGGCGGGAAGAAAGTGGCCGACTCAGGAATGAACGGGTTTGGTTTTGGAGGCTGGACGCAACAGCTGGATGTGCAGCCTCGAGACCACGCTGAGAGATGCAAACGTTTAGCTTTTGTAAGCAGGATGTTCTGCCTCCTAATGACTCCTCTGTAGATTACTGCGGGAAGGTGAGGAATGGGCTTTGCTTTAGTCCTCCATCTGCTATGTTTACCCACCAATCACTCAGAGATCGCTCCAAGAAGCCCAGCTTTGCAGAAACACAGCAACCCCCCCATCTCACTCACACACACACACACACACACACACACACACACACACACACACACACACACACACACACACACACACACACACACACACACACACTTCTCCCATATATGTAATTCTTTCTCATTGCAGCTGCACTAATTACACTCTCATTAATGTAATTAATATTCACTGATCCAGCTCCCACAAGTCACAACATCAAAACACAGCGCAGGCCGATTAACACGCACGCACACATGCACACACACACATACACACACATGCACACACAGACAATACCCATCCATCCATTTTCCACTGCTTGGCCAAGGACTGATCGCAGAGGAAGCAGATCCAGGAGGGACCTTCATTCCTCCTGAGGAGACTTTCAGAGTTGTTTCCAGGCCAAAGAGAATAAAATAATCCCCCCCAGTGAGATTTGGCTTTGCCATTTCAGAGGAAAGCAACCAGAAGGTGGTCAGAGGCCCAAAATACCTCAGCTGGTGCCCTTTGATGAGGAGAAGCAGCGAATGTGCTCTGAAAACTGTTCCTAAGGTTGAGCCAAAATGTGTTCCTCCATGAAAACCAGATTCTCTCCATTTTATCCTTAAATTCATGTGTATTTTGTTTTTGTTTTTGTGGCAATTTGGAGTTTTTGTGCTCTCTCAGATCAACAGAAAAATCACCTTGACGAATATCACTGATGACGACGGTTCTACGGTGATAGGTGAGACGATAAGATCACACGTTTGTCAAATACACCCAACAGATTAATTCCATCACGTGTTTGTCTATTTCAAAATCTATATCTATCAGCAAGGGGCGTGCAACCAGATAGCTGGACGTTCAGTATTCTCAGACAAGGGAGGACACAAATTTCTTGGGAAACGTATCTTGCTGTAACACCGGTCGCTGAACTTCCTGTTTCAGTGGCTTTTATCCAAGCTCTGGATCCTAAACTTGCTTTAACGAACTTCTTATCACAACTCAGCCATATAAACATAAACACGTCGGGTTAGAAAACACAAATCTCCACGTACAAAAGTTTTAAACGGAAATTATTTAGTTCAATGAGCATCCAGAGTTTCACTAATCTGAAAATGTTCTTGTTAATTTCAGACGTTTGGTGAAGTTTTAAAGCTTCATCAAAGCCCTAAATCAGAGATCAGAAGCAAATATTTCTTTAAAAAAGTATGACCCCCCCCAAAACAAAAAAAGGCCTACCGCATGGCTCTCAGTGCAATTTTGTACGCCAGTTCAGCGTCGTGAGGTAGCAGAGAGGTGAAGAGATAGCGAGCGAAGGTGTGCATGGGGACACTCTCTCTGTGGACAATCTCTCCAAGACCAGAGTACGGACCAGCTGTAAATAAAAAAAAGGACAAAAACGGGTTCCGCTGTTAGTCATCGGCCCAGAAAACACAGAAACTACATTTCTACCCAGTAAAGTAAATCATTTGTGTGAGAGTTTACACGTTTTCATGTTGCTGACTCTGAGTCATGACTTCCTGTTTGAGTGTCTTTCACGTCCAGCCGGAAAAGGGCAAAGCCACGTGGCGTTAAAACAAGCCGTGACGTCAAAAACACATGGGGCATGTGTGCAGACTTGGCCCTGTGCCCTCCTCCCCGTCTTCCTGCCCTCCCCCTCATCTCTGGTGGGTTATTTTAAACCCCAACGGGCCTCTAAACCGCAAACCACATCACAGAGCGGCGCGGCTGCAGCCTCCCGAGGCTCGCGGGGCCCTCGGAGCCCAGCGCTGTTAGCAAAGGAACCAGAGGTGGGTGGTCGCGCCTGGGACGAGGCAGGGCTGGGGTTTGGGTGGGGACTGGACTGGAGAGGAGTTTTACTGGGTTGGTTCTTCCAGTATGTGCCACCACCACCACCACTATCCTCCTCCTACACCACATAAACACACATTCTGCTCTAGCTCCTGAATGCACACTTGTGTGTGTGTGTGTGTGTGTGTGTGTGTGTGTGTGTGTGTGTGTGTGTGTGCGCGTGCGTGCGTGCGTGCGTGTGTGTGTGTGTGTGTGTGCTGACACAATACCCTTGAGTGAGGAGCTCATTTTGGTCTGGCCCAGGACGGTTCGGCCTCTATTTGCACCACAAAATGAAAGGATAATAAATAGCAAGAGAGTGAAATGTGTTTTTTCCTGTTTTAGCAAGAATGTCTAGGCTCTCGGTGCGTGGGTGGGGGAGAAATGACAGGGACGAGGTGTTTCTGTGTCTATATGTGTGTGTGTGCATCTGTAGAAGCAGAGGGTGATGCAAAAGTTGAGGAAATAAAGAAAAATAGGTCAAATGTTTACATTTACACAACTTGTTTCTAGTTAAAGGGACTTTACGGAGTTTTGAATTTTAAAGTTTGCGATTGCCCCCTCAGGCCAAAAGCGTAACGGCAGCTTCAATAGTAGGCTGGTGCACGAGGCGCGTATGCTGTACGTGCACACTCCTTAACGAAAATAACAGCTGAGACAGTCGTGTGTGTGTGTGTGTGTGTGTGTGTGTGTGTGTGTGTGTGTGTGTGTGTGTGTGTGTGTGTGTGTGTGTGTGTGTGTGGGTGGGTGGCCCGGAGGACAGGAGAACACGCAGCTAATTAATTAAATAATTTGGTTCTGTACCTTTCTCTTCAGCACAGCCGACAAAGGTTTATGATGGGTCAGTCCTCCTGCATGCTCAGATCATTCCCTTCCCTTGCTTGAAAAATTGTTCCAAAATGAAAGTTGAACCCACATCTTTTTTATCTGTGAATTCAATGCCGTTCGGCGAGTCTCAAATAAAAATTTGGGCATCTTACTGTAAAAAAATACCATTAATGTAAAAAAGAAACTCTAAATAAACTATGTTCACATCCAGAGTCAAACCCAGGTCTTCTGCACGAGAGTCCAACTCCTTACTAGGTGAGCTAAAGCGCCAGTGACATCTTTTGTACCTGTAACATTTATATCCTTGATGACAGCTGAAACAACGTTCAAAGAACGGTTTGGAGTGAAAATGGCTATTTTGTTGCTAATTTGCAGGAAATATCTAGAAGAAAGTTCTACAGAAAGTAGCTAAGGGTCCTCAGAAATGTAGCTAGGTTTGTCACTAGGCGTTAGGAACAGCGACAAAGTGGCACTGCCTCTCTCTCTGCTGCTAAAGCTACGGATAGCAAATGCTACGGGCGATGCCTGAGCGTGAACGCGCATGAAGCAGCCTGCTCGACCCGAGCATCTCTCTTTTTCTGTGATTTTACAGAAAAACAGGCAATCACAGTAAAAATGCCAGGGCTCATTCTACAGGACCAGGGCATTGCAGGAGAATGTATGAAGAAGAAACTTATTATTTCTATACATGTTTTGGCTGTCAAACTTCCATAATGTCTCTTTAAAGTCAAGACGCTTCCTGAAGTGAAACATCGGTCTTCAGCACTGAACCTGATAAGAAAACACACGCAGCGATGATCTTTCCTCACCTTCCAAAAAAAAGACGGCCTGTTTACGAAAGATTTTCACCAAGGAGTCGTCCAGTTCCACTTCTTGCAGCTTGGCCAGTAGCTGCTCTTCGTTGCGACACACCTTCTCTTGAGCGTACAGCCCGTCAGGCATCACCCGCTGCTGGCCCAGGCCGATCAGAGCCGTCTCGACCGCCAGCGCCAAGTACGACTCGCCGTCTCCCAGCAACCTCTGCACCGGCATTCGCTGCAGGTCCGCTCGGCTCACCACGCTGGAGCAGTCTGTGGAGAGCGGAGGCGACGGCGGGGTGGTGTGATTTAAAACAAGCAAAAAGAACACACAAATCAGGTCTGATTAGGGAGGATGTTTAGACTTGGAGACGAGGCGGAGGATGAAGGCACGGTGTGTCAGATAAGATAAAAACTGTTAAACTTCTGCTTTTTATTGCTAAAAAATCTTTTAAGAAAAGGTAAATAATCTTTAATCTCCTGTTTGGCATAGACTGAGTTAACACACCGAATGATGGCTGTGCTCATCGTGCTTAATGTTTATGTTTATGTATTTAGCAGACGCTTTTGTCCAAAGCGACTTACAAGTGCTAATCGGCATGTTGCCCTTGAGGCTAACAACAACAATAACAACAACTTGACATCAATCATGAAGAGGAGGGAACAAGGAGTGGACGGTAGAGGGGGACGGGTGCAGGGAGGGTGCTAGTTTAGAAGATGCTCTCTGAAGAGCAGGGTCTTCAGGAGTTTCTTGAAAATTGAAAAGGAAGCCGCTGTTCTGGTAGTGCTTGGAAGGTCATTCCACATTTGTGGAACGATGCATGAGAAGAGTCTGGATTGTCCTGAGCGTGCTGTAGGCACTGCTAGCCGACGATCCTGTGATGACCGGAGCGGCCGGGCCGGTACTTTTTAAGGTACCGACCGAACACCGATTCACGTCATTTCAAACGGTGCCTCGTTTCGGTACTGCCAAGACAGTTGCGCATGCGCAAGAGCGTTATGTCGCCGGTCCCTGCGAGCCCGTTGTAAACAGAGCAAGCATGGTAGAAAGAACGCACGCTAAAGCTTGGGTCCACTTCACTAAATGTGATGGGTAACTGGGTGATGAAACTAGAGACAGACAACGATCTAAGTGAGACATCCTCATCTTAATCTGCTCCGGTAGGTAAATAAAATGTTTAAGATGACGTTACCTTGATTTGTTAGCTTCTGTTTCGCTAATGGTGCGTTCGCTTTCTCCTCGGAACTCCGAATTTCCGACTAGAAGAACATGAACGCGCTCTAAAGTTTGGCTTTACTTTACTAAATGCGACGGGTGAATGGGTGAAGGTAAAACCAGCGACAACGATCTAAGTTTGAGGCATCATCGTTTTAATCTGCTCCAGCAGCTAAATAAACTGTTAAAGATAACGTTAGCTTGATATGTTCGCTTCCATTGCCACCGTTGTTACCAGCTAATGGTGCGTTCGCTTTCTCCTCGGAAATTCTATCTTCCCAGTAGGAAAAATCAAATGAAAAAGGACGGCAAAAGGAATGAAGATACGCAGTAAATTTAGTTCACAGTAAAGATGTTTGCTTCAGTTTAATTATCAGCTTATAAAACTACAAGGACGATGTTAAAATACAAACTTGTATGTTATTTATCGTGATATTTATCAAATATGGTTATATATTGAGAAAAATATATATTTAATTATAAAAGAGAATTAAAATAATAAACACTCAAAAGTATCGAAAATTGGTACCGTTAAGTACCGGTATCGACTCGTAGGTACCGGGAATTAGTACCGGATCGATTCAAATGTCAAAGGTACCCATCCCTAGGGCCGAGACGTAAGCCTTTGCAAGAGGATTCAGGTAGATGGGAGCCGTACCATCTCGGACTTTGTATGCTAGTGTTAGCAATTTGAATTTGATGCGTGCTGCTAGCGGTAGCCAGTGGAGCTCAATGAACAGAGGGGTGACGTGTGCTCTTTTTGGCTGATTGAAGACCAGACGCGCCGCTGCGTTCTGGACCATTTGAAGAGGTCTCACAGTACAGGCTGGGAGACCAGTTAGAAGGGCGTTGCAGTAATCGAGGCTGGAGATGACGGTAGATTACACCAGGAGCTGGGTGGCATGTTGTGTTAGGTATGGTCTGATCTTTCGTATGTTATAGCGCAAAGCGGCATGAACGAGCAGCAGAGGCAACATGATCTTCAAAGGTCAGGTGTTCATCAATCACAACATCCAGATTTCGAACTGCCTTTGAAGGAGCCAGAGATAGGAAGTCATTTTGGAGTGAGATATTGTGCCGTATGGATGGTTTTGCTGGGATGACAAATAGATCCGTTTTAGAGAGGTTGAGTTGGAGATGGTGGGATTTCATCCATTTTGATATGTCAGAGAGACAGTTTGATATTCGTGCAGAGACAGTGTGGTCGTCCGGCGGAATGCTAGACACAGTTTTGTTTACGGTAGTTACAACATCCGAATGTGTACGTTAGTACGTCCCCAGAAGCGTATGTCATTTATTTACCAGGAAACAAAAGAAGAACAGGACAAATTAAAGAGATCTGTTCATTTTTAGAATATTTGATCACTTTTTGGTCATTTTTGGGTTTAAAATGTGTGTAAACTGTTGTGATCCAACGACTTTAACGCATCTGTACCTGAGAGGTCCAAACAGGTGTTGGAACCCTCCTCTCCCACTCGTCCCGACTCCGTCAGGGTGCTGAAAAGGGTCCCGATGGGGTCCAGAGGGTGTCCCACCCAGCCCTCCATGTTGGTTATGGAGGTATGACTTTTGTGGAGCAACTCTAGAATAAACCGAAGCAGATTACGTGTTATTTACATATTTAATTAGTGATTGACAACTCCAGATTATGGAGATTTAAACGTGTTTGTGTGATTTTTGATTGAATTTTAGATTTTTTAATACATCATAATAGTTCATGCATGATGCAAATCATGTCTAGCCATGATGAGCGTGTTAGAGTGTAAAGAAAAATACACAGAAAAGTCCAGAAAAAGTCACTTATTGTGCAAAAAGACTACTTCACTTTAACACAAGGCAGCCTCTTATTGAAAAAATGTATAAACATTATTAAAAAGCAGTTTTAATGCACTAAAATACAAAAACATGATAGAAGTGTCCATTTACAACCGTAAACATGAGCTTTCTGTAATGACTTGCAGCCATCAGGCCTCAAAAACCAAATATAAGAGCGTTTAAAACCTGGACCAATCAAATGGACTCACCTTTTTTGTGCCGTCGAAAGTGCTCCAGTTGCCTCTGCTGCTGCCTCCGTAACGTGTTAACCACCGCGATGGCCAGTCGGAGGGCTTCTCTGGGGTAACCATGGGAGCGCAGGGCATCAACCCGCGCGCAGGCCGTCGGGACGTGTTCTGGGTAGAAGATCGGTTCAGCCCAAATGTTCTCCGTTTAGCCGATGGGCATTCATGCTCCACCTCCAGCGTGTTATAAAAGGAACTCACGAGACACCTACACACACACAGAGACTCACCATGCCATAAAGGCCAGCCGCGTGAGTCGAAGAGGGAACCCTCCTGGTTGTCATGGTAACAGTAGTTGGCGTAGAGGTCACTGGTGATAATGTGCTGGAGGTGTCGGTCCTGCCAGTGCAGGTCGCAGGCCTCAATGGCTCGCGTGAACACGGTCCTGTGGGGGCGCATCTCTGCAGAGGGAGAGAGGAGGAGGAGGAGAGATTTAACGCTCGATCGTTTTTTATGTCCCGGAATAAAACCCACATGCACCATTATTCTGCTGATTCTTCTATTAAAAGCACCACTAATACTCATCATTATTATTATTATTATTATTATCTTGTTTGTTCATTTGCATAATTACCACAAAATATAATCTGCTCAATTAGAAAAAAATCTGATGGAAGTGCTTTAAAAAAGTTCAAAGTGATGTTTTATTGCAAACTGGGACGTGGGTGCACATGACAAATTCACTCTACTGTTGCGTAAGCAAAACATAAATAAATCCGAGCGATCCGTTAAGCCTTCTTCCTGATGCAACCCCTCTCATCTCTCCATCTGCGTTATTGCATCATGAACGCGTTATCGACAGACATATGAAACTCTTCCATCGCTGACCTTGGTTGCCGTGGGCGCCCTGAGGCAGCGAGTGGGTGAGGTTGGGCAGTTCGTTGCCGTGGTTACCGTCCTCCCAGGGGCAGACGTCCACACTGTTCCACCGGCGCAGCTGGCGAAGCCACGAGGACTTCTGCTCGGGTTTACAGTGGGGGTTCAGTACGATGCACATCCACAGGGCGCCTGGACGCAAAACGTAAACACCAATCAGCTGACGCCCTCTTTAAAACAATGTAAACAACTGGTCTAACGGGGTGGGGAAATGTGCCTTGTGCGATTCAAAAGACAGCTTCTATGCAAAAATGAAAGCTTGAGGCGTTTTTCCAGAGAGCAACGTTGTTTCTTGTTCTCCCGAGCTCCGTCTCTGAGCTGCTGCCATCTTGCGCTAGGATACAAAAAGTCTCAAAACAGAGACTATTTAGAGGCGACGCTGCCTGCACACACATCATTTTGGAGTAAATTGGAACAAACAGAAAATGAAAAGTGGCTGCGTCTCCGAGGGATCCGAGTGCATTCGGGGAGTTTTACTCTCAGGAGTGCCGCTGATATGTACACTAGTGAGTGGGTTGATTGTGCTACAGATGCATGTGTGCATAGTGGAATAGATTTTGGGGATGAGGACAAAACCAAGGACAAAAAGATGCAGAGAGAGAATGAAAAAAAAGAGAAAGATTTGCACAAGGAGGCACGGCTTTGTGTCTAGAGGAGAACTTAAAGATGCAAAAGACAAAAGGAGAGAGTGAGCAGCGCTGAGAGGCACGCGTTCACACATCAGGTGGAGTGATATGGACTCGGCAAGAAAGGTTTGAAGTGAGGACTTCAAAGGGATCGTGCACACACTTCCAAAAATATGTGGGAGACGAGATCACTGCGCTGTCCTTACAAAGTGCAGAGCAAGACCAAAGAGAGACAATAAAAATACAAACATCATCATCATCACCATCATCAATAAGAGCGGCACCAGAGACATGAGCAGGAAGCGACAACGACACAAGGCGACACTGCCGCCGTCGTCCCGGTGATGGGCTTGTTGGTTCCGCGTGTCGTACAGTAAGTCTGTCACAAGAACACTTGATGTCAAACCCAAACAAGCACGCAGTGAGCGGCTCTCTGTCACTTCAACTAAAAATATAACGAGAAGTGTTTGAAAACACAGCAGAGGTGAGGCACAATGTGCGGCATTAATCGCCTTTTAATTCGCAAAAAAACATCTTGCAGAAGCTGCCAAGCCCGCAGTCACGAGCAGAGGCACAAACACCGGGCTGTCAGCGACAAGCTCGTACATCTGAGACCGCGTGTGGGTTTTCTTGGACACAAAGGCTCAAGAAAACACAAACAGGAAGGGAAAAAAATGCATGTTTGCTTTTGTGTCAGCGCCTAGATTCGATCACCCACCTTGCTAAATCTGTCAGAGCCTGCATGTGTGTGTGTGTGTGTGTGTGTGTGTGTGTGTGTGTATGCTGTTATAGGACAGTGTGTGATGTTGTCTCCCTCGCTCACCCAACTCGTCCCAGAGCTGTCTGTACTTGTCGGTCATGGTGGTGCCCTGCTGTCTCCACAGCGCCAGCCGAGGGTCGGCCATGAACTGCTCTGTGATCAGTGTTAACATCCTTGCTCCGTTGGAGTCACGCATCTTCAGCATCTCCCTCACCTAGAGAAGGAGAGACGTGCGATTACAACATCACACGCCTGCTTTTAGGACCAAACTTTTACATGGAACATGTAGAAATAAAACATTTTATTGATATAGGACAGTTTCTACAAATGTTTAATAAATGAGGGCCCAGCTGGACTTTCTTGTTTCTCTAAAAGACGTTTCACCTCTCATCCAAGCTTGGTTCTGAAACTTTGGGTTGGAGAAGCCTTTTAGGGGTTCGTCTGAAACTAACATGCTGATAGGGCAATAGGAGATGCTGATGAGGTCACTGTTATTACAACTGAGGCCATCAAGGTCACATGAGTCCCTGGCTCTTCCCTCTGTTTGGCCACTTGTTTATGTTGTTTGTGCCGATGGTCTTCAGGGAAAACAAGAAAAGTCCAACTAAAGCTACTAAATGCATACAAATCAAACTATGAAGCAAACTTGCATGCAGATCCATCAGTTTAAACGGATTCGATTGTTGAAAAAAGAACTTTCTGGGTTGCAGTTGCAGCGATGTTATTTACAGCGTGAGCAGTTTCCATCGAATGACTCTCAGGTTAAGCAAAAGCGAGCATGAAAGACTTGCTAGGTTTGTTTTAGCCGACCGCACAAGCTAATACACGTGTCAGACCCTAAAAATCTTTAGCTAATAGTTTTAGTGCCTCTTTTGGTGAAATCAGCCAAACTTCATAAACAAACACAGTTTTGATCGTTTGAATCGGACTCGACAAAATCTGCATCGTGTCACTTTTTCGTGATTTGGGAGAATCTAATGTAAGCGTATACCTGAAGCTAGTGTGTGTGTGTGTGTGTGTGTGTGTGTGTGTGTGTGTGAGGAGATGAAGAAAAAAAACTGGAAACAAAGAGCACGAAGCTGAGAGACGTTCTAAAAGCCAGACGAGCTGGATCATAATGGCCTTGGCTTGCAGTCTTTACATAGCAACACCATGCATTAATGCCAGCCTGGCCCAGCCGCTGCAATAGCAGGGAAAAAATCTCTCATGTAATCGTTGAATCATGGGTGTGGAGCAGTATATAGAGCAAGTCACTTTCTATACCTCTTCATTCCTTTTTTTATTTTGCACTCCCCCCCCCTTTTCTATCATTAGCTCAAGCCAAGATCCGACCTGCCCTCTAATGTATGTGCATCACATGCTATCTTTCATCCCCGTTTCTTAATGCGGGTGCACAAAAAGAGTGGGAGACAGTATGTATTAAAAGGATGCAGTGAAACTAGACAAGAAGACCCAAAGGGAGGGCGGTGAGCCTACAGAGGCGGAGTGCGTTTGCAGCCGTGACCGAAAGGGCTGCAGGTTGCCGTGCGAGTGTTTTTTTATGTTCCGTATCTGCTCGGAACAACGTTCCCTCGGTTCTGACCTTGCTGAAGAGGAGATTGAGCTGCTTGCCCGAGCCGTGGTAGCCTCCCTGGGACAGGAAGAGCTTTACTTGCTCCTGAACCTGCTCCTCGTCCAGGTGCCAGCAGTTCTCGTCGTCCACGCTGGCTCCAGCTGTGGGGTCCGGGGCCCCTGCATGCACACGAACGCAACTCAAATAAAGACATGGCACCTCGGTTTTCTTAAATCTTTTTTGTTCTCAAAAGCACTCCAGAAACACGGGTGCAAAATCACCCGGTTTACACAAAGACAAGACTAGTGTTTTACCCCAGAAAAGGAACAAAAACGACAAAAAAGACGAATAGTTACCCGAGGCATGCACTCCTATGCTGGCTTTTTGTACATTTCACATACAAACAACGCTTCGGTAAAATCTTTGTCATTTGATCAATACATAAGATCCAACATCCAGTAAAATAAATAAAGCAACATGTTCCTGTGTAGGCTTATTTATAAGTCATCAGTAAATTTAGTTTGAAAGGCAAAATTGGACCTTAAATTGTTGTCAACATCCGGTGTGACATTTGAAATCTGCAGAACTGCAAACATTTTAAACCAGGCTACATTTCTTTATACTTTTGCTGCTTTTTAACTCATTTCTGGCCAATTTCTTATATGTTGCGCAACTGAGAACATGCAGAACGAGGGCAGAAGACCAACAGAACCGAAGAAAAGCGTCCTCCTGTAGCTGATCGGCTACTGTTCAACAGGTTTAGCCATTAGCTCGTTGGAAATCCCCCTGTTGGGCTTTTTTTAAGATCCTACAAAACAAATTGGAACACATTTTGTCTTTGTAAGAGATTACTAGTGCTTAAAGATCCTATTACAATTAATCCATGCTAAGTGGTTTGTTTTACGTGGCGACACAAACTACTTCACCTTTTAAGTGTAGGAGCCTTTTGTGTTTAAATGGTTCATAAGTCTGTTAGAGAGCTTGAAATACAAAAATGTGCCTGAAAAGGGTCGAGTGTAAGCACTGAAACTTTTAAACAAAAGCTAAAATAAAAGCATCAATCATTTCCGCTTCTCAGCGTTTCTTATTTTGAAAGATTTGCAACCAAAGGCAGCCGATGACTAAAATAAAAACGACTTATAATCCAGAGTATCACACGGGTGGTGTTGGTTTTTTCGGACTCCTCTTTGCTTCTGGAGTTTCTCACCATCTATGCTGGCTCTGAGCGCCATCCATGCTCGTAATTTGCGCCGTGCCTTTGTGACTTCATGCTCTACTCAGGTGAGAATGGACGTGGCCCAGATGATCTCCTGATATCTAATACACGTGTGACAGGGCAGTGCCTTCAACTGCAGCTCAAGACTGTGAAAACAGCTTTGGTTTACATTTCCAGAGAAATTGGCGGAAGGGTGAAAGGTTTATTTGTTCTCAGAAATCTCCTGTTGTCTCTGTTTTTCACAACATTCCTCCACTAAACCTTTTATCCTCAGGTTCCCCCCTTTTAGACAGTCGGAAAGTCTCGTTGTTTTTGCTCTTTAAATCAACACAGCACCTTGTTGGCTTCTTGTTTTAAGTAACCAGGTAGTATCACATCTGCTAGTGTGTTTGTCTTGTTTCCTCTGAGGAAAACTGGTCTATAATTTTGATTACAGTCACAAGATCTCCCCTCTAAAATCTTCTGGACATCATTAGTGAGCAGAATTGATCCTGACTAGGGTTGTCACGGTAACCGGTGTAGCGGTAAACCCTGGTAAAAAAGTTGACAATAATAATAACCGTCTTGTTTTTTAAAACATATTATCTCGGTGGATTACCGTGGCTGCGGTGTAGGCGCGGTGACCCTTACCAGCCACCGTATCATCTGCTGAAGTTGCCGGCGGCACATGAGCACTTTGTTGTTTACAACCCAAACTTTCTTGAAGCTAAAGCTGAAATAATGGCCAAAGGAGGAGACGGCAGCGCTCAGGAGGACATTTTTTATCCCTCAAAGAAGACAAAGTCGGAAGTACGGGCATGTTTTGGATATTTGAAGAATGCCCAGGGACAGTTGATAGAAGTTAAAGTTAAAGTCCCATAGTTGTCACACACACACAGGTGTGTGTGCGAAATTTGTTCTCCGCATTTGACCCATCACCTGGGGGAGCGGTGAGCTGCAGACACGGCCGCACTCAGGAACTATTTGGTGGTTTAACCCCCAATCCAACCCCTGCTGAGTGTCAAGCAGGGAGGCATTGGGTCCCATTTTTTCAAAGTCTTTGGTATGACCCGACCAGGAATCGAACCCTGGTCTCCCAGTCTCAGGGCGGACCCCCTACCACTAGGCCACTGAGCTGGTCAAGACGGCTATCCTGTTTGCAGCACGTGCAGAAAAAGTGTCTGTGAAAGGCAGCAACGCTTCAAATCTCATGACACATCTGCGTGACCATCACCCACAACTCTACAGTCAACGCAAGGCAAGCTAACGTTAGCGTTTTAGCTAAAATGCGTGATCCGAGGATTTAGGTTGAGGGAGAAGGCAACGAGTCGCTATATAAAGCAGCCGCAGCGCCGCTACCTGCATATAAACCGTGTCACGGACACCCCCATGTTGAAATGACGCTATGCATTACGGGGCTCCCAGGGGCAGATAAGAGTTGTTCTCTCTCCGAGAATAATTATGAATTTAACAACGATTACTGCCTGATGACATTTTCCCACATCTGCAAAGCTCACTGGAAGGACACAAACCGAGGACAATATTTTCCTGATATAGGGTTTATTACTCAAATACGGGTAAAAACGTATCTGATTAGAAGGCTACTTGAGTACTGAGTATCATCTGATCTAATATTTTTAAATGATAACATCAAACGGACAAAAAATGAGAAGTTATGGGCAAATATTGGTATTTTAAAGACTAAAGGGGAAAAAATGTAAACAAATTAACAACATAATTACAAAATAACACATTTTAGTCTAAATTTGGACACAAACTGAGGACAATATTTTCTGACATACAGGGTTTATTTAAAGAGCAAGTCACCCCCAAATCAACTTTTTTTTCTGATAAACTATATAAATGTGTGTCTAATCGTGCTGCAGACACGTGTAGTTAATAGTTTTGTACTTTAGTGCATTTTAGTTAAAATTGTAATTTTCTGCCTAAAACTGGCAGTGTTGTGCCGTTGTCAGGTAAAAACTCTGCACCGCATTAGAATTTAAATCTGCCACCGCTATTGGCTAAGAGGTATGCTATGATGTAAACTGGTACATTATGATGTCACAATGCCGTTGTGAGCCTGTGTGTGTGTGCATTTGTTAGCGGCTCTGCCCTCTCGGTCTGCTAGGCAACAGCATTTGTTTCATTTTTCAAACATGAAGAGGGAGTGAAGTAAGTTTCTTGTAGGGGGTGACTTGCTCTTTAATTGTGTGAAAATGTAACATGTTTAAAAAAAATACCGCAATAATACTGAAACCGTGATAATTTTGGTCACAATAGCCGTGAGGTTAAATCACACTATGACAACCCTAATCCTGACACACTTTACTTCCATCACACAATCAATAGCTTAGCATGCAGAGGCAGGAAGACGCAACACCCATCCACAAACGTGATCTCCAGCGACCTAGCCGCCTCCCACACACACACACCGACACACTCGTCTCCTCACCATGGACCTGGTTGATCTCAGAGTTCTGGGACAGGATCTCATCGGCCAGCTTCTGTGCGGTGGGAAGCACCTCCGTGTGGTGAACGGATATCAGGTACTGGACGAACTTCTGCAGCTGGTCTCTGCTCATCTGGAACAGGGTTTCCGAGATGGGCAGGTGCAGCTTGACCTGCTCGGGTTTGCGCACTCTGTAAAGCGACAGCGCCACCACATGGGCGCAGTAGAAGATGTCTTTGTTCCCGCACGTGCACGTCACCGCTGTGATCTTGCAGCGGTCGAAGCTGACGCTGACACTGCAGACGAGCTCCGGGGACGATGGCGTGGCGGGGTCCGTCACCGTGCCGCTCAGGTGGAAACCTGAAAATGTCACAAAAGATCAAGAATTAGATTTCAGTGCATCAAGGATCACTTTTTAAAAGGATACTAGGCTTTTAGCAACCCCTAGTGACCTTTATTAACTCACTGTGGTAAATTAAAAATAAAACTTGTCTCCTCACTGTGCGTTTGGCTATTTAACACCTTGATCTAACTGCTGAAATGTCTCCTCAGCCTTCATTGGTTTCTACAGGAGTGATTCATCACCAAAGCAAACAAATCAGCTGTGTTCATGATCTAAAACATGCAGGAAACGTGCTGGAAGCAGATTCCAGCTCCACCATGTCAGCCCCACTCCACAGCTCCCTCCACCGGCTACTCTGAAGTTGCAAGTCCGATGTTCTGGACACAGCGACTGGTGGGGTCTGAGTGAAATTTCATTAATCCTGTAAAAGGTCATTTTAGCACATACTGGCTCAAGAAAATGATTTAAACATGAAAAAATTGCATAGTACCTCTTTAAATGCTCAAAGCGATCACCACTTAAAGAGAGCTCAATGACATCAAGCAGTTCCAACAGGAAGTTGTCCTAAGCATCTATAACAGGCCAAATGGATCTCTTAATCAACTTATCGAGTGTTTCATTTAGTGACATTAGTGAAAAAGTAACACACTCCGGATGCTAAACAGCCTCCGTTAGCCACAATCACCTGCTGAAGGGCTCTGTAAGTGTTAAATAACCAACTGCAGTCTGCTGCTGACCCAGAAATCCAGCCCAAAACTAGGGATGCAACAATACCACTTTGTCCAAACCGACACTTAGGGATGGGTACCTTTGACATTTGAATCGATCCTGTACTAATTCCCGGTACCTAGGAATCGATACCGGTACTTAACAGTACCAAATTTAGATACTTTTGAATGTTTAATATTTTTAATTCTCTTTTATAATTAAATATATATTTTTCTCAATTTATAACCATATTTGATAAATATCACGATAAATAACATACAACTGTTTGTATTTTAACATCGTCCTTGTAGTTTTATAAGCTGATAATTAAACTGAAGCAAACATCTTTACTGTGAACTAAATTTACTGTGTATCTTCATTCCTTTTACCGTCCTTTTTCATTTGATTTTTCCTACTGGGAAGTTAGAATTTCCGAGGAGAAAGCGAACGCACCATTAGCTGATAACAACGGTGGCAATGGAAGCTAACATATCAAGCTAACGTTATCTTAAACAGTTTATTTAGCTGCTGGAGCAGATTAAAACGATGATGCCTCACACGTAGATCGTTGTCGCTGGTTTCATCTTCACCCAGTCACCCGTCGCATTTAGTGAAGTGGACCCAAGCTTTAGCGTTCGTTCTTTCTACCATGCTGCTCTGTTTACAACTCGCTCGCAGCGACCGATGACATAACGCTCTTGCGCATGCGCAGCTGTCTAGGCAAGTTCTCGTTGTGAAGGACGGGTACCGAAACGAGGCACCGTTTCAAATGAAGTGAATCGGTGATCAGTCGGTACCTTAAAAAGTACCGAATTCGGTACCCATCCCTAGATACGATACCGATATTTGGACCCGAGTACTTGCCGATACCGATTACCAATACAGATTCTTCTACCACACACAAAAAAAGCAATGATTTGGAATACAAATTTTATTTTCTTCTCTGCTTTCAACAGGAAAAGACTGTGAGGTAGATAAAAAGTAAAATATATGAATGGAAATCGTCACTAAACTAAAATATTAGGTGAACAGAAATGACAAGTTACAATGAAGCCATTTTCAAGCAACTGCATTGGTATCGATTAACTTTTACCGATACTGGTATCAGTATTGGTGCCGATACTGATACCAGTATCGGTGCATCCCTACCCAAAACTGCTGATCCACAACAGGAAGTGAGCAGAAAGCAGTTTCAGTATGAATTATACAAACTTTTGTTTGATCTCATCCTGCCTGCACCATCCGGAGGCGTGGCCTGTCATTATGCAGGGATGAATATGAATGAGCCAGGTGGGGTCCACCGTCAGGGGCTTAAAACACACACACGCACACTCAGGAACATATGAAAGATGAAAACATGTGCACACGTACTGAGACGCGGCGTGGTTCATGATTTATTAATAATGGGAGGGGCTAGGAGAGATGCTTATGAATGCATTTATGTGCTCAGGAGAGAGATCTGAAAGTCGTGTGGGCTGGGTGAAGGCATACACATTTTTAATATGTTTATCAAAGAGCTGAGCGCACACATCACGTTGATGTAAAGCATGTATTAACGCAACATATCAAAGGGTTTGCTGGTAAGGAGGGAGGGGCAGGAGCTGAATATTTCATGGGATTTAGATGGAGATGGGATGACGGCTGGACGAGCCAGCACAACAGAGGTCAGGCAGAAGAAGCTTTGTCTTCTTTGTGCTTCAGACATACAGTGAGTTCATTTGAAGAACAAAAGAGAAAACAGTAAACAAGATCCCGACTCATGCGTATAGTAGATACACCCTCAGGATGCACGCAGATAAAACACGCTGCATGCTGCCCTCATATTCTTCCTCGTTGAGGCTACAAAGTCACACTGGGACCAGCGAAGATGCAATTGAAAAAAGCATTTTGCAAAACTGCAAATGCATCAAAGCAGGGGTGGCGAAAACTTGCTTGGTTTTAAAACAATTTCTGCAGAACTAAAAAAAATAATTCTTGGCTGCAAAAAATGGTACAATGGCAAAACATTGCCATTGAGATATGCGTTCCCCTCCTGAAAGCCAGCTGGCAAAGGAAGTCCATGTTCGTTAACAATATCCACAGTAGAGGGGTGCGGATCAAGTATGGCAGCTCTGTGCATCTGCAGTGATCAAAGCCTGCATGTCTACAGCTGCGGGAGGAGCGGAGAGAAGAAAGGAGCCATGCTGAAACAATCCTAAACGAGACAAAAAGGTTTACCTGCCGCAGCTGGTGGCGGTAGGAAAAGCAGACGTATTAAAGTGTGAAACGACCCAAAAAAAAGAGCTAACAAGTTTTTCTTTTAATACTTGCTGATACCTTCAGTGTGAAGATGTGTTGTTTGTGTCTCTGTTTGTTTGTTTATTTGTTTGTGTGAGTTGGGTTTCAAGAGTGGCCCCGGGTCCAGAAACAGAACATCAAAAACATGTGGAGCTGAGAGAGGGAGAGGTCAAAGAAAAAACAAGCTGTGATGCGCGCGCGCACGCACACACACACACACACACACACACACACACACACACACAAATGTTTTCTTTCTCAAAGGGAAAATTAAAGGTGATGCGCTTTAAAATTCAAAACACATGGACTGTGTAAAACTAACCAGTGATAAAAGACTAGGAAAATTCGGTCTCGCTTCCCTTCCCTTTATCGGACTCTTTCACCTTCCAAGCCCTTTGCATCCACCCCCCCACCCCCCAGCTCCCCCTTTCGTCCACATTCCCACAGCTCTTTCACTCTCACTCTCTGACAGATGGGTAGGTAATGAGTTTCGCCTTTCCCTGTCCAATCGTCTGGGCACCAGAAACTGCCCCCTGCGCCAAAAATGCCCTTTTAATTTAGCCAAGCGCTGAGTACAGGGATATTACTGTTTAGGCACACAGACATGAATGCACACACACACACACCTCCCATGACTCCCGGTTGGGGTGGGCACAAAACCCTCAGCGTCTCATGTGCTAGCTATTAAAGGGCCTGGTCCCCCACCTCTTTCTCGTTTGCCCCATCCATACAGCACCCCTCCCCAAGTGCTGCTCAGAGCTCTTTTCTGTGCATGTTCAAGAGGCCACAGTTGGCTTTCAAAGTAACCATGGCGGCCATTTTTAGAACAAGGCCTCTGTGAGGTTGCCCCAAAAACCTCTCCTGACCGCCCTGGTGAAATCACACTTGGCTCAAAGTGTGGTGCAAGGTAGCAAGGAGAGTGTGTGACAGACTGAAGAAAAACAAGGAAATGCATACGTGTGCACATGTGCAAATTCCACAAATACCAGCAAACCACACACACACACACACACACACGCGCGCACACAAACACACAGCAGTGGCTCAGGAGGTAGAGCGGGTTGTCCAGTAATTGATCCCGACTCCCATCCTAGAGAATTCTGCTGTTGTGTCCTTGGGCTAAGACACCAGTTTGCCTGCTGGTGATGGTCGGAGAGACAGGTGGCGCCAGCGTTTGGCAGTCTCACTTCTGTCAAAGCGCCCTAGGTCAGCTGAGGCCATATCGTAGCTCATCATCACCAGCGTGTGACAGGGTGGATGAATAATTATGATGTGAAGCGCCTAGGGGGGTTTGTAAAACCCTAAGAAAGCGCTATACAAACGCAGGCCAATTATCACACACACACACACACACACACACACACACACTTGCTTTCTATGTAGGGGACCAAAAATGAAATGCTTTTTGCTTCTTTTTTTTTTTAATACTCGATTAGCTACTAAGCAGTCACGGTCCGAATCAAGGCCAGAAAGTGCTCTGGGAAAATTTGGCACTTCTTGTTTGGAGAAGAAAAAGACATGATCTACAGATATGGTGACTCTCAAGTCTACCTTTACCAGTGCGTGAGTTACAACCTTTTACATAACATACATTTTTTTTAAAGTTTGAAAGCGCCCAAATCCATATTCCACCTGTACAGCTGTTTCCCACCTCATACCCAAGGTTGGGTCTGAGACGAAGCAGGTCCAGGATGTTCCTGGCCATACAGAGGAAGCTCCTTTCAGCCACTTGCACCGGGAATGTTGTTCTTTTGGTAATAATCCAAATCCCATCACCACAGGTGAGGATTGGAACGTAGACAGACCAGTAAATTGGCTCAGCTCTTTCTTCTCAACAACAAAGGACAGCAACATCGTCACTCTTGAAGACAAACTCAAATCCATCACTCACCTCATTTTATCATCAGTTGTGTAGAAAACAGCAAGGCTTGTCCTCTGCTTGAGGCAGGGACTCATTCTCACCTCAGAGGTGAGATGCTTCAGCTTCAACACTGCTGTAACCAGTTTCGTGTTTTTACTTTTATTTTGTGTTAATTTTCTTGAACATGAAGTCGGTACCACCTCAAACAATTTATTTTGCAAGATAAATAACAGGACTCAATAAATGGGACTGATGGCATCACATCTGTTTGCATAAAAGGAATCAGTGACAACTAATGGCTAGCGATGCAGGCACGTGCAGAGGGGGGGGCGGAGGGTGCTTGAGACCCTGCCCCTTTTGTCCCATTTGCCCAAAGTGCCCTTTTTGAGGTTTAATGATTTTTTTTTTTTTTTATTTTTTTTTAATTTTTTATTTATTTTTTTAAAGAATTTTCTGTTTGTGCCCCCTCAAGAATAACAAAAATAATAATTAATAAAATTTCTGTTTAATAATGTTATATAGCTGGCGTGAGTCACGTGACCATACCGTCACGTGACCATTCCGTCTCTTCCTCACGCCGGCCAGAGCGCACAGCCGGTCACAACAAGCAGCAAGCACTCACGTTTAGAGCTGAAACGATTCCTCGAGTACCTCGAATAATTCGAGTACAAAAAATCCTCGAGTCAAATTCTCTGCCTCGAGGATTCGTTTAATTCATATTTAATTAATTCATGGCTTTGCAATCGCCCGTGGTCATGTTTCACCCGGACCGAAATAAGTGACGCACGTGCCCACTGGACTGCGAGTAGCGAATATAACTTAACTTTCTCTTAAGCCATGGCGGACAACGTTGACCCCGGTGGAGGGCGAAAAAGACAGAAAATGTCAAAGTTGTGGAACCATTTTTCACGTCGTAAGGTGAAAACGTAGTCCAGTATAAATACAGTAAAATGGATTTAGCCTAGCACAACACCACATCCTCCGTGCTGCAGCACCTGTAAATGTCACTTCTGCAAGCGGACTCGGAGCCTCTACAAGATAGTGCATTTAGCCTGTATTTCTATATATTCTGCAGACACTGTGACTTTTTCGTTTGTAGCGCTCAGTTTCAGCTCACACCGTACGTTTGGTAGCAACACGTCGGACTTAAAATGTGCTAAAAAATAGCAGTTTTTACACAACACGTCGGATTTTTTATTGTGTTATTGATGTCTGTTGTCCCTCGGGGTTTCTGCAGCAGGACACGGGTATTTATGAGAGTGGCGGAGGAAAACGAAAGAAAGTAAATAAATGTTGTGTGATCAGTATAATTTGACAAAACCACAGCAAACATGCTTTTGGCAATCCTTGTTAGTGTGAGAAAAAAAGTGTAGAAATTAAAACGGACGTGTGTTAATAGGGAAACAGGGGCGAGCTGTTTGCGCCATGAGCGGTTCTGGTTCTGTTTGGGCCGCAGCCGCTCGCAGCGTTATCCTCCTAGTTTTTGTCTGGCTTGCTGGCTAGCAGATTCTCGCATGAGGGGAAAATCGGCTCAGGTTGTTTACTTATTTTTTGCACAGGCATTTGTTTACTGTGAAGTAAAGTTGAAGTGCTGAAGTTATGCAAACTAATTTTGAATAAAACTTGAAGAATAACTGGCAATTGCTTGCTCATTTTAAGAGGTCTTTCATAATTATAACATGCTATTTGATATCAAATCACTTTTATTGTCACGTCACATGTGCAGGTACACTGGTACAGTACATGCGAGTGAAATTCTTGTGTGCGAGCTTCACAGCAACAGAGTTGTGCAAAAATACAGTAATGTAAAAACAAGTAAAATATAAAATGGCTAATCTAAGTATACAAATGAATAAAGTAAACAATAAGATAAGAGATATAAAATGTACAGAGGTTGGTATGTGCAAAACAGTGGCATTAATGTACAGTATGGAGCGTGTAATGTTGGAACTTGGTGGAGCTCGCGACGAGGCAGCCATACTCTGCGCCATCTTGGCTCATCAATATATGATATAAAGGTTTACAAACACAAAAGGGTAATTTATTAGAGTACTCGATTAATCGAAAAAAAGATTCGATAGAGTACTCGATTACAAAAATATTCGATAGCTGCAGCCCTACTCACGTTTTCTTCATGGCTGAGCGAGTGGTACAGAGCTTTTAGGACATACATATTGATTGGGAGAAACGGAATAACACCGGTAAGTAGGATGCAAACTACTATACAAAGTTATTAGATTATTTTGTACAATATTAAGTTGTTTTGTGGCACTAGGTGTGTGTGTGTGGCTGGGTACCGATTCTGAACCTCAGTAGCTTTAGGATTAACCAAAAACATTCTGTACATAAGTACTTGTACGAAAATATTTTTTCAATCTTAAATATTGGGAATTTGCCAATAAAATGTTGTTAACTAGGTACCGCAAAGTTGCATTCCTATTGCTGCTGCGTGTCACGTGACTAGGGTCTCACACAGCACTGCTTCTTGTTTACAAAATCACTTCCTGGTTCGCAGACTAATAAAACTTGAACAAATTTTAAATTTAGCTACCTTTTGTGAAAGGAAATAAGAAAAATACTAAAGGTAACATCCGTCACAAGTTTTGTGTTACTAAATATTCAGTCCTTGTCTGTAAATTCTGACCAGCGTTTTAGGGAACATAGTTTTGTTTTAGATTTTAAGGTTTCTCAGCCCTTCTGGTGGGTTCACTAATACTATGCATATTCTCAAAATGTTGGACTTTATATTTGTTCTCTTTTTGAATGCATTGTATTAAAAAACATTATGTTTTAAAGATGTACATTTAAAAAAAACTACTGTTTTCACAGCAAAATTATTTTATCTGTACAGTTCTCTGTTTTGCACAAAGTAGATAGTAAAACTGAATGAAAGCATAAACATTGTTTTATTCTTTATTTTTATTATAATTACTAAAGCACTATGATTAAAATAGTATGCAAATATTCTGGATCAGCGTCATGAAGCAAATTTTTGGCCAAATTATATACAGTTAGTTTTCTGGAAAAGGAATGAAATGTCCCAGTATGTGTATGCATGAGTTTTATATGCATGAAAATATATTTGTAAATTAATTATGATATATCATTGTACAGACATGCCTCGTAAGGAGAGGAGGCGGAAGCAGCGACAGAAAGAGCTACATGAGGCAGCTAAAGGCAGTGGGTCCTTCACCAGCTGGATAAAAAAAGAGTACAGGTAAGTTGCCTCACAGCAACAAGTGTAGAAACAATAATATACACAACTGCAATGTTTTGATGCCAGAAAATGTTTTTTATTAGCTACTTGATCAAGGATTAGGTGCAAGACCTGTTAAATGTGAATAACTACATAATTCATTCATACAATAGCTAATTTTGCCTTGTCCTCAGATGGACAGCAGGTGGAGAGTGATAGATCACATGAGGAGATTGAAGACACACACAACTCTTTCTGTTTATATTTCTGTCACATTCTTATCTCGGACATAAACTCCTCTATTATCCACTAATGTTTAGATTTCCATTTTCTACCACAGGTTTTGTCTCAGATATTTCTGTCTTACAGTTCTAAGAGTTTTCACCAATTTTTGCCATTTTTTAATTTATCTTACATTAATTTTGTAATTGACTAACATTTCTCCTCTGCTCGTTTTACTACCTACAGTCTGAGACCAACACAGCCTTGCCCTCCAGCATCATCAGCAGCAGCAAGAGGAGCAACCCTGCAACAGCTACACTGTACCCCATCATCAGGTAAAATAGGACAGCAACAGATCAGGAGGTGGAGCAGGTTGTCCGGTAATCGGAAGGTTGCAGGTTTGATCCTGACTTCAATCAGAGATTGATGCTGTTGTGTCCTTGGGCAAGACACTTAACCTGCTTTGCCTGCTGGTGGTGGTCGGAGGGACTGGTGGCGCCTGTGCTCGGCAGCCTCGCCTCTGTCAGTGTGCTCCAGAGCACCTATGGCTACATCATAGCTCATCACCATCAGTGTGTTAATGTGTGTGTGTGAAAGACTGATTGTGTTGTAATGTGCCTTGGGGGGTTGTAGAACCCTAAGAAGGCATTATACAAATACAGACCATTTACCAAAACAAGTTACTTTTGCTTTACATTGTCCTTATGTGGTAAGGGTGTATATAATGATTCGCTTCCATTTTGAATTTCTAATAAATATGATTTGTTATTCAGCCGGGTATACTGTGGTTATGTCATGGTGTTTGAAAATATTATTCTGTGTGCCCCTTTTTAAATTTGAGCGCCCGCCCCTTCAAAGGTCTCTGCACAGCCCTGTAGCGATGTGTACCGAATTCGGTACTTTTTAAGGTACCGACCGAATTCCATAGTACCGACTGAGCACCGATTCACGTCACTTGAAATGGTGCCTCGTTTCGGTACCCGTCCTTCATAAAGAGAACTTGCCTAGACAGCTGTGCATGCGCAAGAGTGTTACGGCGTCGGTCGCTGCGAGCGAGTTGTAAACAGAGCAGCATGGTAGAAAGAACGCACGCTAAAGCTTGGGTCCACTTCACTAAATGTGATGGGTAACTGGGTGATGATGAAACCAGCGACAACGATCTAAGTGAGACATCCTCATCTTAATCTGCTCTGGTAGGTAAATAAAATGTTTAAGATAACGTTAGCTTGATATGTTAGCTTCCGTTTCGCTAATGGTGCGTTCGCTTTCTCCTCAGAACTCCGAAATTCCGACTAGAAGAACATGAACGCGCTCTAAAGTTTGGCTTCACTTTACTAAATGCGACGGGTGATTGGGTGAAGATGAAACCTGAGACAACGATCTAAGTGTGAGGCATCATCGTTTTAATCTGCTCCAGCAGCTAAATAAACTGCTAAAGATAACGTTAGCTTGATAAATTAGCTTCCATTGCCCCATTGTTATTATCTAATGGTGCGTTCGCTTTCTCCTCGGAAATTCTAACTTCCCAGTAGGAAAAATCAAATGAAAAAGGACGGCAAAAGGAATGAAGATACACAGTAAATTTAGTTCACAGTAAAGATGTTTGCTTCAGTTTAATTATCAGCTTATAAAACTACAAGGACGATGTTAAAATACAAACAGTTGTATGTTATTTATTGTGATATTTATCAAATATGGTTATATATTGAGAAAAATATATATTTAATTATAAAAGAGAATTAAAATATTAAACACTCAAAAGTATCTAAAATTGGTACCATTAAGTACCGGTATCGACTCCTAGGTACCAGGAATTAGTACCGAATCGATTCAAATGTCAAAGGTACCCATCCCTACTAATGGCTTCCTATTGCTAGAGGAATATTTAACCTCTACCCCTTGTAATGCCACATTAAGGTCCAGAAGCTTGGGCCGGTGCTGTACTGGCTGACTTCAGGCTACATCGGCCGACACTGAAGGATTCTTCCTCTGTAAATGTCCCTATAAACCGAATTAGGCTTCCCATATGAAGCCAATCGACGAGGAGAAGGGTTGGGCCTGAGAGGTTTGCTTGCCAGGGAACAAATGTGCTCAATGTACCCAAATCACTGGACCAAATTAGATTGGGAAACATACATATATTTCCACAATCACATTAACATTCCAAGTGAATGGAAAAAATTCTGGCCCCATGGTGGGGAAGGTCGTTTGGTTTATTGGGTGAAATGGTTCATGAGTGACTGTCAAATAAATCTAATATGGCACAGTGCGGTTCAGACAGCACTCGTCTGTTGGGTTTGTGCTCAGATGTGCGTGAGATAGATTCTGAATACATGATGAATGTCAGTGGAACTAACAAGTTAAAACAAATGGCCTGGTTTGAAAGCAAGTAAACAAAAGTAGAGAGGGTGATTCAAGGCCTGTTTGCCTGTGAGGATTCCTTTTAGCTTTGCACATTAATCACATTACCTCGCGAGCTGTAGATAGATGCAAAGAAATGCCTAAATCCAATTATGCTGCGACAGAGCTACCCTGATCTAAAGAGGACCACCTGTGGAAGACTTAGCGTTAACACGGGATCCTGCTCGGTGTTGACCAGAGACGGCCTGCCTAAACCTCACAGAGAAAAGGCTATGGGAGTGGAATCCAATCCATTAGCCTGGATTGAACAGAGAGGCCCTGGTGAAAGGAGATCTGAATCGCAACCGAAGAAAAGCAAGGCAGCAGAGTAGGTCGAGGAAGGGTCAAGAACTGTTGGGCAGCCCCCCCCCCCCCCCCCCAAAATCTCTAAAGCCCCATCCCACTCATGGCTAAAGGAGCATTTCCTGCATAGCGGCTCCTTGAACTAGCCCAATTAATGGGACTACAAAGGCAAAAGCAAGTCCTTTCACTGTTTTCAAGGGTAGGTCGGTCTATGAGTAACAATACATGCATGCATGTGTGGTCCTATAAGGAAGAGCTCATACAGAGACTATAAACATAGATCAGTGCTATTCTGCAGGAGACCTTGCTCCAGGAGTGTGTGTGTGCATGTGTGTGTCCTAGGTGTGGGACAGGCTGGAATAACACCAGTAAGCTCCAGGGGCATTCATGTTTATGCCTTGAACCCACTGGTGGACTGATAAGGTTTCTTTCTTCTTCTTTGTGGGTGTGTTTTCATCACCCACACATTTTCATGCACACTTTTGTGCACCAACACACACACAGTCTGAATAGTTATCCTGACAGACTGCAGCAGGCATAAATTATTATTTAGATATTCTATGAATTCCAATGCTTTTACTTCAGTTTGAGACTGACAGCAAAATCTGAATGCAAATCATAGAGATGGCAGAGAATATCTGAATGTGTGTGTGTGTGTGTGTGTGTGTGTGTGTGTGTGTGTGTGTGTGTGAGAAAGTCTGTGTGCACTGATGGATGTGTGGGTGATTGGAGTTGTCATCAGCTGGCGGTTAAAATGACAGTCAACTTGGCTGCTGCCACTTAGTTGCCATGCGGTACATCAGGAATGACTTGCAATTTTCTAACTATCACTTTCAAAATAGATTCTAATTTTGCTGGATTGGTCTTGTCAGGCGGAGGTGGTGTTACAGCTTGGCTAAATGATCCCAAAAGCTGGCGTACAGAATGCTGACCAGTTCAGAAAACAGTGACGTGTCAGAGAAGAATATTGTGTTGAAAAAGGTGCAAGGAGGAACATTCAATTCTGGTATTTGAAATGGGTAAAATAGAGAGACAGGACCAAGAAGAAGAAGAAGAAGAAAGAAAGGAAGAGGAGGAAGAAGAAGAAGGAAGTAGAAAGAAGAAGAAGAAGAAGAAGAAGAAGAGGAAGAAGAAAGTAGAAAGAAGAGGAGGAAGAAGAAGAAAGTAGAAAGAAGAAGAGGAAGAGGAAGAAGAAGATGAAGAGGAAGAAGTAAAAGAAAGACGAAGGAAGAAGAAGAAAAAAGAAGAAAAAAAAAGAAAAAAGAAGAAGAAAGAAATAGAAAAAAAGAAGAAAGAAGAAGAGGAAGAAGAAGAAGAAGAAGAAAAAAGAAGAAGAAGAAGAAGAAGGAAGAAGAAAGTAGAAAGAAGAGGAGGAGGAAGAATAAGAAAGTAGAAAGAAGAAGAGGAAGAGGAGGAAGAAGAAGATGAAGAGGAAGATAGAAGAAAAAAGAAGAAGAAAGAAAAAAGAAGAAGGAAGAAAAAGAAGGAAGAAGAAGAAGAAAAAAGAACAAGAAGAAGGAAGAAGAAAGTAAAAGAAGAAGTAAGAAGGAAGAAGAAGAAAGAAAAAGAAGAAGAAAGAAAAAGAAAAAAGAAGAAGAAAGAAGAAGAGGAAGAAGAAAGAAAAAGAAGAAGAAAGAAGAAGAGGAAGAAGAAAGAAAAAGAAGAAGAAAGAAGAAGAGGAAGAAGAAAGAAAAAGAAGAAGAAAGAAGAAGGAAGAAGAAGAAAGAAAAAGAAAAAAGAAAAAAGAAGGAAGAAGAAGAGGAAGAAGAAAGAAAAAGAAGAAGAAAGAAAAAGAAGAAGAAAGAAATAGAAAAAAAGAAGAAAGAAGAAGAGGAAGAAGAAGAAAAAAGAAGAAGAAGAAGAAGAAGAAGAAGGAAGAAGAAGAAAGTAGAAAGAAGAGGAGGAGGAAGAAGAAGAAAGTAGAAAGAAGAAGAGGAAGAGGAGGAAGAAGAAGATGAAGAGGAAGATAGAAGAAAAAAGAAGAAGAAAGAAAAAAGAAGAAGGAAGAAAAAGAAGGAAGAAGAAGAAGAAAAAAGAACAAGAAGAAGGAAGAAGAAAGTAAAAGAAGAAGTAAGAAGGAAGAAGAAGAAAGAAAAAGAAGAAGAAAGAAAAAGAAAAAAGAAGAAGAAAGAAGAAGAGGAAGAAGAAAGAAAAAGAAGAAGAAAGAAGAAGAGAAAGAAGAAAGAAAAAGAAGAAGAAAGAAGAAGAGGAAGAAGAAAGAAAAAGAAGAAGAAAGAAGAAGGAAGAAGAAGAAAGAAAAAGAAAAAAGAAAAAAGAAGGAAGAAGAAGAGGAAGAAGAAAGAAAAAGAAGAAGAAAGAAAAAGAAGAAGAAGAAGAAAGAAGAAGAGGAAGAAGAAAGAAAAAGAAGAAGAAAGAAGAAGGAAGAAGAAGAAAGAAAAAGAAAAAAGAAAAAAGAAGAAGAAAGAAGAAGAGGAAGAAGAAAGAAAAAGAAGAAGAAAGAAGAAGAGGAAGAAGAAAGAAAAAGAAGAAGAAAGAAGAAGAGGAAGAAGAAAGAAAAGAAGAAGAAAGAAGAAGGAAGAAGAAGAAAGAAAAAGAAAAAAGAAAAAAGAAGGAAGAAGAAGAGGAAGAAGAAAGAAAAAGAAGAAAGAAAAAAGAAGAAGAAAGAAATAGAAAAAAAGAAGAAAGAAGAAGAGGAAGAAGAAGAAGAAGAAGAAAAAAGAAGAAGAAGAAGAAGAAGAAGGAAGAAGAAGAAAGTAGAAAGAAGAGGAGGAGGAAGAAGAAGAAAGTAGAAAGAAGAAGAGGAAGAGGAGGAAGAAGAAGATGAAGAGGAAGATAGAAGAAAAAAGAAGAAGAAAGAAAAAAGAAGAAGGAAGAAAAAGAAGGAAGAAGAAGAAGAAAAAAGAACAAGAAGAAGGAAGAAGAAAGTAAAAGAAGAAGTAAGAAGGAAGAAGAAGAAAGAAAAAGAAGAAGAAAGAAAAAGAAAAAAGAAGAAGAAAGAAGAAGAGGAAGAAGAAAGAAAAAGAAGAAGAAAGAAGAAGAGGAAGAAGAAAGAAAAAGAAGAAGAAAGAAGAAGAGGAAGAAGAAAGAAAAAGAAGAAGAAAGAAGAAGGAAGAAGAAGAAAGAAAAAGAAAAAAGAAAAAAGAAGGAAGAAGAGGAAGAAGAAAGAAAAAGAAGAAGAAAGAAAAAGAAGAAGAAGAAGAAAGAAGAAGAAGAAAGAAAAAGAAGAAGAAAAAAGAAGGAAGAAGAAATCTTTTCTATAGCGCCTCTCAAGATAAAAATCACGAGGCGCTTCACAAAAACAAAAAATGTAAAAACATCAAAAGGAATTTAGAAAGTGAGGAGGATTTCCATTTTTCCCATTTTCAATAGCTTCCTCTTTAAAAAAAAACAAATGTTTACATCATTTAGGACTCATCAGGGCAACGGTGGCAGGAGTGCTCGCTCTGTAACCGGGGGGTTGCAGGTTTGAGCCCCATCTGTCACAGTCGTATCCAAGGACACACTTAACCCACATTGCTGGTTGGTGGTTGTCGGAGGGACCGGTGGAGCCTGTGCTCAGCAGACTTGCTTAAGTCAGGGCAGCTGTGGCTACAAATGTAGCTCATCACCACCAGGGTGTGAATGTGTGCGTGCACAGGTGAATGACCATGTTGTAAAGTGTCTCGGAGGTGGTAGAACCCTAGATGGCACTATATCAAATGGGCCAGCAGTAGAGCGGGCTGTCTGGTAATCGGAAGGTTGCAGGTTCAATCCTGGCTCCCACCAGAGAATGTTGCTGTTGTCTCCTTCGGCAAGACACTTAACCCGCCTTGCAGCTTGGTTGTGGTCAGAGGGACCGGCGGTGCCAGCGTACGGCAGGCCTCGCCTCTACATAGCTCGTCCCCACCAGCGTATGAATGTGTGTGTGAATGGATGGATGACTGACTATGGTGTGAAGCACCTTGGGGGGTTGTAGAAACCCAAGAAAGCGCTAAACAAATACAGGCCATTCAATGAAAGCAGGCCAAATTTTCAAAATACCTTTACGATGGTACCCAGTTGTTATTGAGCATGAATTTTACTTCCACTACGGAACACTTCGTCCAAGGTTCCGATTTGGCGGGAATTTCTCAATATTTCTGGTGAAATAACCATGCAGTAAAAATTTAAAGCGCTACGAATGCCAGTAAACAGCTGTTTACATGAATATGGGATCTTGGAGATTGGATCTTCTCTAAAATGTTAACACATTGGTCTAGGGTTTGATCAGACCAGCTTTCCCTTATTTACCTAAATACCATCTTTGAACAGAAGCCGGTAAAATGACTATTTCTAACTTTGACAGAACTACATTTCAAAAGGGATGAAATCTCTTAAAGACTAGATGCAAACCTGAGAAGCATTGAGTGCGTTTACATGCAGCCAGTAACCCTTTTAAAACCTGAATATTCACAATAACCCGGTTCCGCAGGTCCTTGTAAACACCGCCAAAAACCCGGATATGCTCATAACCGGGTTTTTAAAAACCCGGGTACTACACCTGGGGTAACCCTTTTCTAACCCGAATGTTTGGTCGTGTAAACGCGTACCGGGATATCCCCATCAAAGCGTGTGTTCTGCGCATGCTCTGTTCGCAAGGAATCTCAGTCTTTTGAGTAGCGAGACGTCTTGTATGCGCCAGAACCCCGGAAGTAAACAACAAGTTGGGAGCAAAATGGCGAGTCGCGGCACAACACCACACTTTTGGAGCGACGAGGAAACTAAAGCGCAAACAAACGCGGTCGCTATCTCTTCCGAACTGAGAAACATGTTGTTGTTTTCACGGATACCGGAACGAGAAGAACCGGAAATGATGCATATTGCGTCTGGACGTAGTCCACACATCCTGACGCTACCCCAACGTCCGCATTTAAATCGGGTTATGCAAGTTAGGGGTAACTCTTTCTATTTATGCTTGTAAACGGGTTATTCTGATCAACTCAGAAACCCGAATACCGACCTTAACCCGATCATAACCTGGATATTGGCTGCATGTAAACGTAGTCAGTGAGTCATGTCCCCCTTTGCTTTGACCTTCAACAAATGTAAGTCAGTGGAAAAGTCACATGCCTACAAATGCCATCTCCTGACTGTACATTAACTATGCATTATCCCGATCCATGTGCAAGGTTCATTAGTGTGAATGAAATTACAGCTGGCTGGAAATAAATGTGTGTAATTAGCAAAGGTCCGTCCCAGAAGACCCACACACGCTATACGCGAAGGTAATGGGATCCATTGAAAAGCCATTGTCTGCTCCTTTAGAGCCTGAATATGTCTTTAATGACAAACCAGTGCATCAGAGGCCTCTCAGCGCTCACAAACAGCCTTCTTTAAGGGAAGTGGATCCGTGTTTGAATGAGGAGATGTACGATGGTTCATTCGGAAAAAAATAAAATAAATCTCACTCGATCGTCATTGGTTTGTTGGATCTTTACGCATACTTTGCATCCATAAAGTGCCAAATTGACAATTGTTGTGCTTGTCCAACACAATTACAGAGGTGCTTCTCTTACTTCATATGAACTTTGACCCAGATATATGAGCTGGTCCATAAAAACAGCTTTCAATATTTGTTTTAAATCAAAACTTTAAGCCTAGAGAGATTTTCGGGCGACGGTGGCACAGGAGTTAAGTGCTCGCCCCGTAATCGGAAGGTTGCAGGTTCGAGCCCCGCTCAGTCTGTCGCTGTCGTTGTGTCCTTGGGCAAGACACTTAACCCACGTTGCCTGCTGGTGGTGGTCGGAGGGACCGGTGGCGCCAGTGCTCGGCAGCCTCGCCTCTGTCAGTGCGCCCCAGGGCAGCTGTGGCTACATGGTAGCTCATCACCACCAGTGTGTGAATGTGTGTGTGTGAATGGGTGAATGACTGGTTGTGTTGTAAAGCGCCTTGGGGGGTTCCAAGACTCTAGAAGGCGCTATATCAAATACAGACCATTTACCATTTACCATTTTTAGTACTGCATACACAAAGCACTACTGTGAAAGCCAACATAGCTGAAAGTGAACAGAACTGGGCTCAAACCTGGGACCGCGTGTTTGTAGGTTCACTTTTCCACGCCAGGAAACAACCTTACACTCTTTACCCTTCCCGCTGTGTTTGGGAAGTCACCCGACACACTCCAAACAAGCACACACACACATGCACGCACTCTCACTCACTCACTCACTCACTCACTCACTCACTCACACACACACACACACACACACACACACACACACACACACACAGGGCTCCACCCTTTGACACACTCTCACACACACACAAACACACTCATGATGCCTTCATGCATGCATTCTGGCCTCAGTGACTCCCTGCAGTCAACCTCCTGCTCACAAACAACCCCTCCTCTTTCCTTTTTCACTCTCCAATAACTGACTCCTCCTCTTTTTCCCCTCCCATGACACACACACACACACACACACACATACACACAAACTGCTGTCTAGCCCTGAGCTGACCCGTTGTGTGTACTGACGTCACACACTAGACAAGGGGAGGCATCATTCCAGACAGACACATGCACACACATGCACGCAGGCACGCGCACACACACACACATGCATGCAGACACACACACACACACACAGGCCCCAGCCGAGGGGGAAGCTGCATTCCAGCACAGGCACACATCACCACGCCTGGCAGTGGGAAGCATGGGGAGCGCTCAGCTGTAGCAAGGAGGCGGGGAGGAGAGGAGGTGGATAGCTGTGGGAGGGGAGGGAGGAAGGAGGAGGATGGGGGGGTTCAGAGGAGGGAGGGAGGGATGGCTCTGAGCCAGTGTTCCTCTGAGCTCAGCACTTCCTCTTTCAGCTCAAGCCAGCCGCCAGTTTGCGTAACGCGGCCCGTGCAGCCTCGCTGGCTTGTGAGTAACCCTTTCCTTCCCGGAGTCACTGAGGTCACACTTGCTGTTGTGTTTGCCACATGCCACAGCTCAGGGCATCCGCTTATAGCACTGCCTTTCACGCTTCTACGCTTTCACCTGACAAAGATGGAGGCAGACACCAACATTTACTAATACTTGTGCAAAGAAATGGTGCAATGCACCCATCAAAAGCCCCTCAAATCTCTAAATCTTTATCTTCAAAGCAGAAATGTGATTATTAAAGCTTGTGGAGAAATCTAAATAGCAATTTTTTTGACTGACCTACATATTCTTTTTGCAAAGACCAAATGCAAACAGCTACTGTTGCTACAGCTCTTCTAACCTCCTTAACACTGATTTGATGGGATTACATCACTACAATACAGACATCCTCTATATCTGCAGACCTTCTAACAGCCCGTAGGCTAAAGTGTCTGGTCCACGGGGACGCAAGGCCTCGCGCATCAGAAGCAGCGCCTCTCTCTCCCTAAAAGCCCCAGTGAAAAGTGTCATTGCTCACAGTAACCATGGCAGACACCTTCTAGGGCGATAGGACAGGCCGAGTGAGATTGGTGGGAGAGGTGGAGCAATTTCATCACTTTTAATTTCACTTGACACGATTCCTCCAGCATCCCTCGAGGAGCTGCTGAGCCCATATCAAAGTCCTGTCCTGGATCGTGAAACGCAGGATGCACCTCGACACAGGAAAACAAAGAAAAACCTCCCAAAAACCTCTGGTTAGCCAGGCGGTGGCAGAGAACGTGAATAACCAGGATGAAGAGGAGTAGATGAAGGGGGGGGTGGGGGTTGAACACGTCTCTGCTGAATTGAGGTGGTCGATTTGCTTGCCTGCGGGCTGTTCCTGTAAATATTGACGTTGATGTTAGCACCACTCTCCCAAGGATATGTTATAAAGCGAAGGGGTTGGATTTACTCCGCGCAAACTCTTAAGAGTGTGAAATCACACTCCACGCTTGGCCTTCCCCGAGAATGTTGGGGAGGGGGACAATGAGAGGCTTTCAGGGTGAAGAGCCAAAGCCACATTGGGGAACCGAGCAGCTCCTACTCCTCTCCACATGGTTAAGGTTTCTGCTCTCCAGCTAAAAGCAAGCAGCTGACATCAAAACCTTCAGAGAGACCTCTATTTCCCAGAAACGGCTCTTGTTTCATGTAAATAGCTGCCTTTCATGGGCTACATTGAGATAAATTGCACCCTGCTGGACAAGAGGGAGACAATAACACCCCCCCCCCCCCCCCCGCTTTTCTGTTGTTGTATGTATTGCCATGACGACACATATCTTCCTGGGCTGGTTCCTGTAAGTACGGGTGCATGTTTGCATTGTGTTTATTGGGGCACACGACGTGTGTAGATTTGGGCAAACGCAGAGAAAAGCAGGCAGGTGCGCACACACACACACACACACACACACACGCAAATACAAACACCTCTCTGCTTCTTTGTCGAACAAATTCGAGCACGACTGCACAAAAGCTAACAAAGAACAGCACGTGAGTGTAGCCGAAAAGACAGAATCAGGTTAGAATTTCCTCTAAATGCCATGTTCTAGCAGGAGGCCGGATGACAAGTTTGTTACTAATTGTCATTACAACAACAGGAAAAGCAATCCAACTGTGACAACAGGTTTCCCATTAAAAAAAGCTGGAGGTGAACACATCTAGGAATCAGCTACCAAGTTCACTGACCCTCCTAATACTTTTAATAAGGTTTAAAAACAAAATCAATCTACAGGGTCAATTATGGCTGATAAAAGAAACTCTTTCTACGTTGGTGATTGTCTGTACACCCATGAATCTTCAGACTGTTTGATTAAATTTGCTCAAATTAACATTTGCACAGCTGACCGGTGAATAATCACATCCTTGTGCAATTATGCTGATTATGTCTCACGAGTGACTTATGGAGTGAAGGACTATGTCACCTCTGGGACCCCGTGAATCAAAAGCCAACGCTTCCCTTTTTTTCCTACACATTTTATGATTCACTTGCACTCTGAATTACTCGACATGTCCATTTGGGACGCCAAATTGGTGAGGAAGACGAGGACTGAGGTGGTTTGACCAGAGATCGAGGAGGGGTGGGTGTTACCACAAGATTGTGAGGCCATGTTAATCTGATGTGTGTGAAAGATTCACCTCTCGTTGTAAGTCACCATCCACCCATGAAGTGGGTCAGTGAAATTTGCCCAAATTAGGTCAGTGGCAGTCAATGGGTGCCATCCTGAACATGAGGGAGGATAAAAGAGGAAGGCAGAGCGAAAGTCTGTAAGGTTAGGCGAGCATGACCAAGCAGCTTACGTCAGCTTGGCTTTTACATTGAGTTAATTACTGTTGCACTGGTCCATAAAACATTCTGGTATCTGAATCAGAGCGCATCAGCCCCCCCATTTGGAATCAAAAGGGTTTAGTCTAATGACGAAAGTACTTTAAAGGGACGTGAAATGAAAGTTGAACTCACAGCTTTTTATCTGTGAATTCAATGCCGTTCGGTGAGTCTCAAATAAAAATTTGGGCATCTTACTGTAAAAAAAATACACCATTAATGTAAAAAAGAAACTCAAAATGGCAAATTATGTTCACAACTGGAGTCAAACCCAGGACTTCTGCATGAGAGTCAGACATGTTACTAGAGCCCTTTTCAGATAGACATTCTGGAACATTTGTGGACAATTCAATCCGGTTTTTAACCGGAACTGTGTTTTCAGACACACCACTTTTGTACCTGAACTTGTCCTTTCGGCTGCGTTCACACAGCAGGGAAAAGTTCCAGATGTCTGACGGCGGCGGGGGGTGGTGGGGGGAGAGAGAATCAGATTCATGTTAAGAAGAAGAAGAAGAAAATATAATTTCTATAGCACCTCTCATGATAAAAATCACGAGGCGCTTAAGCATAATTCTGCGCACACGAAGACGCATAAGAGACCTGGATGATGAAGCTCAATGGTTAAAGGAATCACTGAAGCGGTGTGAAGCTCTCCGTCGCGCGTCTAGGCGGTACCGTAGGAGGCGAGCTGCCGTGGTTCGCCGCATGCTACAGCAGCGAGCTATCTAGGTGCGCACAGCGTCCCCCGGTCCCCTCCTCCTCCCCCTCCCCCTTGTCCGGAACTTTACCTCACCAGTCTGAAGCAGCCACCCTGTCCGTAACAAGTCCGGACCTGTTACTAGGGGCTTCGTCCGGATAAATTCCGGAACACGTTATCTGGATGTTTGTATTCAGACACAAACGTCTTACGGACAGAGTCCGGAACATTTCCGTTTTTCATGGCCTGTCTGAAGGGGGCTTAGGTGAGCTAAAGCGCCAGTGACATTCAATGTATCTGTAGCTTTTATATCCTTGATGACAGCTGAAACAACGTCAATCCAAAGAACGGTTCGGAGCGAAAATGGCTATTTTGTTGCTAATTTGCAGGAAATATCTAGAAGAAAGTTCTACAGAAAGTAGCTAAGGGTCCTCAGAAATGTAGCTAGCTTTGTCACTAGGCGTTAGGAACAGCGACAAAGTGGAACTACCTCTCTCTCTGCTGCTAAAGCTACGGATAGCAAATGCTACGGGCTATGCCTGAGCGTGAACGCGCATGAAGCAGCCTGCTCGACCCGAGCAGCTCTCTTTTTCTGTGATTTCACAGAAAAACAGGCAATCACAGTAAAAATGCCAGGACTCATTCTACAGGACCAGGGCATTGCAGGATAATGTATGAAGAATAAATTTATTATTTCTATACATGTTTTGGCTGTCAAACTTCCATAATGTCCCTTTAAAGTACAAAGTATCTGGAAATAAAACTCCAAAACCTAATGTCTGTTAACTGATGTCTGATTAAACGAGTGCTCCACATAAAAAAAAAAACAAGTACAAAACTTGGCCTTTAATGGTATTAATGTCTGTTGTAGGGGCCGAGCTTCATCCTCAACACACTCAGAGCACTGACTGATTGCACAGATGGTCAACCTTTTTCCACTGAAGTCAAATCCTTCTGTCTGTTGGCAAAATATCTAACGAAACACCAGAAAAATCAAAGTGCTCATTGGATGCATCTGTTTAACTTTTGGAGTCAACCAAATCTAAGAGGGTCATCGTAGCCAACTGACTTTTAAAAAGAAAATCATGGCTGCAACGTTGTCAGTTTTCCAGCAGCTGGATGGAAATTTGTTTTCTACGTCAATCAGGAAGTCATTCACAACAAATCGTGGTTATCATAAGACGAGCTAGGCCTTGGGGTGTTTTTTCTTCTAGGCCATCTCCTCTCGTTTTCAAGAATCCTGATTGAGAATAGCTGTGGTGCATTGTTGCCAAAATATGGGCAAGAGCGGGGATGTTTGAAGTCTGTGTCGCATTGTGATTTTCTTTCATCAGCCCACAGCTGTCAGTCAGCAAAGGAACATGTGACTCAAACGAGAAAAATGACTTCTCTGAAATTTCTTCTTCAACTGTGTACTGTACATCCCCCCCCCCCCCCCCCCCAAAATATATACCACCATCAACAATCAAAAACACGCAACAAAGACGACGAGAGTAACAAATGCTGCACAGGGCTTAAAACAGATGGGAATGAGTTAAATAAGAGTCTGTAAAAAGATTGTGTTGACTGACTGTTTCTTCTCGCCTGGGCTCCACAGTCCCACTTTTAACGTGCATCTCAGTGCAGCTGAGGGGCACACTCTGAACTTTCGTCTGTCAGCCTTCAGTCACTCGTTTCTGTACTTGGACGTCAGAAACGAAGACGATTTCTGACATGTGTCTTTTATGCACACTGTCTGTTCACAGGAGCGATGGCAGAACCTGGGCCTGCACCTAATCACGCGAGCTCGCCTTCTCGCTCTCTGACAGCCGTAGAGGTCGGGGAGGAGGGACAAAGGCTCCCTTCCCTGGGCGGCGATCAAACTTGAGCCCCCGGCTTGTCTGGAGAAGTGACAAGGCCCATTTCCTCCTTTCACTGCCTTTCCCCATCCTCCCCCTGCTGCCAATCATGTGTCATATGCTTCACACTCTCGCTGGATTCATGCCTTTGAGTGCTGAGCGTTTGTGCTGTTGTGCTAGGGCTGAGTCTGTCAACGCAAGTTAAAGAGATGCGGGGAAATGGAAGTAGGAGGAAACAAAGAGACACATGCGGAGTCGGGGAGCTTTGCAGGAAGCGCAGAGCCAAAATTCACCAAATGTACAAGCCGAGTGTTGCTTTGAGTAAAGCGAGTCCCAGTGAGCTACAGTGATTAGTCGGAGAGAGAAAGATGCTTGGCTACAGTGGCTAGCTTTTGGAGCCAGAGAACTGAACTGCAGCCAGCCTGGATGAGGCCTAAGTCCAGATATGCTAGGACAGAACCAGAGGCCCAGCTACAGCCTGTCAAAGCAGGAAGGAGGGGGAGGGAGAGTAAATGAATGAACAAAAAGTAAAGAGGGGAAATAAAACAGAAAATAAAAAGAGATGGGGGCAGGCTTGTGGGATGGGGGGGGCTTTTGAGGCTTTTCAGCCACACGGTGGGATGGAGAGAGCCGGTTGGAGTGAACCATCGAGTCAGGCAGAGCTGGAGCCGAGGCTCAAAGGCAGGGCCAGGGCTGAGCTGGGGCTGCTGAGAGAGGAGCCAGGGCTGCAGGCCAGAGGGGGGGGGGGGGGGGGAGCGGTCGAGAAATGGAGGAGGCTGTGGCAGAACTGGGGCTGGAGCCCAGGCCAGAGCCAAAGTCAGGGGCCCCAGCTTTAGATTTAGTCAGCTGTTCCCCTGGCCAGCAGCTGGAAGGACATAAAGACAGGATGGGAGGGGAGGGGAGGTAGCAGGGGGGGAGACGGCACGGAGACTTTCAACTGGCAGTGAGAGGAGATGGAGAGGAGTGAGGAAAAAAATAGAACAGAGATAGCGAGGAGAGCGGAGGAAGGAAGGAGGTGGAGGTTTGGAAAGGGGACAGTGGAAAAGCCATTAGATTCCTAAGAGAGTGAAAACAGCGCCGAGAGCAGACAGACTGACAGAAGGTGGTTAAGGCTCGCTGGCTTCACAACCACCCCTCTCTTCCTCCCTCCATAATTCTCCAGCTCTCTCGCTCCTTTCTTCCCTCCATCCAGCCGTCCATCCTCCCCACGTTCCGTCACTGGTGAGCTATTCTCTGGCTGCTGCCTCTTCAGCCAGTTGTGCCTCAAACACAACAGCCCTGCTTTTCATTACAGGCGACCTGCAAGCTTGACCCAAAACACGCACACACACACACACACACACAGATCCCAAACAGGTGCCCGCACTCATGCACGGAGCAGCAGAGGCACTGAGGGAGGAAGACACACGGGGAAGGACAGAAACAAGATGCAAAGAATAAGGAAAATGTAATTAAATCTGAACACCACACACTGCTTCCATAAGAGATGAGCAACGTGCGAGAGAGTGAAGGGTAAAGGTTCGCTATAAGGCAAACGCGCACGACTCACTAAGCACTTTGCAGCCCATTATGTTCTATTCAGACTGACCATGCGTCTGGGATAAAAGCATTTAGTCGGTGCCTTGCTAAGTGACTCAGCACTTGGAGCCCTTGCAGGTGGATCCCCTTATAACCACAACGCAACGACGCGTTGCATATCAATGAAGTGGTCCACTCGCTGTAAATGGTTCCCTTTGGCCTGCGTGTGTTTTTCTGTGTCCTACACCGCCCACATCACCAGTTTCTTTAGCAACTTCCCAAAAATGCAAACGGAATTCGCTGCATCCGCTCTTCCATGTGCGAAGCTCAATCAGGACCGGTATTCACCGAGGCTGAACGTTAAAGGAGGTTTAGGTTTTAAAAGACCACAGATACAACAGAGTGCAGATTTCTTCCATGGACTTCTCCTGAAAATGAGTCGTTTCTGCCACGGCCGACTCGCCTCCTCTCCTCCCTCTTCTCATTTAGCGTTGTGACGGGAGACAGCTCCCCTCCTCCTTCTATTGCTTCCTCTCCATCACTCTCTTGTCTCTCCATCGCGCCACCTCCACCCATCTGCCCTTTCCTCCCCGCTCTAGCTCTCCGCGGCTCTATCTCCCCCTCGGTGGTGGTTAATGGCACAGGGATCCAGCGCGGAATATAGATCAGTGGGAGATGGATGGGGCACCAGGAGCTCCGGCCAGTCCCGTAGGTCCCAGACCAAAGATTAACTAAATATTAGCTGACAGGAAGAGAGAGGGGCAGGGACACAGCTGCAGCTGCCAGTGCCACTGCTGGCTAAACAAACGGCAGAGGCTGTTTTTAACCCCCCTTTGCTCTTGGGATGAGAGACAGGCACAGGCGATAAACACACAAGAGATGTAAAAATACACAAAGCCCGTCGAGGCAAACACACTGCCACGCACGTTCATGCTATCAGAGGCACCCCGGGAGAAGAAGTCCACTAATCACATTCTCTCCTCCCCCTCTCTGCCCTGCCAAGGCGAATGGCGAGGGGGAGAAAAAGAAATAAATCTTTATTAGGCAACGTGTCCCTGCTTTATCGATCGCTTGGCTCCTTCCGTCCCCTTCTCCCACTCAACCTCCCCCCCACTATCTTTCCCCTCCTTTTGTTATTTTAGGCGTGTGTCTGCCATCCAGTTCAATTGAGTCAGGGTGTACATCAGAGAGGACCATTACCCGGGTCTCCCTGGGCTGGGGCTGTCACCCCTTGTGAAGAGGGGTAGGGGTGAAATGATGTAGCCACCCAGGAGGGACAGCTAGCCGGTGTCGGTACAGGATCGGCTCGGGGTCCTTCGACTGCCGATGACGTCAAAGTACGGCAAACCCACTCGGCCAAAAATAAACTACACATCTATACTGTTGGAAAGAATTTAGCAGTTTCATTATTAAAATAATGTTTCTTACGACGTAAGTTTGTGTTTATAATGGTATTTGTAAAATAAAACACTATATTGTATTCATAATGTTGAACTCCTCTTTGAGCACATCCCTTGAAGGATCATAGGTATTAGCAACACCTGTGAAATAGAATTTGCGGGAAAGAAGTGTGTCCCGTTTATTGAAGTATTTTGTGTTTAGAGTTTTTGACGTCTTGTCCATGCGTAGTTCAGCTACGCTCATAGCTGCTAGCCAAAACTCTCGAGTTAAAAGTTTTCTGGCTTTACTAAAATACCTGTCTGTACTTATTTGATTGATGGTAGTTTTACTTTCTATTAGACTCCAAATGTAATCATTTGGTACGTTTCTAATTCATAATTTGTAGTAATGTAATCGGCGATATTAGCATTAGCATTCCTATGGGTTTTTCCATGTATATTAGCATTGCGCTAACCACTCGCTGCCAAATTGCAGCCTTTGCGATTAGAAAATCTCCTTTTGTCACATCGCAATTTAATTGCACATGCAGTTAATCGTTCAGCCCTAATATACATGCAGCTCTATGCTAAAAGTGTATTATCAAAGAGGTAATGATGGATTTCTTTGTAAAAGTTGTCCATCTTTCCAACAGAAAAATTTGCACCTGGACCAACGTAACGTGATTGCGTAATTCCGTAAGGTTCATGTTCAGCCAATCAACTACTTAGACGTCATCGGCAGTCGACGGACCCTGAGCCAATTTTGCACCCGAGCAGATCTTGTACCGACACCGGCTAATGGCTAGCCAGACAGCCAAGCAGACGGATGGCAGGGTTTTGTATTAGCAGAAGCACCGATGCCAAGTCGAAAACATCTGATCTCCAGCCAAATTCACCTTTCGGGAAACCCTGTAGGCTTCATAACATGGCAAAGATACAACGGGAAGGCACAAAATGATGCCCTTTATGTGAAAACTTTGAAGAAATCAACCCCAAATGACAAGAAAGTAAAAACAGTTAGGCATTTGACGAAGACGCTGAACTCGATTCGCTTAATTGATGTCAGGGAGTTTCACATTAAAGCAGAACAGCTGAAAAACTCTGGGAAAACAGTTCATTTCGGATCATTTAGCCACTTCAGTGAAAGACACCACAGGAAATAGGCCAAGTCCTGATTCTTTCTTAATTCTATACAGCGGTAAACAGATCCAAATGTGGAAACGGCAACAGCCCCCGAGGTCTGGATGAAGGCTGCTCGCACCGAGGGCAGGAGCTAGCAAGGCAGCTAGCCTTGTTTTTTGGAGAGCGGACACGGGGTGCACCGTGAAAACATGCTGGATCTGAATAGGGGTCGTGTAAATACTAAGAGTTGCTGTTGCGTGGTTTGCTAAATGAAACTGAAAATCAAGACAAGGAGAAACGGAGACCACGAGAAATCGTAAACACAAGAAGGGAGCGCAACAACGGCAGGGAGGTCGGGGATGGAGCAATAAAGAGAAACAAAAAGACAACAACGTGACAAGAAGATGAAAGAGGGAAGCAAAGGGCACGCGAGGAAGCAAGGAAAGAGAGAAAAATGTCCTTAAAGACAAAACTCTTTAGAAAGGCAAACCTAATTCCCTCATCAGTTGAAATCCTAACCCTCCTTCCCTTAGAGTGTCTCTCGTTCTCTTTGTCTAAGTCGTTCTCATGCCTGGAGAGCCTTTCGAGTTCTATTCAGACCAGCTCTGCAACGGAGCGATGAATGCGTGTCTCACATGCCACACAGCCACGACATCGTTGGACCAGGCACAGCCAGAGGCAGCTTCCACTCTCAGGGCCTCCTCCTCCACGGTACAAAGCTCACATGGCACTTGAGCTTGCCAGGCAAGAAAAGAAGAGACGGAGGAGGAGGGGGAGGGGGAGGGGGCAGAACCCATACCCTCGATCTGGCTCGGATTCCAGATCGTTCCACATAAGGGCAGGGCACACTCTTTGTCCTTTGACAGACCCAGCTCTCAGGTGAGAAACGGCTTACTGGGATGTGGAAAGCGCACATTCAATCATGCAAGTGATCTTTGCCTTTGGTCATGTGCAATTAATTGGAAAACAATAATGTAGGCACGTGGGGGGAGGGGGGGTCTGTCTTTCAAGCAGAGTAATCAGCCACTGGGGGGGGGGGGGGCAGTCTGACCAGATTGACCTCCGACTTCTGTAAATCCCTGTGGGTCAAGAGAGGAGGTCAGCCTTGGGCCAGCTCAATAATAGGTGGAGAAGCCAGTCAATGAGTGAACACCTCTATCAGTGTGTGTGTGTGTGTGTGTGTGTGTGTGTGTGTGTGTGTGTGTGTGTGTGTGTGTGTGTGTGTGTGTGTGTGTGTGATAAAGGTCAGCAGCAGGTAAACGCTGTTTGTTCCAAGGCGCCTCGTCATCAGTGCCTTTGGGAATGTGATGCAAGCTTGCGTCTTTGAGCATATGTGTCTTCAGCAGTGGAAACGAGATAGGGTGGGAATGATGACAGACCGGAATGTCATCCGCCCTCATATCATTAACATAACTCACCTTTATTCAGGCTGACACACTCAGCCATAAACACCATCACCATGCGCCATTAACTCTCTCTCTCTCTCTCTCTCTCTCTCTCTCTCTCTCTCTCTCTCTCTCTCTCTCTCTCTCTCTCTCTCTCTCTCTCTCTCTCTCTCTCTCTCTCTCTCTCTCTCTCTCTCTCTCTCTCTCTCTCTCTCTCTCTCTCTCTCTCTCTCTCTCTCTCTCTCTCTCTCTCTCTCTCTCTCTCTCTCTCTCTCTCTCTCTCTCTCTCTCTCTCTCTCTCTCTCTCTCTCTCTCTCTCTCTCTCTCTCTCTCTCTCTCTCTCTCTCTCTCTCTCTCTCTCTCTCTCTCTCTCTCACACACACACACACACACACACACACACACACACACACACGGTCGAAGACACAGAAAGACTAACGTTACTCTGTTTTGAAGATATTTGAAAGCAATTTAAAAGTCCAACCTAAACATAAAGTTTGGATAAACATGTCTCTTTAGAAAGTTTTTAATGGTTTAATCACTCCAAAGCTTTTTGGCTCGTGAAGGAAAACAGCTGTTGTCCAAACCGCATGAAGAGAATTTGTTCGGCAGAAACATGCAAAAGCCCACGTGTAGCCTTTGACAGACATGCTTATACTGTTTGACTTTTTTATGAAACACACATTTCTGCAGAAAGCAGCTGAGCATTCTGCTTATCTCAGCATCCCATTGGTGCAAAGAGGAATTCATTTAACTTATAAAAAAACAAAAAGCAGAAGGGAGAGTCAGACAGGAGAATGCTGAGAGCTGCATTCCCTCGTTGTTGTTATTGCCAAATCGAAGTTAGAAGGGCGGCTGGTAATAAAGGTCATTAAACGAAATTGGGGGGGGGGCACGTCTCTTAATAGGGGCCTTGTGGATTTAGTAGCCTTTCTATCGTCTACTCCCTATGCTTCACTCTCTGACAGAGGCAAGAGGGGCAGCGGCTCTGTGGACGGAGGACTGGATTCCTAGACAGTCAGCCAGCCGAGGAGCTGTGCTGACGCACACCCAGCAGCCACAGTCTGGGACAGAATACAAGTCTGGCTGTAACGGGGATGGGGGCAGACGTTACAGAGACCAAGCTTTATTACTTTAGCTGGTTTATTCAAACAAGGACCAACGCACACTGCCCTTCAAGGCTGTGAGAGCGTGCATTACCATTTACGAAGAAGACGTTTTCTGCACATTAGGTGCAAACGCTGGTGCTGTGGCAAATGCAAGGCAGCTAGGTCTGGACCCGGGAACGATGATTTAAGAGGGTAAGGGAGGAAACGGCTATGTCTAGGAACCAGGAATAGCACTGGGATGGGCGCTGGCTCCAGTCAGGTGGACGGACTGGGTGGAAAAAAGGCCCACAGACAGACATTAGTCCTTGCTGGAGATGCCAGGAATGTCTAATGCTACATCTTAGGTCGAACACTAAAAATGTGAAAAGCAGACGACAGCTACAGATTTTGTTTTTGGTCAAATGTGGAAATGACTTGTTTAGAGGTCCATTTTTTAATTTGAGTGTGTTGAAGTTGAGAAGTGATATAGAAGCAAGCTCCGTGGGGAAAAACTATCCCAGATCAGGATGGCACGGTTGTGGTAAGAGTATGCTCTACTGGCTCCATTTTGATGAATAGCCACGCTGAATGACCACTCTCGTTTAATGCAACAGAACATTAGTTCTGGGTCAAAATGAGAGTAATACAAACATGTCTGATGTACAGCAACCCCGACCCCGAAGGAATACTGTACCAGAAACAACAGCCGTGCTAAACTGGACACAGTTTCACTTATAAAACAAAATCTTTTGTCAAACATTTGCTCGGACACATCTGCCTGAGTGGACACGCTTCCATACGAAGCCACGCCGAGTTAAGAGTGTTTCCATTACGCAACAGCTGAAATGTATCCTTTGTCTTTCCACACGGCCAACATAACCGGACAAAGACCTGGAATCTGTTTCTCTCGTCTTCTTAGATTATATACACACAGAAGACAAGTCATCCAAAGACTCTTCGTATCCCTGCAGTCGGTGCCCCCCTCTCTCTTTCTCTTAGACAGCCAGATGTTTACACTTGCTCTAGGCTCGGCCATGTTTCCATGACGATACAAGCTCAGGGTTAGTCACATGCCTAAGGGAAGACCGGAGGCACCAGATCCTGGATCAGATTGCTCCATCAACACTCTCACCTCGATGAACCGTCCACAGATGGTATCAGTTCACCTAGCTTTGAGGTTGGCAGATTCCTCTAAAATGATCTCTTCGTTTCAAATAAAACGCACCATCCGAGCCACAGCGTCTACCCCGTCAGCATTTCCCGAGTCCTGAATAACGAGTTAAAGCCTTTCAACAACAAATTTGCTTTTCCACGCAGCAACAGCGTGTTTGGAAGTGCCCCGTCTCCTCGTCTCTGGTGGTAGGCATGTGGGCTCGTTCTCGACGGGCATTGTAAAAAGATAAAGGAACACTCCAACCTAACAGGGAAATAAAACCAGATCCACCCACTTGAAAAGAAAACAGCCCACACACAAACAGGAAGAATAAGCCCTCGCCCACCGAAAACTCAGCAGAGCCCGGCAGCATCTCCAAGGGGGACGTGTTCTTGCAAGATTTACATTTGGCAACCTAAAAATCGGCGCCTCTGCGGACAAAATGCTTTAAATGTCAACGTGGGTTCTTGAGAAGCTTTTTTGAAGGCATTGTAAAGAATAACCGAGTGTGTGAACGAGTGTGTTCCTTCACAAACACGTCGGGTGGAGCTTTAACTTTCAAAGTGGCACAGACTTCTCCTTGGCATTTGGCTTACTGCTTTATTTACCCAAACAATAACTCCACAGTGTGTGTTTTTGTTCCAGGCCGTTCTTTTGTTGATGCTGTGTGTGTCGTGCCACAATGTCAAGATATCGCCACAGTTTAGTCTGCACGCCAGGAGCTTACTGTACATAAGACGCCACGTCAAATGGCACGTTGCCCTGCAGCTTCTCTTTTTAAGGGGCTTTTAGACGAGTGCATGCAATGAATTTATACATGTGCAAAAATAAACGGCCAAATAAAGAAGTCGTGCGGTTGTTATTTCACCATTTTGTCGGCATCATGATGAAAAAGAGGGCGAAGGAGAGTAGATGACGCAGAAACCTAATTAAGATTCTCCAGAGCGTGAACAAATTAACCTGAGTTATGAGCATGCAGACACTAAAGACAGACACACACATCTACACACACACACACACACACACACACACACACACACACACACACACTCATTTGTCTCCGGAGTAGGTGGAGCAGAGGAGGATGACATTCACACTCAAACAGGCATGACTGCCATGGACATTCAGTGATATTTTAGGCAGGGGAGACGCAAAATATTACAGGCTATCTTCTCCAGCAACACCACCGTGGAAAATACACCAAAATAGTCCGCAGGACACGCGGATCTACTTTCGCTCCACTTGAATTTAAGGCAGCCTCAAAGTGTCCACCTCATCACTCTGATTTGGGACGGCAGCGTGATAAAAATGACGCGGCGTCTCGTGTGAGAAATTAGCTCAACGAGGAGAAGTGGATAAATAGGCTGTAACGTGTAGCGGAGGTCGACATGTGCCAGGCGTAGCTCCTTGAGGATGCGGGGCTCAGGGGCGTGTCCAGGGAGTGGCCTGGGGTAGCACATGCCACCCCTGGAACCTGATTGGCCACCCCCAGGTGCCACCGCACTAATTTACCTTTAAATCGGCTTTTCATTGTCCACAAAAGGCTTGGGGGTAAAACAAAAAAAAAAGCATAACCATTGGTGCCACCCATGCACAAAGTTGTGCCTCACCTTGGCCACCCCATTTTAAAAGATCTGGACACGCCACTGGCGGGGCTCGCCGGAGTGAGATGGTGGTGGTGGTTGTCGAGTTATTCTTTTCTTCATTTTTAACCTCTATGAACAAAGCTTTGTGGGGAAGAGGGAGGGGGCTTAGAAATATGGTGATGAAGGGGCAAACGGAGGAGGAGCACGGCTGTCAACGTTGCGAATAAATGAGCCGGGGGGGGGGGACTTGAACCCAGACTGGAGGGCTGGAACAGGAAGGAGGGTAATGAAGTGCAAACATGCTTTGTCATGCCATGTTAGAACCATAGGATTAGAATTCTATAATTAGAGGACGGGGCTCGGTAATGCTAGCCCTCTTCTGAGCGTGATGAGCTGCTGGGTCTAAACGGCACAAAAGGGAGACCGGGGGAACAGATGCTGCGATGAGAACAGGCAGGTCTGGAAGTTTTCTTTACCGGTAAATCAGGCTCTGCTATGGCACGGCGCAGGCTGACTGACGAGCTGAAGGAGAAGTTCAACTTGGCACGCCGGTGAGAATTGCTGGCATTTCTGTGATCAGCTAGTAACGATGTAATTTTATGTGGCAGACAAGCCGCCGTTGTGGGACTGTTCTCCAAAGCGCCGTGCAGATTTAATCTCATTCATTTAAAGTTTTTAATGTATTATTACACACACACACACACACACACACAGGCTTTTCATGCGGTTTTGGGGGGTGCATTCCTCTACCTGTTCAGCAGGTGACAAATTCATCAGCGGGTCGACAGAAAGGAGGGCGTATGGAGAAGGGAGGGCTGTATTTATAGGCGAGGAGCGGCGAACTGCAAGATAACACTCGCATTCATATATGAATATTTATCCTGAAGCCTGGCATTGGAACAGATGAGCTCGCACGGGGGAGAGAACGAGCCCTCTATCTCACTCTCTCTCACGGTTCCTGAGCTTCATTCTTCACTTTCATACATCCCCTTCACTTGCAATCACCATTTCAATGCCTCTCTTTTCTCTTTTGCATTTTCCACCCACGTTTTCCCTCCAGGCTCCCCCTCTTATTCTTGATATCACCCCATCTATAGCTCTTCCCCTAAAATGCCAACTCCCCCACATTTTATCAATCTCTCCCTTCCTGATGGATGGAAAGAGATGGAGCAACAAAAAAAAGGAGAAGAGTGTGATTAATGTCTTTGAGAAAAAGATAAATAATCACAGGAGACTGGGTGGGGGTGGGGGGGGGGGCTGGTAGTTGGCCTTAGGGGAGTAAATATGGAGTTTTATGGCGGCTCACTTGGGAGAGAGGGAGGAAGGAGAGGAATATAGCGACAGCAGATCCATTCAACTATATTAGCTCCCCCCCCCCTGAACTCTTCACACACAATACCCTCCTCATCTTTTCCATCGTAGTACTGTCTTTCATCATCAATGCTGAACCCCCATCCCAGTGGCAGCTCAGACACACAGGAGGAGCCACACATGCATGTGTGCACGTGCATACACACCCTCACAATTACTCTGCATTTGCTTTTTCCAGGCCAGACCCCGCTGTATGTGTTTGATGGGCCAATACATGTGCTGTGTGATGTGGTCCCCCCCCCCCCCCCCTTACCACCACCCTCCCACCCCATCCTGCCCTGCTTTTTAAGCCCTCATCCTCCAGCGGCTTGCCTGTCCCCTGGAGTAGATTGCATCTTTTATTTATTGTTTGCTCTTCCTTGGCTTGATCTTCCCCAGCGAGAAAACACGAAAGAGAGAAATTCTGGGGCAGAAAAGAAAAACTAAAAAAAAAAAAAAAATGCAATCAGCATAACGTGCCCTGCTCCTGCTGTGTACTCTCCGCCTGTCATTCTCCACTCTCTGTGAGCATGCGGGACGAGACTGACAGCCCATGCAGACGAAGACGCGTCCAGACACATGCACAGTCCCTCTGTGTTCATCGAGCCCCCAACACACACGCATGCTGCTGAAACACAACGCACACGAGTGGCCACAGAAAAACGACCCCGTTGCCCCTCTTCGTCACCCTTTCCTTCCCTCTCCACAGCGTGCACACACACATCTGCTTATTGACGCCTCATACTTTTTGAAAAATCTCACCCAGGGGCAGCGTTCGGCTTCCTGAAGCCCCAAAGGAGTGAGCACATAAATGAGTCTAATGCTGGGGAATCTGCTAAACAGGCCAGAGAGGGGAGGGAGAGCTGCCTGCCTGTCTGCCTGCTCCATGGCTACTATTGTGCACTGCACATTCTCTGAGCCCACAAGAGCTGAAGCCATCTCCACACAGATTCTTTTGAGGGGGGGGGGGGTAGCAAGCCAAGAAGTGAGAGAGGAAAGAGGGGGGCAAGGGAGATGGAGAAGGGTGAGGGAAGGAAGATCATGCATAAAATCTTGTTTACATAATGCATTAAGATTCAGATGAACTGGGGAGGGTAATGGGATTAGGATCCTGAACCATTTCCAAGGGTGGGGAGTCGGATTGACAGCTGAGCCTATTGCACTGACGAATGCAGGGAAATATTCTGGCTCTGGCAAAGGACAAGCCAGCCAGCCAGGCAGGCAGGCAGAGAGGCAAAAATACAGAGCGCCTCTGTTTACTCCAAGGTGTGCAACACAAATCATGCAGCTGAAATATGAAAAAAAAAAAAAAAACATTTTGTCTTTACGGTGCACATAGCTCAGGCTTTAAGTGAAGGTTTGGAAGGCAAAAGAAAGGCTTCAGTGTGTCTCACAAAGGTGTTTGGCAAACAAAATAGAAGCACTGTGGCTTTAAATCACCGTCCCTCCCACCCTTTCTAAATATCGTCTATTTAGCCAGCGGTGAAAAGATATAGGGGGCTTTTGTCTGCGTACCCACTGGTGGGGGCATGGAGAGCTGGAAAGACACAGAAATAGGAACAAAGTCCTAAGCTTCCAATTGGAATTGCTCTGGGTCATTCAGTGCGCACAGCTCAGTGGTTAGAAACAAGAAGTGGGCTACTACTTCTGAAAATAGGCTATTCTCACAGCTATAGGGTAGATCTGGATGGAAATACCCTGCATTGTTTATACCAGGCAGGGCTATGGAGAGCACGCACACACACGCGCGCGCACACACACACACACACACACACACAAGCCCCCTGATAAGTCTGGTATGTCTCCATGGAAAGCGCAAACGGCGCAGGGGGGGGGGTTGGGTGGGACGTTTTTGTTTATTTACATGTTGTTTTCCTGCATTATTTTTGACGCTTTAGTCCACTCACCGACTTGCAAAACGTTGTCCACCCAGCCACCCTCTAGCAGAGTGACACCCCTTAGGAAAGGCAGCTGGGTCTCGTCGTTATTGTCACCGCTAGATCCACTTTCCTCTCCTCCGGCGTTGAAGGAAGAATACATACAGATCTCCTTCTCGCTCCTCGGGAATGACCAATAAACGATCCTCCGCTGGACGGGCTCCGGGATCCTCTCGAACCGCTCCTCCACCCTCTGGAACGGCCACTTCTCCGCGACTCTGCGCGCCGCGATGTCGAGCAACGACTCGGGGTTGTGCGTTTTTCCGTTCCCAGAGCCTCCCGGAGCGGACCCCGCGCCGCCGCACGGGACTCCTCCAGCCCGCTGCCCCTGTCTGCATGCCGGGTTGTAGCCGGGCCGGCAGCAGAGCCGCTTGGCTGGGGGCTGCTGGACTCGCTCGGCCATGATCGCACCGCTTCCAACCTGAAGCGCAGTTCCACTCCGATCATATAAACGGGATAAGGAAGAGAAAAGGGGCACTCTCGCACCGATTGTTTGCCGTACATGGAGAGACTGCCCTTATTTGGGCAGGTGGGCGGTGCTTGCAAATTCCGTGAAGTCCTTTGTGTTGTCGAAGTAACGAGGAGAGGCGGGACCTTGGAGCGCTGCCAGCGCACGAGTGGCGCTATAAAAGGAACTGGAGGCGGAATTCCCGAACGTCGGCAAATCCTTTGTGAAGCCGATCGGGAGCGCGAGGGTGGAGCCCCGACGGGCTTTGAAGTTTCCTTCTTATTTGACTTTAAAGGCGTGGACTTAGTCCAGGGGCGGTCTCGCAGTTTCCCACAGGGGTAAAAGGGGGCAAGAGAACTGACTTTCCCCCCCTTTGGATCCTAAGCCACCACCCCAGCCTCCAGTTTCATCAATAACTGCTCTGATGGTTGTTTTTCAGGCTTAGGTTTTAAAGGACTTTCAGCTGTCAGAGACTGAAAGGCCGTGGGAGAAGGAACATGGAGATATGAAGCGGGACGTGCTTGTCCTCTTTGACCCAAATGACTCTACATCAGTCATTTGGGTCAGCTGTTTTGGCTCCTAATCGGTCTTTGTACAGCAAATTAATCAAATATAGAAAGAGAAAAAAGAGAAGCAGTTTTGAATGAGTAATTAGTAATTAAATGATGATGATCTGGGAGGAAACTCCCTAAAGTGTAACTAAATTAACTAAATTGGAAAACAATTAAGACTCATTCTTTCATAAAAACATCTAACCTAAGATGTTTTAATAACCTTTATAATTCCCAAGCCTTTGCCTGAGTCAATGATCCTATTTGCTGTGCTTTATTCTTTAGACTCTTGTTTTTCAATTAAATGGTAAACATCCCTAAAGAGCAAGTTCACTGAAAGATCACTTGCTTGTTATTCTTGTGAAATAATTGGTCAATCTGAGTGTAAGATATAGACTGAAGCGGAAAATAGTCTTTTACCCCTATTTCCTGCATTAGCTGTCAAAAATTAACAAGGACACGCTCAGGTCAGAAAAAGTCACACAGGACTACATTATTCGGAAAATTAGAAGTCATTGACTCACCCAATATTGCTCATGACCAGGAAAGGCTGTGCTGAAATTTGCAACCAGGAGAGAGCAGAGTGTGTTTTGGCTAGTAGAAGCTAGCTATTAGCATTAGCTGTTCCACAACATGGCAGAACTTCTTCAGGCTTCTTTTATTTGTGGAGATAAATCATCAGCGTTGAAAAGTGAATGGAGGCAGTAGAAGAGTTTCATTTCAGTTAGCCAATCAAAAGCGAGATGTTAGAATATCAGGAAATAATGATGAGTAAGACTCCAAATCCTGTTGTTTTGTGCCCTCTGCACTCTGACTCACTTCTATTTACTGAAACAGGAGCACCAGAGCTTTTCTTTCCACAGAGATTGGCTCTTAAGGCATACATTCAAACCAGAGACCAAAGCAGATGTAGTGAAAAAATAAGTGAATGAGAGCTTTAAATTATGACCAGACCCCATCTTCCCCTCCTGTAAGTCCATCCATCCATTTTTGGCCGCTTATCCGGGATCGGGTCGCGGGGGCCCAAACTTCCCTCTCCCCAGCCACTTGGGCCGGCTCTTCCTTATGATACACAAACCAATGAGGCTACAAACGATTATGGCCACGTTTTTTATGTCCCCCGCCCTTCCTGTTGACATTATTTTCATAGCTGTGTCATTAAAAGGGGCCCCTACTCCTGTTTGAGTCAAATACTTGTCAGGGTGTGGCTGTGTTGCCAAATCTCCTCCTCTGCCGGATTTTGCTGCCTGTTGAGACACCAGGAGCTAAAAATGATAAGAATGTAAGAAAAAAAGCCACCACCTTGGGGGTGTTTTGCTAAATTGTCTATAAACTTGGCCGAAACTATGCTGGTAAACCAGAATGTGCGTTTGCAATGTGGCTGTCCACCGCATGTGTTCCCAGCTGCCCCTTTCTTTCCTCTGTGAGTAAGTCTAAAAGGCTGGCCTTTGAACTGCTCTGAAAGTGATCCATGCCGTATGGACCGAGCAGATGTGGCCTAACCTGATTTGGTTTCAATACTTCCCCACAGGAAGTTCACAAAGCCAGCAGGTCCTCTTTTGTTATGTTAGTCATTTTTCTCAGAGGGCCAGTAGAGCCTTTAGCTTTTTTCCATTGCAGTTGTTACTTTAGAATGTGCTTGTTTATTTATTTTTTGTTTTATTTATTTTTTTGCTCCCAATCAGAGCTCTGATCAGAAGGTTTTGCAACAATATGATTTATGTTTCCCACAACTTCTGTATGGTTACTGTGTGCTTTACTGGAACAACCATCCAGCTTGTTTCATTAGAATGGTGACATGGTTACGTGTTAACTAATATCATAAAAATGTATCATATTGTGTTTTCCTCACAAACTTTAAGTTTCTTATTTTGTTATAGTTTTCAGCTAAAATGTATAAGTTTTTACTTACAAAAAATATTTTCATACACAAATACGAATAGCTAACAATACACTCTTCCTCCATTTTTATAAAATGGTTAGAGATTTTCTACATTAATGTTTTTTCCAATATCCCCTGTTTTTTCACAGCAGTGTGAAAAAAATTGCTGATAAGCACATTTTCTTTTACATTTGATGGACACAACGAAACATTTGTTTTTAAACGGTTAAAATCTCCAAAGAATATATATATATATATATATATATATATATATATATATATATATATATATATATATATATATATGATGCATTAATATTACAGTGATTTGACCAACATTAGGGAATTGATGTTTTCACCTTGATATGTAAGTATATATATATTTATGTATGTATATATATATATGTATATATATATAAATAAATAAATATATATATATATATACATGCATGCACATCAAGATGAAAACTTCAATTCCCTAATGTTGGTCGAATCACTGTAATATATATATATATATATATATATATGTGTGTGTGTGTGTGTGTGTGTGTGTGTGTGTGTGTGTGTGTGTGTGTGTGTGTGTGTGTGTGTGTGTGGACAGAGAGAGAAAGAGAGAGAGAGAGAGAGAGAGAGAGAGAGAGAGAGAGAGAGAGAGAGAGAGAGAACTCAATAAACGGAAAAGACGAGTTTTTCCAAATTGAAAAGATTTGTAGCACGTTAATCTTTGCTAAACTGAAAGACTACATTTCCCTTTCGTTAGAGAACGCCTGTTAACCAATCACGAGCGATAAAGTATGATGCATTCATATTCACCTCGGTATCAACGCTATTCCATGTCTAAATGTCGGAAAGCGAACATTTTAGTAATATTTTAGAAAGTGTAAATAAGTAAACATTCATAAAATATTGAAATAGACGCTAATTCATGCGATACTCACAAACTGCAGATAATACGTAAATTCACACAAAAAAGCCAACAGTATTAATATAAATTTGTCTCTTCATCGGTCTTCAAACAAAAGATAAATAAATTAGAAGATATATTAAAATCTTACGCACTGACTACGTTTGTTTTAGTTGCAGTGCGACAACAACTCATTGTGAAGACGATAACAGAAAACAAAGCAACTTTGTTTTTTTCCCATTCTGGTGAAGTTCAGCGAACGTCTCATAGGTTTGGAACGTTTTACTTCCCGTCGCTGGGAAGGAGTTCAGTTGCTTTTTTTCCCCCACACAACCGTTAATCAAACACCAACTTCACCTTTTTGGTAGGTTCTTTTTAGATTTAGCTGTCTGTTTACTATAACCGAATGACGAGGAAACATTAAAAAATACTCGTTTATTTTAAAGTACTTAATTAGAAGGAATTATGTTGTTAGCCACGAGGTTGTTCATTTGCTTTCAAAAGTTAGGCCGAGCAGGCCTTAAGCTAACGATGGTACTAGAAATGTAGCTAAACATTTTACTACATCTCATCCCACCGGTGGACAAGATTATTTTTTAGTTTGTTGGTGTCACGTTAAGACTAAAGGCTCAACTGTCCAGGTGTTTTAGCTATGAGTTAGCTGCTACGCAGGCTATTTCCGGTTAGCCATTTGTTTGTTAGCAGGTTAGCGAAGGCTAACCAAATATGATTACAATAAAGAGGAAAATTAAATCTTCTTTTGTGTAACGCAATTTACATACTTCCAATGTAATTTAAGCCGAACCGTAATTTATTATTTTGATTGGGTACATTGAAAATGATAAAGCTTAACTACAACACATCAGCCGACAGAAATCATCCCATAGTTTATTTGATTGGATTATATCAGGATAAGGAATGGAATACCATAATAAGTTAGGCGCATTTTCCCAGAAAGAGTTGAGAAAAACTTAAGAACTAATTCATAAAAATTTAACAAATGTCATCTCGAATGTGCAATGTGCAGATCTAATGAAATACTTTTATTCATTTTGGTGTAAGTTCATTACAGGAGTGGTATGACTTCTATAAAACGACTAATCCAGTTGCCCTTTTAGTTTTGTAATTTAGTATTCCAAGTTTAAAAATGTCAAACATTTATTCTGTTTAATCAGTTTGATCTTAGATGTAAATTTTGAATCAATAAAAATGTGCATTATTGAGAGTCCGAATCAGACATTCTAACACACAAAACAAATCGTGACATAGAAAGTGTATTAAACATTGTAGATTATATTTTTCAATAAAATTTTTATTCAGCATTGTGGTTTCATGGCACTGTCGAGTTATTTTGCCAATCATTTGATTTTTTGAAAATTGTCTTAAAGCCCATTTGTTGCTTTTTAAACTTCATTATATAGTGTGGTACAATTGGACAGGTGTGTTTGGAGTATACCTATTTAAACTGATTTTTCAGATATATTTATATATTTTTTAATATACTTGTAGTTTTTTTCAGTTTCTCTAGTTGAATCTTTAAAATAGCCAAAGACAGTTATTGATTCAGACAAAGTATTAATGCACCAACAAGATTAGTGTAAAGCTAGTATCTGTGTTTATTCTATATTTGTTTCATGTTTCCTAGACATTTTTTTCCAGACACTATTGCTATAGAGTAGACACTTTTTAAGGCTCAACATGTTTTCTTACATCTTCTTCTCGTCTGCTTACCAAATATTTTAGTGCAACAATCCACAACATTATTATAATCTTTTATTAATTGTGTAGTTGCCAGCATGTATTTCTCTGTTGATTTCTCTTTGTGCTCTTTTCCAGGTTTTATCAAGACTAGAAGTTGCAGGGCAGGATGATTGATGTCCGCGCATGGGCAGAGTATGTTGTGGAGTGGGCCGCCAAAGACCCGTATGGTTTCCTCACCACCATCATATTGGCTCTGACCCCTCTCTTCATCGCCAGCGCCCTGCTGTCCTGGAAGCTGGCCAAGATGATCGAGGCACGTGATCGTGAACAAAAAAAGAAGCAAAAGCGTCAGGAAAACATAGCTAAGATCAAGCGGACCAAGAAAGACTGAACCTGTTGAGGAGGGCAGGATGAGGGCATAAAACTATTCCAAATAATGACACGGTGCCCTTCCTCGTCCCGGCCCTACCACCAATTCAGGGCCGTTAGGCCTCATGTCAGTGTGAAGGGACACTGGCCCCACAGGCCCGATGTTGCTGCGATGGACAGCACTGACTGGAGGGGACTTGTCCCAGTGGGACTCTGGTCAGCAGGAGCTTAGTGGTCATGTTTGATGGGTTTGTTTTTGTACAAACTCCTGTCGTATTGTGCAGCTGTTGTCACATCTTGCATTCCATTGTTAACATCCCCCTCTCTGCTGAAGATTTTATACCGGAACGTTTTCCAGTACAGTCACTTGCTACCAAAATGCTGACTCTGTAATAATACAAATAAAAATGTCATGGTTGAATCTAAACAGGTCAAATAGAAGTGTGTATTTTATTGTCCTCTGAACCAGAATCCGTGAATCCTTTTATCTTCCTAAATGTAGCCACTAAATTTCACATTTTGATGCCTCTGGTTGCTAATTGTTGGCTTTGTTTTTATGTGCACTCCTAGTTAAATAACCCTCTAGCGGTGAATAAAGATCACTAACCGATCAGCTGAACCGCAGTAGGGTTGCGGGAAGCTGGCGTCTTTCTCCAGTTGTCATCAGGCGGGTCACCAGTCCATCACTGGGACACAAATGAGTCACCTAGTGACAATTTAGAGTCTTTTGATACTCATAAAGATAAAGTGTGACACGTTTATAGATAATAATGGTGTTGCTATAGTCTTAAAACCAGACCAAACAGGGTCTTGATTAACCCTCTGGAGGCAGGCGTTGCAGATTTGCAACGTTAAACGTACCTACCTGGTCACTCTGCATATTTCACGAGCATTTTTTAACTCAGAAGTACCCCTGAAGGACTCAGTTGTTCGTCCTTTTATCAAAACTTATTTTGAGCCTGAGAGGGTTAAGACTAAAGAGCATATGAATTATTTTTCAGTTTCAGAGAGCTTGCTTGTTCCATGAATGTCTTCCTTTTTTTCATCAGCAAATCCATGCTCAGAATATATTTTATTTCTCACATTCAGACAGTAATCACACCGGTGTAACATCAAGCAGCTGGTGTTTCTGATTCTGATAACCCGATCACAAGAAGAAACTCTAATATTAAATTTCAACCAAACGCATTCCCAGTTTTTATCCCAGATCCTATTCTGCAAATTGTGGATTGCGTTGAATGATAATTCTCAAGTCTATGTGGATTTCTTGGTCTGTTTCTTTGAAGTGGGCATCCAGGAGCCAGGCTGGAACGCGTCCGCCGTGCTCGTTGGCTCCTCGCTGACCTCCTGCTTGCCAAAGATGGTGGCAGCTGCATGGCCCTTGGCTGCAGTCCTTGCAGGAGCAGCCACCAGACCTTCCTTATACTCCTGATCCTGCAGAGCCCGCTCCTTCTCCTCCAACTCTTTGGCCTTCAGCTTGATCTGCTTGAACTGAGCCTCATTCATCAGTAGCTCCTGTGGAACAAACCAACAACACGTAGTGGACAGTAGATGCAGTGAGTTAAACTGGAATTAGAAACTAAGCACTTCAATTTTTGTTACCTTTATTTAAGCAGAAAAGAGTGTCCTGCCTAGGACATCTTAATATATTATTAAAAACAATAAAAAAACTGATTGCTAATATGTTTTAAGTACATATTAAATACATGACAGAAATATAATGCACAAGTTTGCATGAACTGAACTCATAAATATCAATATTTGTCTCAAATAACTCTGATTGATTTTATTTCTGCGGACTTGAAGACCGAGCTAAAGAGTGGATCATTTGTAAACGAGTAAGTGGTCAAATGTTTTAGTCGTTAATACAAAACTAACAATATTTAAAAAAAAAAAAACGAGATAATCTGAATAATTTCAGTCTTGCATGTAATCAGACTTTATGTTCTGTGATGTCAAGCAAAGTATAACAGCTGGAAACATCTGGTTAAACGAAAAAAAAGTGCTCTGACTCAATTCAGTGTTATTAAATCAATGTTGACCAAAGATGAGTCCTCATTAGGTCCTTATGAAGTGACTTTTTTATAATACTGAACAAAGGAATTGATATTAACACTCATATTTTTAAATTTAGGTTGAATATTCCCACTATGGGCAGCAGAGTGGTTCAGTGGTTGGCGCTGTTGCCTTGCAGCAAGAAGGTCCTGGGTTCACATCCTGGCCTGGGGTCTCCCTGTGCGCGCGAGGGTTCTCTCTGGGTACTTTGGCTTCCCCACATGGTCCAAAAAACATAACTGTCAGGTTAATCGGTTTCTCTAATTGTCCTTAGGTGTGAGTATGCATGCTTGGTTGTTTGTCCTGTGTCTCTGGCAACCTGTCCAGGGTGTACCCCGCCCGCTTGCCTGTAGATTGCTGGAGATAGGCACCAGCCCCCCGCGACCCTGCATGGACAAGCGGGTACAGATAATGGACGGATGGGTTCCCACTATGACTACATGGCCGTAGAAAATCAACGGTAACATGTTGGAAGTCGTTACCGGATGGGACATTATTTCTACTTCCTTTGAAGTATCTGCAGCATGAAAGTCAAACAGAAAAAAAAGGTTTGATTTTGAAGCTTCCAGGAAAAAAAGAAGAAGAAAAAAAGAAACGTGTGCTTCATTGACCTGGAGTTTATCATTTCAATAAGCACCAGTTAAAAAGGTATACTTGGAACAAATGGGTAAGCAAGTGTTTACAATATCAGCAACCATTCTAGCCTAGTGAACTAGACCAAATTCTTGCTTTGCAAAGTTTGGTCTAGGAACGCTCCACTGGAACCTCTGCAGCCCCTATTCTGGCTGGCCAATCACAGCTCTCTAGAGGGGTTTCAAACACATAAAGAGCTGTGATTGGTCCATAATGGTGGGCCAATCATAGTGCTCTATCTGCTTAGTGAAGAAATCACAGAGCTTTATCCGCTTTGTGGGCCAATCAGGGCACTCTATATGCCTGGTGGGTGGGATGATGCAACAGAATGAAACAAGATGGCGACAGCTCGTTTGAAACGGCTTTTACCTCAATTTTGGACTATTAGAACTTGGGCTTCATTAGAATTAGGAGCAGATAGATGGATTTAAGTGCGTTTTTTTTTTTTTTTTTTTTTTTTTTTAGAAAAAATGACGCGTTTTCTCCTTCTTCAACTGCGGACCGCCTCATTTACCGATAGCTGTTGCGGTGAGTATGTCACATTCATTGTCCAGTAGCATGCGGAGATCATTTGAAAGACAACGGTAGAACCCGCCCCACAACCGAGAGCCGTCAGTGGAGCGTTGCCAGACTAAATAATACATTTATTTAGTCTGGCTTGCCAGGCTACAACCATTCAAATTCATGGAAACAATTATTACTAAACGGTTGCCCGCTATGGCTAGTATCCAGTGATGCTAGCTTCACCCTGGAGTCGGGGGCCAAAGGAGGAAGGGAGGACTGGGCAAAAGTGAAGGACTGGTAAAGAGAGGTGGTGGTGGCCAAAAAGTCCTGCTTTGGGGAGGGAGACGAACATACTGAGCTGCTTTTCCAGCCTGTTAATGACAGGATTTAATCCAATCAATTTATGTCGGTTTGGACCAGGAAGAGAGGGAGCGTGACAAGGGGAAGGGTAATGTGTTGGGAGTGAAGCCTTGGCCACGCCGACGCTGTCCAGCTGTCGATGGCAGCTATTGGCCAGACGCGAGGCAGAAAATTGGAAGAGAATGTTCTGGCAAAAGAGGCAGAGGATGGCACCGGCTACTGGCATGGATGCGGGATGGAGAGACAGAAAGAGTGCCTGGGCACTGGCCTTCCAAGGGATTTCCTACAGACCCACGTTTTACCGGCCAAATCATTTCCAGCATTCTCACATTTAAAGAGCAATAAACCCAGTGAGAGGAACGCAAAGGGGGGGGGAAAACTGCACGCCTTCGATATTCCCATCTTGGAGAGTGCCAGAAATAAAACACACCAAATAAAAAGCCCGAGATGGAGGCTTCTGGTGGAAAAAAAGAAGGTAAACCTAGACACTGTGCCAGTGAGCCCCCTTGTTCGGAGGCTGCTTCTGTTCTGTCTCGCCATCAGCGCTGCTGTTGATTTTAACACCTGTCCTCTAAACTTCCTGGATCCACTTTCAAACCGTTAGATTAAAACAAATCAAAAGCTTTTCCCTTTCCATCTTTGCTCCTTTCCCTCCCTTGCAACTAGCCCCCTAGAGTCCAAACATCAGCACAGCGGGGAAGCTGAGGCAAGGGGGTGTACCTCGATGGTGGGGGGCTCCTTCCGTCTGCCTCGGATCCAAGCTGGAAGAGGAGAAGAGATGAGAAAAGGAGGAAGAGTGAGAACACCCACATGAGCATATGCTGCACAAACAAAACCTGCAGTCATATTTGAAGGCTGCAGCTACATCGCCGCTGAGCGACTTGGTGAGGGCGCGAGGGGCGCGTCTGACTTTCTTTGGTCTTGCTTCGTGTTACTTTGTAAACTAGAGGGAAACGTGCAGAGCTATGCATTTGATAAACTCCAAACATGAATCCAGTGAGCGGCGCGTCTCGGAGGAGAACGTGTGGATGTTCTTTGATGTTTGAATCTAAAAGCACATGCTCCGTCACTCCTCGCGGACACCTCTGTCCCTCTCCGGAGCAGAACTGTGTCTGTCATGTCTTCTCCTGTCTAAGGAGTTCGGGATTTGGCTGAGCCGGCTGCACGGCGGAGCGGGTTAAAGGGAGCCAGGAAAGCAAGAGGCGGCAAGAGAGATTTTTTTTTCTCCTCCTTGCAACACTTCTTCCAGCTAGGGATTCTGGGCCTCTTTTATCCATTTCTTATTTGCATCCTGATGAAAATGCATGAGGGATGGGGCGAAGCGGGATGAAGGGGTTTAAGGTGGATAAAGCCAGTCTGAGACACACGGATGGGTGTGTATCTTGTTGTAAGGAATGTTTAAAGTCTATTTTATGGTACGGGTGTTCTAACACCAGCAGAAGGCATCTCTGATGCTCCGTCCTCCATACCATCTTGCTGGATGAAGACATTGAGAAAAAAAAAACCAAGCAAGTATAGCGTGAATTAGCCACGAATCTGTCGTGTTGTTTTAGTTTTGAAGTGGCCGTTTGGTTAACGTTGACAATTTAGCTCCCATATGGAATGTGTGGCAACGATTCTGCAGGCAAAACTCACCATCCCACTCTATCGGAATGCTGCCCTCCGTATATTCGTGCACCGAAGGATTGGCTGCCTCCACCATCCGCTTGGCACGGACGTGCCTTCCTGGAAAGAAAGAAAAAAGGAAGCTAGTGTGAGTTGATGGACGTGCTTGAAAATGATGCACACGAAATGCAAAAGAATATAAATGCAAAGACTCGGCAGACACAAGGATCTCCATCTTCTGCTCGCAGACACCCAGATACAGACAGACGCGCACGCACTCGAGAGGGATGACAGTGCTGTGACAGGCCGTGGATGATTACCTCGCGGCCCTCGGGCCCTTCTCCTCAGATCTCGCTGAGTGGCTCCAAATCTGGGCTAAGCCTTTATGCAAATCAGCCTTCCTTTAGCCCGACCAACCACGGCCCCCCTCACTGACAACCTCTTCCAATCACAGGGCTCTGGCTAACAATGCCCTCCAAAATCAACATCAAGCCCAGCAGGAGACAAAAGAGGTCAGACATCACAGAGAACAGGAGAGGCGCGAGCTGCGTGGAATATTAAGTGCTCCTTTCCCTTCCCTATCTGTATACAGCACAACGCTCGCTGGCAGCAAGGCCATCGCCAATTATTTTGGTCAAATCTGCTGATTAGACAAGTTTGGCTGGCGCACAATGACACAGAGACGAAGACAGGAAGAGGGGGAGCTAAGGAAGAGACGAGATGAGAGAAAGCGAGAGGTATATAAAAAGGATCTTCTTGTGCGAGGTCTCTTCGTGGCTTGTTCAGAAAATACCAAGTAATGTGTTTTCTTCTCACAGGTAGTCGGATGTCAATCTATCACTTCCATGCCTCTGAGAAATGATGAGGCAAGGAAGGGGGAGGTAGGAGATGGAAGAGAGAGAGAGAGAGTGATGATGCATGGCGAACATGGCTGGAAGGAGAGAAATGTATGGGCATGGAAAAACAACACGCTCCAAAACACAGACAATCTGTCAGGATTCCATCACGGTTCCTCTGCAGCCGACTGGACATGGACAAATGGATGCAACCACGTCCACGCTCACTCCAGACTGATGGCCTTAATGTTTACTTCAGCCATAACAGATAGGTCTGACACTGAAATGGATAAATGACGGCCCTCTAAAAAGTAGCAAAGCGAGGTCTGGGTACTTGTGTGTCCGTGTGTTCAGCAGAGACCAAAACAAATCTTTATACTTGTGCACCTCTGTCACTATGAGGATGATCCAGCACATATAGTAATCAGGTCAGCTAATTAGGCTAGTAATGCTTTAGCTCTGCCTTGGTTCCCTCTAGATTGTCACTATATGGCCTCACTGGCTTGATTTTTCTTGTTATATCTACATAAATCCCATCTATCCTGCAAAACTGGATGGACAGTGACCAAAGTGCACCATATTATTTTTTATATTAGAGAACAAGAATGCTTTTAAATGTTTCTCAGACCCCCCCCCCCCCAAAAAAAAAAGATAGCACAACAAGAGGATGTTTTCTCGAGGTAATACTAATACGACGAACGGTTAATTATAAACAGATCATATCCATACTTGTAAGGGTGTGGGTGGCAGCAGACTTAAATGGTAGAATTGCATTAAAGTCCCCGCGTGCATTGTGCTTAGCTACGGCTAATGCCTAGATAACAGGCATGAAGAGAAGAGGCCTACTTTCTGTCTCTTCTACGCTGCATCTCCTCCTCGTCACACGCCGACACAGCTCTTCTGCAGCGTGACTAAATCCCTTCCATGGCATCTTTTATCCACGGATTTTAATGACAAACACAGTGTGCACTTATATTTTGGAAACTCCCATCACAAAAGCACTTGGAGGAAACATGTCGATCTGACTTGGGTGTTTTTCCACATTTTCAACCTGGAGTAAAAGTACAAATTGGGATAAGAGTCATGTCTGAGAAACCATCAATAAAACGATGCAGCTGCAGATACTTGATGTAAAACCTACTATATATTAATCTTAACAACAGGTTAACCCCAGAGTTGTTCAAATCTTGGTACTCAGGGGCTTCTACTTGCATGTTTTCTATATTTCACACCTGGTTTGAATCAATGGGCTTCTTAAAGAGTAAGTGACCCCGAAATCAAATTTTTTTTTTTGCTGATAAACTATTTAAGTAAGTGCCTAATCATGCTGTAGACACATGTAGCCAATAATTTGGCACTTTAGTGCCTCTTAGTTAAAATATAAATACTCTGCCTAAAACTGTCAGTGTTGCTCCATCTTCAGGTAAAGACTCTGCACTACATTTGAATTTAAATCTGCCATCGCTTTTGGCTAACCTATGATGTTAGCTGGTACCATGTGATGTCACAATGCCGCTGTGATTGTGTATTTGTTAGCAGCTCCGCCCTCTCAGTCTGCCAGGCAACACCTCCTTGTCGTGCATTTGTCAAACAGGAAATTGGAGTGAAGTTAGACTCTGGTAGGGGGTGACTTGCTCTTTAAGAACCTGAGGACATGAAGACGAGGTGATCCAGTCACTGAATCGGGCGTGTTGGAGCAAAAACAGCTACAACATGCACGGCATTGGTCCTCCAGGACCAGGATTGAATAGCGCTGGTTTATCCTGTGAGAAACCATGTAATATTTGCTCTTCTTGAAATACTAGGGATATGTAATGGTGAGATTCTGGTGATATATATATCACGATATATTCAGTCAGATGATATTAGACAAGACTGAATTTATTGTAGGAAAATTCAATAAACAGTCCAAACGGATACAAAACATGTTTAAAATGAGGTATCTGAACATAACAGAGGGATTTACGTTTCAATGGTGGGAACAAAACCTATTGCACACTGCTGCCAACTAGAGGTCAGCATTTGAATTGGACCAAAATAAAAGAAAATACACAAATGTTTGCATGTAAATTCTTCCTAAAATTAGATAGATGGCTTTTGAATATTGATATAATATTGCAGGAAGAAATATCACAATATATTGCGATATCGATATTTTCTTACATCCCTATGAAATACGTTCGGTCACTCTGAGTTTCACATGCGTGCAGAACATTAAAATAATCGACCATATTTCCTGCATTAGCCGCAAACAGTAAAGAGATGAGAAAACGCTAAGGTCAGAAAAAGCCAGTCTCTTCTGTACAATTTGCTTTCAGGGACTCGCCCACCATGGGTCGAGGTCGAGATCCTAGAAGGCTTTGTTAATTTCACTGGAGCAAGGAGAGGGAAGGGTTCGTCTCAGCTACTAGAAGCTAACCATTAGCAATAGCAACTCTCCAAACTAACAACATCTATGGGCTTGTGTCAACTGTGAAGAGAAAAGCCTTTTTTGACCCAAGAATGGAGAGTGAATGGAGGCAGCAGAAGAGTCACGTTGCTGTTAGTCAATCAGACGTCAAACAAGTAAATATTAATGATACTCCAAATCCTGTCATTTTCTACCCCCTCACTCTTCCAACTAACATCTACTTCCTGAAACAGAGTTTTATATCTGCATAAAACCTACTCACAAGTTGTTCATTTATAATAGAGACCACAGCAAACTTACTGAAGTGAGTGAGTGAATGACTCCTTTAAGTATACACTCACTAACCATTAGGTACAGGCGATCTGTTGTTTATAAACAGATTTAACAAATCAGCCATGGCAGCAACTTGATGCGTTTAGAAGTCATGAAGACATCTTACTGAAGTTCAAACTGAGCATTAAAATGAGGAAGAAAAGGGATCTGAGGCTCTTTAAACGCGGCATGGTTGTTGTTGTCACATGGTCTTCCATGCACAACCATCTCTAGGGTGTTACGGTCTAAAAATAGATCACTAGCCTCCACAGTCACCAGATCGTAATCCAATCCAGCACTTTTTGTAAAATGGGTGACTCAGATAACAGATTTGGAGCAACTGGGTGATGCTATCACGTCAGTATGGACCAAAAGCCCCATAGGAATTTTTACAACATATCTTGTTGAGTCTATGACATGAACAATCAAAGGAGCAATTTGTAAGAAATCTACAGTGGAAAATTCACAAAACAGTCTATTGCCTTAATTGTGTTAGAAGGAAGGTTGCATTGAAATAAATAAATAAATAAATAAATAAATAAATAAATAAATAAATAAATAAATAAATTAATTAATTAATTAATTAATTAATGAAAGAGGGATGTGGTCATTGTTTACACTCAAGAGTTTGCCAAATCTGCAGCGAGCTAACGCTGGAGCACCAGAATTTGTAATTTGACACCAGCAGGCAAAAAGTGCCAAAGTTGTTAAAAAAAAACCTAGTTCGGTAAACAGGAGTGACCCAGAAGTTATTACTCGTAACCCAAAGAAGCCACAGCATCACTTTGTTTTACTCATGGACGTAATTTTGGGGGGGGGGGACAGGGGGGACATGTCCCCCCCACTTTTTCCAAAGTCAAGTTTTGACCCCTGCACTTTTTACCATCCAAAAACAATATTACGCTATATTAAATTGACACTGGTTGAGCTCTAGAACCAAGCGGAAAACAACCGTTTGTGTTGAAGCCTGTTTCCCATTAGAACATACTGTAAAGATAACCCCCCCGTGTCCCCCCCACTTTTAAACTGAAAATTATGTCCATGGTTTTACTAACACCAGGTAAAGCAGGCTAGAGGCTAACGTTGCGCTAACAATGCTAACGGTGAATTAGAGCAAACAGTCAGCTCTAAAAAAATTGGCCACAGGATGTCGTTCTTACATATTGCACCTTTAAGGTGGTTTTGGCAGCATAAGAGGGTCCAACCTGGTGTTAGGATATATCAATATGTTAAATGTCCTCAAATGAAGGACTTGAAAAAGCGACAGATGTTTACATTTCAAAATAAAAAAGGAAAATGTCACATCTAATCTAAAATCTTCATAGTTTGGTCAGTTTTTTTCGAACCTTGAAAATAAATTCCTACACCAAAGGTCTAAAAAAACATTCATATTCATCCTAAATATGTAAACAAATGCTGATAAATATAAATGATGCAAAAGCATAACCAACAAACATGGGCGTAAGCTACCTGTGTGCCCCACAGCCCTGCACACGCCTCCACCTTTCCTTCAACGCCACCTTGAGAGAAAACAGAAGTATGAAGAGCGCGAGGACCTCACAATCTCAGCGGGCGCCCTTGTGACAAGTCTGCTCTTCATCACTCACTGGGGGCAAACCTATTTACTAGACAAATATACACAGGTACACACAGACACACACTCACAAACACACACGAGCGGCTAGAGAGCAGGCAGATTAACCTGAGGGACGGGAGCGAGGACGCTGCCGCTTTACCGTGAAGGACAAACGCAGCACTGCCTTGGAGAGGGGGAGGGTCCAGCAGCAGGGAGGAATGAAATCCCACAACATAAATATTCATGAGCCATCTCACCTGTCTGAGCACAACTCATCTGTGAGCCTAGCTGTGGATCCTGGGGGAGGGGAGAAGTGAAGGAAGGAAGGAAGGAGACAGAGGAAGGATGGGCAAGGGGGTTGCCGTGGCAGCCGCACTTCTTCCTTCCCCATTCGTTAAAATAAGACATGATGCGCTCTGAGGGCTGCTTTTTGAACCCTGAACACACCCCGCTAAACTCCATCACCTGCTTCAACACACACACACACGCACGCACACACACACACAACCCCCAACTTCACACATCAGCTCCCAGGTGAAAACTGCTGGGGGCGACCCGAGAGGTTTTTCACCTCCACAGTGTCATTGCGGGTATCTTGTGTCGTCTTTTTCTTTTTTCCCCCGTGCACTCTCTTCCCTGCACTCCATTTTTTATGCAGACACGAATGTCAAGGGAGCACGCATCAATCAACAAAGGCTGGATGAGAAAACTCCCTTAAACTCTGACAGAGCACATCAGAGTGATCTCCTCACACTCGACCCCAACAGGTGGACGGCGTCGCACCCGCCTTACTATCAACCCCTAGACCTGCAGAAAAACACCACGTTTGCTTGTGTTTCACCAGACTGCAATGCAGACAAAAAGAAAAGCTCCTGACTGCAGCAGCATGGCAATCATCACTCCCTCTCTACATGAGCGGCCGTGTCAGAAGCGAGGAGTTTCAGGTCTCGCACGGTGACGGGACAATGCAGCGAGCCCATCGTCCTGGATCTAACCAAGTCTATCCCGCTCCAGCTGAGCCGGGCGCAGGAGACGAGCCAACACGTTCATCGTGATAGACGGCTTTATGAAGATGGAGTGAGCCGATGAGCGCCGCTGATACAAGGGCAGCCAGGTACAGATTTGGACCCCCCCCCCCCCCCCCCCCCCCTTCCCTCAATCTCTTCCTGAAAATCAAAACATGGAGGGGATGTGTGAGGGCTGTAACCATGGTTACCCATTATCCCAGAGCCAAGTGATGTGGGATGAGGTTTAGAGCGAAAAGGCCAGTCATTGTTTTGCATCGGTTCTGGTGAGAGGAGGAGCTCGGGTGTAAACAAAGCGGGCCTGCTGCCGTTTACTTTTATTCAGCTGTTGTTCTGTTTGCCTCCGCTGATCCCGCCGAGCCCGGAGAGACTCGCGACAGAACGGGAGAATCAGTCAAACGAAAGCAGCAACAAACGGAAAAGAATACTCTGATTTCCCCCGTGTGTTGCTTTCAGCTAAAACAGGAAGTGGGGTTTACGGATGGAGGAGATGTTTTGGTTTCTGCCTGAGACCACCCATTCTCATCTAGTGACACCCCCCACCCCATCTCACCACATCCACCCCTTTCCTGCCCAGTGGGTTATAAAAGGGCCTGAGCCAGGAAGTCAGGAGCCTTTATGAGGCTTTGGAGCAGAGTGGACCCCCTTCCTTCCTCAGAGGCCCATGATGTCCATACACCAAGCTGTCCACCCCTTTTTGTTCACCTCCACTACTCCCATCCAACCCCCTTTTCATCCCCTTTCCCTCCATTACACCTTCAACACCACCACCATCGCTCGCTTACCATTAACCTATCCCCACCTTCTCTTTCTCCCATGCTATCTGCCTGTTCCACCCACTCATTTCACCCTCTTTCTGTCAGAAACCCTCCTTTCACCACCTCCATTCTTTCCCTCCACTCTATAATTTCACCCCATATGTCAGCATCTTCTTTGTTCTTTGTCACTCACTTTCCGTACCCCACCTTCTTCTCCACCCTCCAACAGTTTCCCTTAGCCTTATCTTTTCTCTTTCCCTGCTCTCCTTGCCTTATTTCTCTCTGCCTGTCTGCTTTATTAAAATATTCTGACTTGCATAAGCAGCAGCGGGCTCTGGGAGACGTCTCCTAGCGTGCCAACCTGTCCGTCAGTCCTCCTGGTTGAGTTTCTGACCGACAAAGAACCCTCGGTTGTCAAAACACGCTGAACGTGAATCCGATCTGTCAGTCTCAGAATTCTTTCTTTTTTAATTCTTAGCTTCATTTGTCTTTTTTTTTTATCTGTGTGTCAAATAGGAAATTGGTTTTAAAACAAACCTACAGTGACACGGATCCCTCTGCAGACAGGCGGTTTACTGGACCTGAAAAATACTCCGACCACAAATATTGGATCGAGGCCCACTCGAATTGTTCAGCCACTGAGAATAAATGTGCCCATCTCTCGTTTTCGGCATCTATTTCTTTAAATGTCTTTTTAATGAACTAGTAAAAGTCGCTGCATGATGTGCCACAAGATACACACTTGGCAACCAAAGTAGAGCTAGATGAGCTAAACCCCTATAATGATTAAACAACCTTCATTTAAACCCCATGCAATGCAAAGCTGCTGATCAATTAGCATGATTTACCGTGGCGGTTCTGGACACGGCCGCGTCTATAAACACCGACTCGGTGTCCTACGGTAGGATAGACCCTCCTTCATCACACCCAGGGGACGACTTGTGGCAGAATGAACAGCCATTTGGACCCTCGTCACTTTCCACCGCGAGTCTTTCAGTAGAAATATGAGGCTGGAATCAACGCTCTGATGACACACAGCCATCTGTTGTTGTGTTAAGTGTGTTAAGGCATGAAGTGGAGAGAAATACGCACACAACTGCTGATTTTTTTCATCCCCTTTTCTTTTAAAGGGGACTTATTATGCAAAACTCATCTTTTGCATCCTTTTGTGCAGCCATGTGGGTGTGTAGTGTCTCTATGAACACTCCAAACATGAAAAAAGCCCATCCATCCGTTTTCTGTCATTCAGGGTATCTGCAGGTTTAAGGGAGCCAAATTTAAGACTTTTTAAGACCTTTTTCAAGGCCACTTTGACCAAATTTAAGCTTTTTTTAAAGTTAAATTTAAGCTTAACAGGTGCTAACCACATCGCGAACGTGGGATTAGCCATCCAGTTACCATTAAACTTGCAATTCCCCATGGCACAAGCTCTCACTAGCTTAACCAGCTAATGTGCTCATCTAAAAATAGCCTCCTTTCACAACCAACTGAATGTGTGCGGTTTTGCTTACACCAATATCGTACACAAGAAATGCTGAACACTAACTAGAAATTCACGAAAATTTTATAGAAATAAAAGAATCTTGTTTAGTGGGCCTTTGGTAATTTAAGACCTTTGGAAACTGTATTTAAGGAGTATTTGTAATTTTTAAGGATTTTTAAGGCCTTAAATTTTGAAAAGCAAATTTAAGACTTTTTAAGACTTTTTAAGGACCCACGGATACCCTGGTCATTGTTTGATTTTAAGAATAATGTGTCTAAATGAAGCCGTTTCAAAAAGCCCCCGTTTGTGACGTCACAAACGAGGATTTGGGAAAAATAAACTCTCACCTGCCAAAGACCGGAAGGAGCAGCAGCTTGTCCCTGCAGTGTTGCCAATTGCCTCCGACAGAAAGTAGATGAATTTGACCCAGAAAGTCCCTAGATGTCGCAAGATGACATCATATTGGTGACATCATCACACCGCGTCGGCATTCATTTTCTTCCCAAAATCTAATATGGTTTAAAAAAAGGGACGTTTCGAGGAGCAGGCTGGGCTTTTGCTAATCTTTAGGGAATCTTAATGACAACCTTCATGCGTGGTGGCGCAGTTGTTAGCACTGTTGCCTCGCAGCACAAAGGTTGCAGGTTCGAAACTCGGCCGCGGCGTTTCTGCGTGGAGTTGCGTGTTCTCCCCATGCATGCGTGGGTTTCCTCCGGGTACTCCGGTTTCCCCCACAGATCACAACACGCCCTATAGGTTATAAATGGTAAGTCGCTTTGGATAAAAGCGTCTGCTAAATAAATAAACATGAACATAAACCTTTGATAAAAGTATGAATGAAAGTAGTGAAGGGTTGTCAGAAATGGCGCTAGGCACTTTTGGGGAAAAATCGATAAGAGATCTGTAAAGTCGTTAGAAATAGCAACAAAGTTGCTACGTTGGCAACCAGGGTCCGAAATAAAATTTTTGACTCACCGGCCAAGTTGGCTGGTAGATGATGAAAATCTACAGGCCAAGCATATTTTTTACCGGCCAAAAGTCTAAATGATTTAGATCTACCTAAAGCATGTTATTCTATATCATGTTGATTCCAAACAGAGAGGAGTGACAAAATAATTAAAACATCATTTAATAAGAAAAACAACTCTTTTGTCATTTTACTATTTATTTATTTTTTAGAGATGTTTTTATAAACTCTTTAGTTGAAATCTAGTCAGACTCCTTGTTTTCTCTGACATAGCCATTAGCGCCGAGACCGTGGGTGTCACCGGTAGAGACTCAGATTGAGCCCGGGACATGGATGTGCAGGCAATATGGCATTTGCTGTTTTCATGTTCTCGAATAGTCTCAAGCTTCATCGTCTTATTTCCTATGACAAACGAGTTGTTACAGTTCTTCTGTCGAGCGTGCTGGCGGCAAACGGTGCAGCTCATTTGCGCAGATTCTGGTTCATAATGTAGCCATTGTCTTACGACTCCGCCATCTCCAGTTCGCCACTTTTCACAAAATCTTCTGGTTGCCACTGGTCCTGGTGGTTTTTCTTCCAGTTCGACGAGTTTTCTTTTGGAAGGCTGGCTGACTCCAGTTAAAAACCGCCACATTTCACCGCTAGTTTTAACATGAAGCTAACTGCTAACTTGATAAACTGATTGAATGGGATAGGCGGAAATGACGTTGGATGTGGCGCTCACATTTTGCGTACGTTTGTGTACGTTGCATGCAGGCGGGAGGAGTATCACAGAAATCCATGGAAGATGACTGATAAACATAACTAATGTGGTGCAAACATGTACTCGCTATGTGGCAGATAGAGCTCAAAAATTGGCGAGTGTTAATTTCGGACCCTGTCGGCAACACTGCTACTCTGGGCCTCTCCTCTGTATCAGAGCTTCTTAGCTTACAGCAGCTTGAGTGGAGGGTGGGTGGGCGTCTCCAGCTAAAGCTTGTTATATTAAAGTGACAGAGCCCTGAAATGACTCATTCTGGTAGGTACTGAAAATGTCAAGAACAAAACTGCAGAAATTGCTTTATGTGAGAGGGATTTAGTGCAAAGAAATTCATAAACATGTTTGGTATTGACCATAGAGCTATTTTACCTTTAAAAAAGTCATATTATGTCCCCTTTAAAATACGAAGCAGATATACACAAACATGGAGGTTGTCGCTGTTGTGTTGCAAAATACACAGGGACACAAGCTCTCTCTTCAGCCCCTCGAGTCGCCTGAATTAGCAGAACTGAAACCTTCTTTAGTTAGGACAGAGCTAGGGAATCAAATAAATGATAGACAAAAAGAGGAGGGGGATAGTGATAGGACGACAAGTCAATGGCTCCTTTTTCCTGCAACAGCACAGCTCACCCGCGAAGAAACCTCTGAATCTCTTCCATTCTCCGCGCAGCAAAGAGGACCAATAGATTAAAACTGCACGGCACACACAGCTAAAATGAATGGTGCTAAAAATACATCCTTTTCACCGACACATGAAAGGAAACTGCCTTTCCTCTGTCCAGTATTGAGAAGCCATTGATTCCAAGACAAAGGCTACACCTCCTCAAAGAGGTAAAAAAAAATAGCAATCATACAGGCAATTATTTTCAAATGTGCCTGCAGCAGCCGATAATGTCAGCGCGCCTCTCTTCCTAAATAAAGGGAGGGAAGGCAGGCGTCAGAGCTGCGAGCCTGCTGCTGAAGACGAATGAGCCCATCCACAGAATGCTTGGCTTTCATCTGGGCAGCATGACATGGCGCCCCATGCAGTGTGAGGCAGAGCCAGGCCTGGGGGACAGAAGCACACAGAAACAGAGAAGAATATAGATTCTCTATTCAGCTCGGTGGAAACAACACCCAGACCCCTTTAACACCACTGGACAGATAGCCATTGGCTTTCTTGTAGCCCTACCCCAGACCAAACTCGCTAGGGCCTCTCAACCCTTTCTATGTCAGCCTTTATGGCTGCTGGACCTTTTGTAAAAGACGGAGGCAGAGATTCTTTCTTTTCCACGAGTGTTCTTCAGCCTCTTTCATTTAGATGAGAAGAAAAATCAGAGGAGCGGTTTATACGGCTCTCTGCTGGGCCGATCCCTCCACGCTGCCGAAATGCTTCGCTGTTTTGAATGGAAATCTTCGCTGGAATCACTTCAAAACGAGGAAAATCCTGCAAAACACGGGCGGGGTGCAGGAAGGCGGGACTACGTTGTGAACGCAGACAAAACCCAGATGGAAGCTGTTCTAATCAAATGGGACAAATCTCCCCCAAAAGACAAAGTCGTTCGCTTTTTCCATTTCTGTCATAGCAACCATTAGAATCCCAACATGTAGCCATAGCGCTGGCTCCTCGCATTGTTTACGCCCCAGTTTTCTAAAGTTAACGGACTGAGAGAGGTAGAAAATGGGGGCAGCAAGGCATGGATAAAGGTAGAGTGGGGTAGACAAATGAATAGGAGCAAATGGACAAAGAGAGCGAGAGAGAGAGAGAGAGAGAGAGAGAGAGAGAGAGAGAGAGAGAGAGAGAGAGAGAGAGACTCTTCACCTATTTTAACCCAAACTTATGTGCTCCAGTGGAGACCCCTGCGGTCCTTGCCTTAAGGCCCTGAGCCCACGCTCGGCCTATCAGTTTGAGATCAAAAAGAGCTCACTTTGGCAAGACACATGGACTGAATAATGCATACGCTTTAGTTCCACAAGGCTGAATAAGGTGAGTGCCAAAATAAGAGAGAGATGCAAATATGTGCATCATCTTTCACTTTATGTTTATGACAAATGCATATATGTGTTGGTTTGGTGCTCAGATGGGGGTTTGTCAGAGCCTATTTGTTTGCAGGCTACCTAGCCTCTGTACCGTGTCCGTCACTGCAATGGGACAGTGCATACATTACTCTGTGGCATGCAAGAAAGCAGCTTCTGTGATGTCTCATTTGAATAGTCTGACAGCCAGGGGTGGAGAAGCAGCCTCGTAATGAATTATAAATACAAAGTGGGTGAAATATTTTGCCACAAACCACTGAGAAAAGGTGTGCACCCTCCCCAAGTTTGGCCAAAAAGATGCAGAACTTGTCAAAGTTTGATCATTATTGAAAGAAAACCAAAAGACAAGTGAAACGAGTTGGTCTCTTCACTGTATGTTATTCTACTTGCCTTCAACAAACCTTTATGACTGCATTTTCACGTCTGCAGACCTTTGATCACAAGGCACCTCAGGGGTGATGCCAAAACACTTCTGAGCTCCATGCTGAACTGTTCTCCACCCTGCCATCCTCCATCCCAAGATGCACTTCCACACGTGTTCAGAACAACAAGAGAAGGACTCGTAATAAGATCTGGCCTGTGATTTTGACCCAAGACGACCTTTTGATTTTATAGACTCTGTGAAGGTTGCTACTGGCATCCCAACATGGATTAGCCTGACACAGTTGCACTTCCTGGCCTGAGCAGGCTTTCATTTGTAGCACTGCCACGTCTCAGTAGGAGTACATGACCTCCTTATAAATCCTCATCACAGACAAGCACTCCTTTGATGTTTAACAGTGGTGTGGGAGGGAATATTTTCTTTGAACATTTCAACAGAGTCCCAAAGTTATTAAAAACTTAAAAACAGTTAAAACTAGAGTGAACCACAAACTCATGAACTCTAAGATGTAAGTGGCGTTCTTCCGCCATCTAGTGGCAATCGTGCAACACTACATGAACAGAAGGTTGAACGGTAAAGTCACATTCACAACAAGACAGAGTAGGATTATTGACGCAAACATAAAACGTTAGAGGTGTATTTAAAAGGAAATGAATCATGAATGAAATAACTAGCCAATAAACATAAATTTACCTGTCCACGTCTTCTGCTCGGGGATTATGTAATATGTATTCCCCAAATGATCAGTCCCGACGGGCTCACGTACAATTCCAAATGTTCTCCGTAAGAAGCCAACGATCCTGATCATGTTTACTGAATAACCCAAAGGTTCTAGAGTCAAATAGTTCTCTAAAACTGTCTGTTGCCTTTCGCAGCTCTTGTTTACGATATCGCTCCTGGATCGAAAGGAGAACCAACAAACAGTTTTGTGATTGGACAGCCGTACTTTCTTCACCAATCACGACTCTTGTTATTAGATCGGTCATTTTAGCCAACATGGCGTCTCGATGTTTAGAACGAGCAGAAACTAGATTCATTTATTGCAAAGCTAATATTTAAACTAAAAAATGACAACATTCGAAGTTTCTAAAGACGTATTAAGGTTTAACGTATGTATTGGCACACATTAAGGCTTTGTAAGAAATAGTTTGCTCGCATCAATCAGAATGAGTCATTGCAGGTAACAAGTTAGCCTTTGAGCCAGGTTAGCTCCCACTAGCTTAAAGAGATTGTATATTTAGAAATTTTTTTAAATTGTCAGCATTAGTTCTCTTCAGATGTTGGGATTTTTGACTGCAAGGCAAAGTGGTCTGGATGACCCTTTGCGAATGAGGCGAGCAGAGTCAACGAGAAGGTAGGATAAAGTGTAAACGTATAATCTACATTTATTTCATGGCACATTGTTTATGTTATTTTACATACATGCATTTTAGAGATTCAGAAATCATTTGCTGTTGATTAAAGGTAACACTCCAAACTTCCACAGTAACAGTAATATTCTTTGTTGCCACAATGAACTTAAAATAGTAATCCGATTGGATTACTGATTACTCTGTAAAAAATGAGTTATTTTACTCCTCGTTGTCGTTGTCTTCCTCCGCTTATTCGGGTCCGGGTCGCGGGGGCAGCATCCCAACTAGGGAGCTCCAGACCGTCCTCTTCCTGGCCGCCTCCACCAGCTCCTCCAGCAGGACCCCAAGGTGTTCTCGGACCAGATTGGAGATGTAACCTCTCCAACGTGTCCTGGGTTGACCTGGGGGCCTCCTGCCGGCAGGACATGCCCGAAACACCTCTCCAGGGAGGCGTCCAGGAGGCATCCTGACCAGATGCCCAAACCACCTCAACTGACTCCTTTCGATCCAGAGGAGCAGCGGTTCTACTCCGAGTCCCTCCCGAATGTCCGAGCTCCTCACCCTATCTCTAAGGCTGAGCCCGGCCACCCTACGGAGGAAACTCATTTCAGCCGCTTGTATCCGTGATCTCGTTCTTTCGGTCATTACCCAAAGCTCATGACCATAGGTGAGGATTGGGACGTAGATCGACCGGTAAATCGAGAGCCTGGCTTTCTGACTCAGCTCCCTCTTCACCACGACAGATCGGCTAAGCGTCCGCATCACTGCAGACGCCGAACCAATCCGCCTGTCGATCTCCCGATCCCTCCTGCCCTCACTCGTGAACAAGACCCCGAGATACTTAAACTCCTCCACTTCAGGTAGGACCTCTCTCCCGACCCGGAGGTGGCAAGCCACCCTTTTCCGGTCGAGAACCATGGTCTCAGGTTTGGAGGTGCTGATCCTCATCCCAGCTGCTTCACACTCGTCCGCAAACCTACCCAGCAAGAGCTGAAGGTCAGAGCTGGATGAAGCTAGGAGGACCACATCATCTGCAACAAGCAGAGACGAGATTCTCCTGCCACCAAACTCGACACACTCCACACCACGGCTGCACCTAGAAATTCTGTCCATAAAGGTAATGAACAGAACCGGTGACAAAGGGCAGCCCTGGCGAAGTCCAACCCTCACCGGGAACAGGTCCAACTTACTACCGGCTATGCGGACCAAACTCACGCTCCTCTGGTAAAGGGACTGGATGGCCCTTAACAGAAAGCCACCCACCCCATACTCCTGGAGCGTCCCCCACAGGGTGCCCCTGGGGACACGGTCATAAGCCTTCTATCATCGACCTGTGACCTAGGCTGCCCCGGTACCAAGTGTACCGATGGGCATCTTTATGTTCGAACATGGTGTTCGTTATGGCCAAACTGCGGCTTGCACAGAAGTCCAATAACGAATCACCACTCGAGTTCAGATCAGGCGGGCCGTTCCTCCCAATCACACCCCTCCAGGTCAAGCTGTCATTGCCCACGTGAGCATTGAAGTCCCCCAGCAGGACAATGGAGTCCCCTGATGGAGCACTATCTAGCACTCGTCCCAGGGACTCCAGAAAGGGTGGGTACTCTGAACTGATATTTGGCCCATAAGCACAGACAACAGTCAGGACCCGTTCCCCGACCCGAAGGCGCAGGGAAGCTACCCTCTCGTGCCCCGGGGTAAACCCCAACACACAGGCAGAGAGTCTTGGGGCTAACAAAAAGCCAACCCCAGCCCTCCGCCTCTCACCCGGAGCAACTCCAGCAAAGGAGAGTGTCCAGCCCCTCTCAAGGACTTGGGTTCCAGAGCCAATGCTATGTGTCGAGGTGAGTCCGACTGAATCTAGCCGGTACCGCTCAACCTCTGCCACAAGCTCCTGCTCCTTCCCCGCCGCCCCCCATGGGGCCCGGCTTCCCCCCCAGCCGGGCCCCATGGGCGAAAGCCCGGCCACCAGGCGCTCGCTCACGGGCCCCAACCCCAGGCCTGGCTCCAGGGTGGGACGCCGGTAAACTTCTCGGCCGGGTACTCCGACTCTTCGATTGTACATCCATGAAAGATCCTCTGAACCGTTCTTTGTCTCGCCCTTTACCTAAGAACAATGTGTCATGGGAGACCCTACCAGGGGCACAAAGTGCCCCGGACAACATAGCTCCTAGGATCATTAGGGCACTCAAACTCCTCCTCCACGATAAGGTGACGGTTCAAGGAGGAGTTATTTTACTGATTATTTTAAAGTAACAAAGTTAAGTTACAAAATAAGGTATTAGTTACATGCAGCATCACTAACCGTAACTCTAAAAAATAATATTAATAATAATATTACCATAACAAACAAGTGATTATTTTAATTCCAGACAACCAAAGTTATAAGAAACTGTCACAATGATGGATACTAGAAATATACTTATTACAAACCACAATGAATGGTAAAAATTATTTAATCACTTTTACATTAATCTAATGTAAAATACTAGTAAATACAAGTAAATTACTACAAAATTGAAATTTCTTTCATAATAAAGGTTTTATTAAAATGGGACTTTGTAAAAATGTAAAATTCTTTAACTGAATAAATGAAAACAACCATTTTAAGAAAATATAGAACACTGCCATAAGCTCAAAATAAAATAGATTGATAAATAACGACTATTTCATTACAGCGACTTAGTAAATGCAATACCTCACCTTGTAGTTGTGTATTATTATCATTGCATGTTTTTGTAAACACTGTACACCCCATTGTATCTCTCAGTAAATTATGCCATTTATTGCATGTGCACTATTGTTTTGCTTGTTTGACTTGATTATTGTTAGTTTAAAATCTTTCTGGTTGTTATTTTAGTTTAATTTCATTTTGTAACAATTCATTCTTAACATGAGTTACTATTCCATGCTTTCGTTCTTTTTTAAACACAGAAACAGTTTTGTTTACCTGTTTGTAGCTACGGTTTCGCCGACAGCTGCCGGCTTCTTCAGGCTGACGCTGATGGTGGCGCGTCACTTCCTTCTCCGTTTATCTGCGGGCAGCAGAGGACGTTGTCGCCCTCTGCTGCCCGCTCTCCCCTCTCCGACGATGCAGTCCCATGCGTGGTCCAGCGTGTAAACTCCGTCGTCCCTGTTCATGGTCCCACATCCACGTCTCCTTATCTCTATTGCTTCCTTGATCCATCTTTTGTATTTTTGTTGTTCAGTGGTTATGATCCGTGTGCTGTCCCAGTCCATTATATGGTTTTCTCTTAAGCAATGATCTGTTACGGCTGACTTTTTTATTGTACTTTCTGCTTCTTCTTTTGCTGCTCTTGTGTGTTTACGATTTGCCTCTTTCTCGCACTCCTTTCTGTGTTCTATTGTCCGTGTGTTGAGTTGGCGTCCGGTTTCTCCTATGTATGTTTTATTGCATATTTTGCATGGGATTTCGTAGATGACTCCACATTTTTGTCCAGCTGATATTTTGTCTTTTGGGTGTACTAATCTGTTTCTAACTGTTGTGTATGGCTTTGTTGGTGTGTTTATGTTGTGTTTTTTCATTGTTGCTCTTATTTTTTCCGTTATGCCTCTGATGTATGGTAGGGTTATCACTGGTTTTGGTTCTTGTCTTTCTGGGTTTCTGGTTCTTTTTTTGGGTTGTTCTTTGCTTTCTGTTTTTGTTTGTTGTTTTCCTTTGTTTATTGCCCATGTCGGGTATCTGCAGGTCTTTAAAGCGTGTTGTATGTGTTTGTCCTCTTGTTTACGGTCTCTCTCTTCTGTTATTATGTTTGCTCTGTGATATAATGTTCTGATTACTGACATTTTGTGTATGGTGGGGTGTTCTGATGTCCATAATAGATATTGGTCTGTGTGTGTTGGTTTCCTCTATGTGTTTATGTTTAGGGTCCCGTCGGTCTGTCTGGTGATTTTCATGTCCATAAATGCTATGCTGCCTTCTGTTTCTAACTCATAAGTGAATTTTATGTTGCCCGTGTCGTCAATAGTGACGACACGGGCAACATATATGATATGGATTTACAAAGACACAGCAAGAACACACCTAAGATGTTCAATGAGTTACTATTACTAAGGATTAGCTTCATGTTTTATATCCAGTCAGAAGAAAAGTACGAATAATTTCACATTAAGCTGCTATTTCCTGTCATTTTTCTCCTCAGGGTTCTCAGTCTGACATTAGATCCTGACAGAGATGTGGACAGAATCCATGGAAATGGCATCAATACCATAGATATCGAAGCAGTGGAGGGCAGATAGTAAGTTTGCTTTCACAATTAGTCTCACGGTTATAAAAATCACTGTATTACATAGAGAGTTGTAGTACTCTGATACTGTTAACCTATGTCTTCAGAAAGTTCATGCTGGTTACAGCAATTCTTTTACATTTTATAGTCAGATCACCACCTTTTAGAAGTTATGTTAAAGAATATTGTTTTATATAAATTCATTAGAAGTTAACATTTTCTTGCGGTTAGCATGTTGTCTGGAGGTGCAGATGGAGTCATCGTCATTTATGACCTGGAGAACTACAGCGGGAAATTACAGTACACCTGCAAGGCGGTCTGTACTGTAGGCAGGTAAATGTTTATAACATCCACTAGGGGGCATCGCTCCCCTTAGATTTGACCAGATTACAATTTTAACATGCATTAAAAAGTTGTCATTCGTTACCCTTCGGCATCAATCTTTCATTGTCCGCTTGAATTAGCCTGATTGGTGCTCACTTGCGTTTTGTTTTGTCAGGTCAAGTCGACACGTCCACAAATTCAGTGTAGAGACAGTCCAGTGGTATCCGTTTGACACAGGAATGTTTGTCTCTAGTTCCTTTGACAAGACCATGAAAGTCTGGGACACTGAGACTTTAAAGGTGAGCGATGTCACCTCCAAGTTTGATCCACAGAAGTTTTCCAGCAGACCGGTACTGGTGTGTACTATTAAAAAAAAAAAATCAAGATTTACTGAAGCTCTAAATAATCATGCAGCCCACCATGTTTAGAATCTCCACTGTGTTTATTTTTGTTTCTTTCAGCGTCCCTTTATTTTCTGCTTCATACTTTCTACCTTTCTACGCCACATCGTGCCATATGGCAGGCCCAGAGCCGTGCTAGAATTACACTGGCACTACAGTCACCTCAAAAGGTCACAGAAAGGACAGAAAGGAGCGCGCTCACCTTTTAACCAGTTTACTCACTTTCTGTCTGTTTCCCAACTCAAGCACACATTGCATGTTGCAAAATGTGTTGTGTATTTGTATTGTTGTTAGTTTGTGTGGTATTTGTATGTAAACAGAGCCTGCCTCTGTGTGTGAGAGAGAGCCCACGCCCACCGGCCACGCTGGTGCTGGCACACACTGACAGATGGAGCACAGAGAGGCTTTTTATTTTAGCTGCAGAATTTGCATTATAGCCACCACTGCTGTTTGAGCGAGCTGCCCTCAGTGCACTCAGCTCCAGGACCCCCTTTTTACTTTATTCATAGAACTCAGTTCCTCCTGTGAGCTCATAAAATCCACCTTTGTTCATTTAATCGTTCCATTAGATTTTCATTCAACATTTATATGTGCAAGTACTCTTGGCCCTGACTGTGACCTACTTTTTCTGTCTTTTTCTCCTCACATTATTTTAATCTTTAGCCCGCTGAGGTGTTTCAGTTTGAGGGTAACGTCTACAGTCACCACCTGTCTCCCATTGCCAGGAAGCACAGCCTCGTCGCAGGTTCGTTTTAAAGGTTTTTGATGACCTCAGTGACATGGTATGCACCACACTGCCAGAGCTGCTTGTGCGTCTCCCATCGTGTCCTAAAAAAAGCGTTACAGTAACACTAGTAAGTTTCCTACTCCTCTGCCCTACTGGTGGAATTGCAGCTGCCGTAAACAACCCTGCTGCATCCTGCTCTAGCTAGCGCAAACAACCAGCTAACACTAAAATGAGCCAACTAATACCAAAATAAACCATAAAGTAAAAAGATCCACCGTGTTGGACAAAAAATATTTTCACTGATAAGTCCAGTAGCAATAAAGTCAGGTCACCATAAGTCTGTGATTTAGTAATTTACTTTAGTTCCCTCAAACTAGTGTAGGCTAGGGATGTGTATTGGTGAAATTCTGGTGATACGATATGTATCAAGATACAGGGGAGACGATACGATATATCCCGATATATTGCGTTACATTCAGCCAGACGAAATTAACAATTTTTTTAGACTGAATTTATTACAGGAATATTCACTTGAGGTATCTCAACCATAATGGAGGGAATTCCATCTTTTAGTTCTTTTTAAAACACAGAAAAGGTTTAATTACCTGCAACGTTTCAATTGCGGCTGCAAATATCATCAGGCTGACGCCGATGGTGGCGTCACTTCCTTCGTTTATTCGCGGGCTGCAGAGGACGTTGTCACCCTCTGCTGCCCGCTCTCCCCTCTCCGATGCTGCGGAAGTAAAATTAAGAGAGTAATGTCTTCTGAGGCAAAGCAAAGAGCTAAAACCAGAGTAAACATCGGTGAAGCCTACACTGGGGGTGTAAGAAAATATCGATATTGCAGTCACTTCCTTCGTTTATCCGCGGGCAGCAGAGGGCGTTGTCGCCCTCTGCTGCCCGCTCTCCCGCAGCATCGGAGAGGGGAGAGCGGGCAGCAGATGGAAATCCATGGAAATGACATCAATACCATAGATATCGAAGCAGTAGAGGGCAGATAGTAGGTTTGCTTTCACAATTAGTCTAATTTCCATGGATCTGCCATTTCCATGGATTTCCATCTGCTGCCCGCTCTCCCCTCTCCGATGCTGTGGGAGAGCGGGCAGCAGAGGGCGACAACGTCCTCTGCTGTCTGCGGACAAACGAAGGAAGTGACGCCACCATCGGCGTCAGCCTGATGATGTTTGCAGCCTCAAACGAAACGTTGCAGGTAAATAAACCTTTTCTGTGTTTTAAAAAGAACTGACAGATGGAATTTGAAACTAAACACAGCAAGAACACACCAAAGATGCATAATAGAGGGATTTACATTTCAGTGGTGGAAACATAACCCATTGCACACTGCTGCCAACCAGCAGTCGGCATTTGAATTGCATTAAATGAAAAGAAAATACACAAATGTCTGCATGTAAATTATTCCCAAAATTCGATACATGGCTTTTGAATATCGATATAATATTGCAGGAAAAAAATCATGATGTATTGCAATATCGATATTTTCTTACACCCCTAGTGTAGGCTTCACCGATGCTTACTCTGGTTTTAGCTCTTTGCTTTGCCTCAGAAGACATTACTCTCTTAATTTTACTTCCAGACTCCACCTTGATGCCAGCAAAAAAGCAAACTTGTTCCTTTTGTTCTTCTTGTGCTTTTTATTGATGATCGGCAAACTGAAAAGCTAACTGCTAGCATAACAACTAACAGCCGCAAAGCAGGTAAAGAGCGCTCGCTTTTGACCCTTTGCACGTGACATCACTCCACTCATGGGACCGCCCCCTTTGCCATGGTGGATGGCAAAAAGGTCGTTTGCACATGATGAAACTCCAGTGAAGCTAGTCAAAACAAGCCTTTTGTCGCTTTTATTTAGTTGATTTCACAGTAAAATGGCAACAGCTTTCCAGTTGGCTGCACTAACAGACAAGGATGTAAAGTCAACTTTTTTTTTTTTTTGCAAATAACTTTGATGGAGACTGAGGACGGAGATGAACTGCGGCGGTCAGTCAAACGCACTAGCAGCCCGAGTGTCTTCGGATTTGTAGAAGGGCTGTCACGGTAACCGCAAAAATGAAATATCGCCAGAGTTGCACGCAAGTACGTGTGCGTTAGTGCAAGGAGCGCACCATCCGAGAGGGTTTTCAGTGTTGCTGGAAATGTTGCCACCCCTCTCAGATCCTCTCTCAAAGCGTATATGGTTAACATGCTGGTTTTCCTTGTGGGTAACAAGGACGTGACCGAGCTATAAATCACCGTCATTCGTGTGTGTGAACGTGAAACGATAGTGCCCCGCGCCCAGTACATGTAATTTTTTTATGCTTGATTTTAAACAACTAAACAAAATGGGGACTTGTTTCTTATTTGTTAGATGCTGCAGCCAAATTTGCATTTAAAAGTTTAACCTTCTCCTGAATTTTGTTGTTTTTAAGTTCAGTCGGACTCCGACTGTCGGAGAAACAAACGTTACTGCGATCTGTGTTGTTACTGCCCTTTGATCTGCATTCAGTAAAGTGTTATAAAAGAAGGCACGGCAATTTTTAACCTTTTTTAAATGTGTAAACATTATGTTTAGATAGTACTGCAATAAAACAAGTGCTGCAATAATATCGCACACCGCAATATTAAGCCACCCTGAATCACCGCAGGGGGAATTCCTCAACCGCGACAGCCCTAATTTGTAGCGAACATATTTTTACCGGATAATATTAACATTCATATATTTCATGAGGAAGACAGAGACAGGGATAAATGTGATGTCTAATTCCATTTTTGGTTCTTTTTAAAACACAGAAAAGGTTTTTCTTTACCTTGCTGATGTACGTTTCGTTTGCCGACTGCAAAACGTCCTCAGAGCTGACGCTGATGGTGGCGCCACTTCCTACTCCGTTTATCCACGGGCAGCAGAGGACGTTGTCGCCCTCTGCTGCCCGATCTCCCCTCTCCGATGATGCAGTCCCATGTGCGATCTAATGAGTAAACTCCATCATCTCTGTTCATGGTCCCACATCCACGTCTCCTAAGCTCTATAGCTTCTTTTATCCATCTTTTGTGTTTCTGTTGTTCGGTGTTTATGATCCTTGTGTTGTCCCAGTCCATTACACACAAGAAACGTCACAACCAAACAGAAGCAAGTGGAAAACGAACTGAAAAGAAGACATCTGGACTTAAAAAGGAATTACAAACTTGATGAAAAAAACGGAGGAACAAGTTAAAGGACACATAATGGAAAACCAGGAAAAAGAATTCATAAAAGTAAAAGAAAGACACATGAAGAAGTTAAACAAACTCATCAACAAGAAAAAGAGAAAAGAAATCCAAGATAACACCACACAAAGCTCATGGGTATGTAACATTTCACAATACGGACTAACAGAAGCAGAAGAGAGCATATTAAAGAAAGGTTTAAACTTTGCAGTCACTCCAAAGAAATACCATATGATGAATTCATTGTAGCAACAGAACTAGCATGTCAACAGATCACAGATGAGGGAAAGAAATCAGAACTCAGAAATAATGTTGTTGGGATATTAAAGAACGGCCAAATTCAACACAGCAATATTGCAAAAGAAGAACAATCAGCCATGACAGCATTATCCAAAAATGAACAGATAATTATTCTACCGGCAGACAAAGGAAGAACCACAGTGGTAATGGACAAAGACATATATAAACAACAGATGAAACAGATGCTAGAGGACAAAAATACATATGAAATACTTAAAAAAGATCCAACAGAAAGCATTAAGAAAAACATGAAAAAATTACTGAAACCACTACAAGAAATAGGCAAAATAACAGAAAAAATGTACAAACACTGGATTCCCACAGCAAACATAATACCAAGAATCTATGAAACTCCAAAAATACACAAACAAAACACCCCACTTAGACCAATAGTTGACAGCATCGGTACACCAACATACAACATGGCAAAAGAAATCAGCCAAATCATCAGCCCGTTATTAGGGAACACAGATCAACACTGCAAAAATAGTATAGAACTAGCAAAATAATTGAATATTACAATAGAAGACAACGACATACTCATCTCACATGACGTCACATCCCTGTTCACAAAAACACCATCCCAAAAAACCATAGACATGGTAGTTAACAGAATCAGACAGGACAAAACTTTACACAAAAGGACAAACCTAACAGCAGACGACATAGCACAACTTATAGGACTAGTAGCTAACTCCACTTACTTCACATACGATAACACGATATACAAACAACTGGAAGGCTTCGCCATGGGTAACCCGTTATCAGCCACCCTGTGTGAGTTTTTCATGGAAGACCTGGAACAAAAAGCCATAGCCACTGCCCCCCCCCCCACCCCCACCCCCAAACTACGAAATAAAATTACAGAAACGCTACGTGGATGACATACTGGAAATCATACCAAAAGGACAAACAGAAACACTAACACAACACTTCAATAACATTGACGACACAGGCAGCAGTTCACTTATGAGTTAGTATAGCATTTATGCACATGAAAATAACCAGGCAGACCGACGGGACCCTAAACATAAACACATAGAGGAAACCAACACACACAGACCAATATCTATTATGGACATCAGAACACCCCACCTTACACAAAATGTCAGTAATCAGAACATTATATCACCGAGCAAACATAATAACAGAAGAAAGAGACCGTAAACAAGAGGACAAACACATACAACATGCTTTAAAGACCTGCGGATACCCGACATGGGCAATAAACAAAGGAAAACAACAAACAACAACAGACAGAAAAGAACACCCAAAGCAAAGAACCAGAATCCCAGAAATACAAGAACCAAAACCAGTGATAACCCTACCATACATCAAAGGCACAACAGAAAAAATAAGAGCAACAATGAAAAAACACAACATAAACACACCAACAAAACCATACACAACAGTTAGAAACAGACTAGTACACCCAAAAGACAAGATATCAGCTGGACTTAAATGTGGAGTCATTTACGAAATCCCATGCAAACTCTGCAATACAACATACAGAGGAGAAACCGGACGCCAACTCAACACACGAACAGTAGAACATAGAAAGGAGTGCGAGAAAGAGGCAAGTCGAAAACACACAAGAGCAGCAAAAGAAGAAGCAGAAAGTACAATAAAGAAATCAGCCGTAACAGATCACTGCACAGAGACGACCATATAATGGACAACACAAGATACAACAACAACAGAAATACAAAAGATGGATAAAGGAAGCGATCGAGATAAGGAGATGTGGATGTGGGACCATGAACAGAGACAATGGAGTTTACTCATTGCATCACGCATGGGATTGCATCGTCGGAGAGGGGAGAGCGGGCAGCAGAGGACGTTGTCGCCCTCTGCTGCCCGCAGATAAACGGAGTAGGAAGTGACGCCACCATCGGCGTCAGCTCTGAGGACGTTTTGCAGTCGGCAAACGAAACGTACGTCAGCAAGGTAAAGAAAAACCTTTCCTGTGTTTTGAAAAGAACCAAAAATGGAATTAGAAACTAAACACAGTAAGAACACACCAAAGATAAATGTGATGTGTTTATATTGATAATCCTCATGGCTGGTTGGATATTTCACCATGGAGGACGCACGGTACCGTCCACTGTAGTGAAATACGAGATAATGTTTTGCAATAATATTGTTCCAATGTAGGATTACGTGGGTTAAAATTATGTTGTTTACTTGGTACGATGATCGTCGCCGTTATGAGATATCTTGTCACATCGTGGCGTGTGAGTAGCATCTGAACCCGGTGACTCCACCAGCAACAATAACTAGTAGAGATTCGGACTTTCTTGAAATCAGCTTTGGTGTAAAGTGAAACGCAGTTTGTAACATAATGTTATAAAGCCAGCGGGGTGAGTTTAGACAAAGTCGGACAGCTGCAGAGAGAACTTGAGCTAACGTTCGTAAGCTAGTTAATAACACTTGACTGTTGATCCCCACCTAGGTGTGCTACTTCTTCTGATAACTGAACATGGGCTTGAACTAGTAAAGGGAATGCTAAAAATTGCATAAAACAAAAACAATTTCAGGCTCTACTTTTCCCTTTTTTACACGTGCCGCTCACTGTTTTCATGCTTTTGCCAACCGATATGGTAGATCCATGTGAAAAGTCGGTGCAAAGGGTCAATAGTTAAAGTTAAAGTCCCTTTAGTTGTCACACACACACAGGTGTGTGTGCGAAATTTGTTCTCCGCATTTGACCCATCCCCTGGGGGAGCGGTGAGCTGCAGACACAGCCGCGCTCGGGAACCATTTGGTGGTTTAACCCCCCCAATCCAACCCCTTAATGCTGAGTGTCAAGCAGGGAGGCATTGGGTCCCATTTTTTCAAAGTCTTTGGTATGACCCGACCAGGAATCGAACCCTGATCTCCCAGTCTCAGGGCGGACACTCTACCACTAGGCCACTGAGCTGGTCCAAGGACACCCCCCCGCTCCACTTAACTGTTAATTGCAGTATCTGACCAGCAGAGGGCTGCAGAGTTGTGTCAAATATTTAAGTAGTTTCTAACCCAATCATTGAGATCAATCATAGAATTCTAGCTACAAGTTAAAATAACATTAAACTGGACTAAAGGCCCACAGGTTTATTCTGTTTCTTAGTGGATGTCTGCTACGTGATGTTCAACGAAACCACCAACACAAACTTAACAAACTCATCCCCAGGCTGGAAAGTGACATCTCCTTAAAGGGGCGAGTCGGGTCGAAAGCTGAGCACACATGAACTGACTTCAACGGAGAACGATTGTCGGAATCTCGGTGCTCACAGGTCGTAAAGCAGGACCGACAGGTTAATCGTGCCTGCCGAGTATGTGCTCACAAAAATAAGTTCCCTGCCATACAAACCAGTTCCTTCAGCGTGTTTGCTTCTAGGGCAGAGGTTGCTTTTTCTTTCCTTTGTGATGTTCGTCAGACCGGTTGGAACGTTCCGAGAGTTTCTTCAGCTCCGATCATGCCGGTGCATTTAGGGAAACTTCTAAAAAGAGTCTAAATTTAAATTCTTCATCACAAAAAGGAGGAAAATAAGGTGTTTTGTTGTTAAGTCATGCTTCCTCCCATGCATTTATGTAAGCAGGGTGTGGGTGTGTTAGCCCAGAACCATCACGGGTGTTCATCTCGTATCTTATCTGTGGAAAAAATGGGTTTCAAGTTCTTGCTTTTTCTAGTTTTTTCCTGTTGTGTAACATTTTGAGAATGTTAATAGATTAATGTGCGTTAGTTGTAATGTTGGTTTAAAAGGGAGTTTTTAGTAGTTTTGTCTTGTTTTTATGTACTTTGATTAAAGAAATTAGACTTTTGTGTTCACTGTAACATTTCTCTCTCTCTCTCTCTCTCTCTCTCTCTCTCTCTCTCTCTCTCTCTCTCTCTCTCTCTCTTTCTCTCTGTGTGTGTGTGTGTGTGTGTGTGTGTTTCAGTTGGCACCAACAATCCTAAAATCCAACTTTGTGACCTGAAATCTGGCTCACGGATTCACGTTCTTCAAGGTCGGTGTGCCTTACCTTTACCTGTGGAAACTTTTCAGACACTTTTAAGGATTGCTGTGCACTAGACTCATCTAAAATATCACATTTGAAATGCCTCAATTGTAAATTTACATCCTCTCATGGTGATAGCAGCACTTTACTCTGGGGATGTTTTTATTTTTCAGAATCTGATAAAGAAAACAACTTAGATGAAAGATATCGGGTGAAAAACAATGTTGAGCCATCCTGAGTGAAGTTTCTGGATGTTTTGGTTGAGGCAGATGTTTACGTGTCGTCACAACAACCACCTGAATAATGCAAGGAGCTCTGAAAAAAATCTACCTGAAAGGAACTGATCTAAGGAAATAGCTGTGCACGTTTTGCTTTCCATACTGTCTGGTTTAGCTTGAACTCCCTTGTCGAGAGCAATGTGGAAAGAAAGGCGTGCCACATTTTTGGGACACCATCCAAAGTTGACTTCTCTTGGCTTCCAAAATGGTATTTACTAAAAAAATATGTTTGAATGCTAAATAAAAGAATCATATTTCAGGCCTTTATCTTTCATAAATCCATCCATTTTTGGCCGCTCATCCGGGGTCGGGTCGCGGGGGCAGTAGCCTAAGCAGGGAGGCCCAGACTTCCCTCTCCCCAGCCAGTTGGACCAGCTCCTCCGGGTGGATCCTAAGGTGTTCCCTGATCAGCCGTGAGACAGTCTCTCCAGCGTGTCCTTGGTCTTCCTTTAGGCCTCCTCCCAGTTGGATGTGCCCAGATAACCTCACCAGGGAGGCGTCCTTACCAGATGCCCGAGCCACCTCAGCCGGCTCCTCTCGATGTGGAGGAGCAGCGGGTCTACTCCGAGCCCCTCCCGGATGCCCGAGCTTCTCACCCTTTCTCTAAGGGAGAGCCCAGCCACCCTGCAGAGAAAACTAATTTCAGCCACTTGTATCTGTGATCTCATTCTTTCGGTCACTGCCCAAAGCTCGTGACCATAGGTGAGGGTAAGAACGTAGATCGACCGGTAAATGGAGAGCTTTGCCTTCTGGCTATCTTTCATACATTTACATGAAAACCTGTAGCCAGGAAAAGATTGTGTATAGAATTAGAAAGTAAAACAATAAACCGTCCTCTAGATGCACCTGGATTTCAACAGAAGCATCGTTAAAGCCCTGAAAACTTTTCACGTGCACATATACAAATGGCTGCATATGTAATAGTGTGATAATCTGTAATAAATTCACTGATGCAGGTCACAGAGCAGAAGTGCTGTCGGTGCGTTGGTCGCCCAGGTACGAGCACATCCTAGCCACCGCCAGGTAAGCTCTGTGAGCCTCCGTTCTTCCACGTTTAAGGCTAACACCAGGATCTCTGCTATGCTGTGCCCCAGCAGCTTGTGTCATATCACGACCCAGCCATCTGGCTACATTTAGATGCTGAGTCAAGGATAATGGTAACGCATCTCTACTAGAGCAGCAGTATGGTGGTTTAGTATACCTGTCAGTTTAGCATATGCTAGGAACACTACCCATCTTTTTTAACGCCACATTAGATCCGCTAATTAACCCCTTGGGAGCAGTGTGCTTCTGTGCACTTGGACTCCAAGTGATTTTGAAGTCTGCTGCCGGAGAGAGGCACATGCAGTAATGTTCGCTCCCAACAGGAAATACGCACAGCTGTTAATAAAGTGTTACTTGTTTAATAGTTACCCAGAGATGATTCATACTAATACTCTATGATGTTTCTTGCTCCTAAGTGCAGACAGCAAGGTGAACGTGTGGGACGTGCGTCGAGCTTCAGGCAGTCTGTTTACTCTCGACCAACACAATGGAGAGAAGTCCAAAGCCTCTGCAGAGGCAGGTACGGATCATTGTACCGTTTTCGCTGCATTGTTTTCATTCCTTATGCTCTTTAAACATTTAATAAGAACAACAATGCATTTTTCTCCCATGCAGCTTTAATATCTATATTTTTAATATTATTTTTAGCTCAGCGTAGTGTTGAGTGTGTTGTCTGTGGTGGAATGCTAAAGATTCTGCGCAGGCGGTATCATCTTTTCCTATCAGAGATCGAAAAGGAAACGGCATTCTAACTGATCTAGTGTACTCGAGCTGCTATCTTTAAGCTTTCTTATTATGCCGAGACATTTTCAACTTGGGAGTCTAATCAGGTTCAGTCGTGGGTTTATGAAAACAAATGATTGAAGAGTACGCCATTCACAAATGCAGCTATACAGAAAGTGATGTTTTGTGTATATTTGCAGAACTTTGGTGACCTTGTCTTATTTATCTCACTAGTAAATACAGCCCATAACGGCCGAGTGAATGGTCTGTGCTTTACGTCTGATGGTCTCTATCTCCTAACCACTGGAACAGATGACCGCATGAGACTATGGAATAGTGCTTCAGGAGAAAACACACTGGTAAGGTGTTTTTTTTTTTTCTTGTCCAGCCTTTCCACATTGGTTTTGCTGAAAATGACAATGTTTTTTAGTTATGCTACTGGAACTCTGCACGTGAATTTTATTTTGACAGTTTTCGGGTGTTTGACACTGCTTTCAAGTTTGACTTCCTGTCTGGCCCGATTCGAATTGCAGAGATTGACATGTTCTAAAAGTGTAGCATGTAAATAAGTAGCCTCGAAGCGTAATCAAAGCATTCCTACGCTTTAGATGTGCTTCCAAAACCTTACGCTTCGTGGCCGGCGGAAATACACCCATCATCTATGATGGCGGTTACGTGACGCCTTTGCGTTTGGTGGAAAGGCCTGGTTAGGTTACTGTTTTACATGGCAAAGCAAGCAAAAAATATTTTTTGCAGGGCAGTCGGTACATTTAAGCAAAATGAATACACCAACCCCTCCCCTTCCTAAAACACATAAGAAAACAGCAAATAGATGAAGATAAACATTAGTTGTTAAAGCTACAACCTGGAGATTTCCCAATTTAAGGAATTATGTATGATTTGTTTGAAATTCATAAAAATAATGTAGTCAATATGCCAATTTTTTTTTTTTGCTGGCCCACCCCCAGTCCCATAGATCCCATGCAATTTAAATTGAAGCTGCTCAGCCAATAGCGTTACACATCAGGTTACGTACAGATATCTGTCACAGAGCGTGCTCACATTTGCCGACGTTGCTAGACTGATACAGAATTGGCGACATTTCTCATGGATAAGTCTTTAAAATATGTACGGTACATAGTAATAAACAGTATACTGTGAGAATAATAATTGTAAAATAATGTGTTTTAGCTCTTTTGGCCGGTTAGAGGTGTACTTTCACAAATGAGAGGCGTTGGGGGAGAGGTTTATAGATGCAATAAATTTATATAACGTTTCTGCTTTAATATTGGCCAAGTTTACTTATCGGACCAATGAAATGTGTTAAAAAATGAATAACATAGTCCAAAACCAACGTTGATATACCGATAGATTGTGCATTTCTAGACCAGTTGTCTAAAACTTTAGCATTTTCTGATAAAGAAATGTGTTGATTCCCCTTCATTCACCATGTTTCACTTTAATCTTTAATCCCACTTTAAAGGAGTAACTGTATAAGATTTTAAATCCGCATCAAAGCCAGGAAAAACCCCACAAACCAATACATTAAAAAAGGTAATAAGCTGAGTGTAGATTTATGATTCTTCCTTTGTTTTATGAGTCTCAAAAACACGGTGGCTCCAGGATTTTTATGTTCTTATGTGTCTTTAGTAAACATTTTGTCACATCAAGCCATAAAAAGTTGTGGTTCTTTTAGTCTGTGAATTTTGATTGTGAGGTTTGATTATTTACTTTAAATCAAGTCAGTAGAGAAATCAGAGCAGAGGGAGATTCAGATGTCGATAGGTCGGGTGTTGCACAGATTTAGCCAGCTGTAGCCTTAACAAATCTACCGTTTAGGAAAGGTGGAAGACCTTTAAGGTCAAAGGTCAGAATTTCTTCACGCATGTTACATTTGCGAGATGTCAATGCAATGAATCAGACCACAGCTTTGTAACATGCAAGAGGATGTGATGAGTCATGTTGTTCTCACGATGTCTGAAATGATGTTTGAGCAATTCAAAGCTCAAATGCTTTAGACTTTAGTGGGAATTTAGTTTTTTATTTTACTGGTCTTGAGATATTCATATTTGTTCATAAAAAATAAATAATCATTTTATTTTAACATTCTAATATAAATGTATATCCGTCCGGACCAGAACCTCCCGCCACAAGAACAGCTTCTTTCCATCTGCCGTTAGACTTGTGAATAGATTATAAACATGCAACCATGATGCTGGTCTTCTGTACTCGACACGTCGCCACGTTGTCGGCCATGTTACCATTACCTGCCATTTTTATAGCTGAAAGTTTTATTCTATTTTTATTCTTATTGTGTGTTCATGTTTTATGGAGCACATTAGTACCAAAGCAAGTTCCTAGTTTGTGAATTGTTTGTTCACTGACAATGGCAATAAACCTGATATGTACACTCTAAGAAATGAAATGTTGAATGTACGTAACTAAGTTGTGTCAACCTATGTGCTTAAAGGGACACGAGGCAGTTTGGGCTTGCTTTAACATCCCCTAGTGTCCTTTTTAAATCCCTTTCATACCCCCCTGCTGTGTGTCCGTGTTTTCAAACCGGCTGACCACATATAAAATTTATACTTGCAACATGATTGTGAGGTCTGTATCTGATTTGGATCCTTCTGTCTCTAAGCTCTCACCATTCAGAAAACATTTTTCCGATGTGGACTCTTGTCCGTCAACTTCTGGATTTGAAAATAAGCATAAGTATTGCGTCCATTCGGTCTCCGCAAGGGTGGAGACATAATTTGTTTAAGTTAACATAATAAGGGAGATTTCGGGGTAAAGACGGCAGGAAACGGGTAAAATACAGGAGCTTCCTGGCCAATATGGGAGACCTTATAGAATTGCTGTAAAGTGTTGAGTCTGATTTATACTTCTTCGTCTGCTAGAGAGTGGAGTCACACACATAGATTGACGGAGAGTGGTTGCCTTTGGACTTCTCCTTAATCCTCAATCCTTTGTCTTGTCCACCAGGTGAATTATGGGAAGGTCTGCAACGAGAGTCGTAAAAAGCTGCAGTTCGCAGTGTCGCGCGGCTGCAGCCCAGACTTTGTGTTTGTGCCTTGCGGCAGCTCTGTGGCGGTGTACGCCCTCCACACTGGAGAACTGGTCACAATGCTTAGGGGTCACTACAACAATGTTGACTGCTGTGAGTTCCACCAAGACCACCAGGTGAGACACAAACGCATCGGGGAGTGGCGGCGTGCCCATCCATCAGTGCCACTTCCACTTGTTCTGTTTCTTCAGGACAAAGGATGTTTCTCTGCCGAATGCTTTCAAACTGAAGGCCACTCCTCTCTTTTATTTTGATTTATCATCTGTGCCGTTGATGGTGTTACTGCTCTACAGTGGTGATAAGCCACTCGCTTTGCCAAAGTCAACATTTCTATCCATAAATGTAAATTTTAGTGACACTGTTCTCCCAAACTGCTATTTGACCCTGCTACATGCAGAATTCACATGTTAATACCGTCTCTGCACCAGAGTAGTTTCACTTCTATTTCTTTTGAGATTTAGCACAGCGAGGACTGTCATCACTTTAGGTTCCCTGTTTGCTTGTAGCAAACAAAACTAAATACCGTGTGAAGATTAGATGACAGAACTGCTGGAAGACTCAGGAATATGCACAAGTCATGGTCATAAATATCAGAATCTTAACCATTTAATTCAATTAGTGGTGCGTACCCCAAAAAATGGTGTTCCTTTGGGGGGGGGCGTGATGGGAAATCATGGATGAACACTAATTTAATGTAACAGAACCATCTCAAACCAATAACTGGACAATGATTCCTTAATTTCTTATTAATGTATATTTTTATTTAATTTCCATTTAAAACTATTATTGACATAGATTCCATTTGAAATTAAATGACCTTCAGTACTAAAATATGGGGGGTTAGTGTTTATTCACCTTTCGGACTGATTGGGGCGACGGTGGAACAGGAGTTAAGTGCTCGCCCTGTAATCAGAAGGTTGCAGGTTCGAGCCCTGCTCAGTCTGTGTCCTTGGGTATCACACTTAGCCCGCCTTGCCTGCTGGTGGTGTTCGGAGGGACCGGTGGGGCCTGTGTACGGCAGACTCGCCTCAGTGTCTGACACTGCGTCAATGTGAATGGGTGAATGACTGATTGTGTTGTAAAGTGCCTTGGGGGGGGGGGGGGGGGGGGGGTCCCAGGACTCTAGAAGGGGCCATATCAAATACAGGCCATTTATCATTATTCAACTGTTAGATATATTCAAGGTGGGATGCAGATTTCAGTCATGCTGTCCTTATTTGGTAACTCGAGCTTTAAGCTTCCGGTGAGACATTTTTCTGTTTGACACTTAAGAATGCAGTTCAGTGGCGTGTTACTCCAGAGCTCCAGGAAAGGATGCCTAGTCTCAATTATGTACTTTAAAGGAATATTTCCTGTTCGATTATACTGAACAGAATCAGAGTTAGAGCTCTGATGTTTCCTTAGAGATGAGTTGCTTTGGATTAATTAGCATACTCTTTCTTCCAGTTATACACTTTAATGTTTCTATTTCAGGGTATCCGCGGGTCCTTAAAAAGTCTTAAATTTGCTTTTCCAAATTTAAGGCCTTAAAAATCCTTAAAAATGACAAATAATCCTTAAATACAGTTTCCAAAGGTCTTAAATGTCCAAAGACCCAATAAACAAGATTCTTTTATTTCTATAAAAATTTTCATAAATTTCTAGTTAGTGTTCAGCATTTTTTGTGTACGATTTTGGCGTAAGCAGAACCGTACACATTCAGTTGGTTATGAAAGGGGCCTATTTTTAGATGAGCACATTAGCTGGTTAAGCTAGTGGGAGCTTGCGCCATGAGGAAGTGAAAGTTTAATGGTAACTGGATAGCTTATCCCACGTTGGCGACGTGGTTAGCACCGGTTCCAGGCAGTAGCTGGAAATTATAGCTTAAGTTTAATTTTAAAAAAATTGCTTAAATTTGGTCAAAATGGCCTTAAAAAAGGTCTTAAAAAGTCTTAAATTTGGCTCCCTTAAACCTGCAGATACCCTGCTATTTAGTTTTTGCTATGAAGGTCATTTTCTGTGATGCTAAGTGCAGATGTCTCTGTTGTTTGTGTAGGAGCTGTACAGTGGAGGCAAAGATTCTAACATACTGGCATGGGTTCCTGTCCTGCGTACCGCAGACGTGGAGGATGAGTCAAATAATGACAATAAGGTATAAACCGTAAAAATACATTCAAAGAATTGTCCGAGAAAAATAAATGACTGGTATAAAAAAACTATAATGTGCTTTGTGTCCCAGGTTGAGTGGAATTCTCATGAAAACTTGAAGGTTGACGTGTCTGCTTTATGTGGTGTCCGTTCACCCTGTCTTCTGGTAACGATCTTGTCAGTCTTCAGTCCCAGGACCCTGCTATGAGCAGGATGATCCTGTACCTTTCAGATCCTACAACTCATCTGCCTTCTTCTGCCGAGCTTGACTCCGTTCCTGAGCTCCGTGCTCTCTTTCGTGTTCGGGTCACGCTGAGAATGGTTGAAGGGTTGCTGATGCACGCCTCCAAGCCTCCTTTGCCGCCTGTCCCCGTGGCACCACAGTCACTAAGGGGGGGCATGATCACGCAAGCTCATGACTCTCCCTCCGCCGGACACAAAGGTGTCAAGGCCACATTCGGTGCCCTGATCCTGGTTGCTTATTGGCCGGGTATGCGTCGCAACGTCTCAGATCACGTCCAGCGTTGTTTGGTTTGTTGTCAGTTTCAGCCATCCAACCCCGCACACAGAGCTCCCCTACAGAGAAAGGGACCGTCCACACCGTGGTCGGACTTGCAATTTGATTGGGTGGGGCATCTGACCAGGTCCAGCAGGGGTAATAAATACATCTTGACCGTGACCTGTACATTCACCAAGTGGGTTGAATGTCTACCAGCACCTAATGACATGGCGAAAACAACAGCTATTCCCCTGATGAATCACATCTTCGCCCGGTTCGGTCTTCCCACTCGGGTTGACTCGGCCAGGGGTACTCACTTCACCTCTGAAGTGATGGAACATCTTTGGAAACTGTTGGGTGTGAAGGCCAATTTCCACATTAGCCATCGCCCCCAGTCTTCTGGCCAGGTCGAAAGGATGAACCGGACGGTTGTCGGCATGTTGAGGAAGTATGTGTCCTCTAATCACCGAGACTGGGATGTGAAGCTTCCGTTGGTCCTCATGGCCATACGGGCCACCCCTCATGAGTCTACTGGTGTCTCCCCGTTTGAAATGATGACGGGTAGACAAATGACCCTGCCTCTTCACCTGCTGTACCAACCTGAATAAACCACTGGAATACTTTTGCTTTCTTTTGAATATCCAAGCTACTCTCATGACCACTCCACTTCCTGCAAATCTGCCTTTAAAGGTGTGGAACCCTGAAAAATCATTTTTAATGATTATTCCTGATTATAATAGATCACTGTGAGTTTTTCATGCAAGCTGAACATGAAAGTGGCCTCCTACACCTATCTCCTGCGTTAGATAGAAAGTAGACTGTGAAACTTGAGGATTTGAAAATCTTGACAGATCTATGTCACACTGTCACTTAACATTCATGGACTCACCCATCTTGACTCGCGACGGGGGAGGCTGTTGTTGCTTTAACATCGAGGAATCAGCAGACAACGTCATGACTAGCAGAAGCTAACTGTTAGCATTAGCGACACCATCACACAGAAAAACTCCACGCTTGTGTTATTTGTGGAGATAAAACATCCACGTTGGAAGTCAGTGGTAGAGTCGTGTTGCTGTTATCCAATCCGAGGCAAGGTGTACAAAACTCAGGAAATAAGACACCAAATCCTGGCGTGTTGTGCCACTCTCTGCTGCAGCAGACTTGTCCATGCTGATCCAAGCACTTGTCGGCATCCTTCCACAGTCCACTACAAATATATTGATTAAATGAGTTTCCCACACCTTTAAAGAAATCTATTAAACTCAAGATGTTGAATTTGAGTCAAAATTCCACTTTGAAATGAATTACAAAAGGTTTTGCTCATCTGAATGATAGAAAGACTGGAGAAAGTGTCAGAGCTCTTGAAGTTATTGTAAAGCTTTTGTAAAAACCTTTTGAACCTTTTGTTATTTGTCCTTTGTGGCTGAAATAAGATCGTAGATAAACATGCTTCATGCAAGGAATTTCAATAATGACAGCTCATCATTGGCGTGGACATGGTAAAACTTTTGTAACCACTCTGAGTGTGTGGGTATTCATCTTCTACAGTCTGTAACAATGTGTGCATGCAGATGTTGCTTTATTATGTAACCTATGAGGATAAAAACCAAAGTTGTTTTTCTTTTGCTCCTCTCAGGGTGCTGCTGGCCTGTCGGCTGTGAACCCTGCCTTTCAGGATGCCTGGAGCAGTGACGAAGACTGATGCAGATGTTTTGAATGTGTGGGCAAAAGAAGCATGTAAATAATCTCACATCCATTATGCAAAATATGACAAGTGTAGGTTCTTGCAATTATTTTTAAAATTTAGATAAATAGATGCTGTCTGGCTTCTATCTGTAATAAAATATGTAAAGTGTTGTACAGTTCATGCATATCCACAACTGTATGCCTCTGGATTGCTGTAGATTATTGTTGTTGTTTTTTTTTTCTTATGTTTTTTATTTTATATTGGCACCATCAATGACTTTTGTAAGCAAATTGGGATTTATGTTTCTAATTTGAATTTTTTGCTAAAATAAACATTTTTAAGTAAATTGTTCTTGTTTATGATGCATCTGTGATTTTCTAAAGATACTGAGCAACCTAAATATATCTTTTTTTTTTTGTTTGTAAATTTCTTCTCTTTTAGCCAGAGCTTTGATAGTGTTTTGGGTGTGGTCAAAGTTCTGGAGTTCTTTTTTTGTCAGTGAGCCGAGAAAAGCTTGCCGACGACCCTGACATGGGAGAAGCCAGGCAGTAAAAACAAAACTTGTTCCTTTTGTTGCTCTGGGGAAAATGTACGTGTGTTTATGAGTTTTGACCCCTTTCTGAAACAATCAGGGAGGAGTGACACTGAAACCTCCACTTTGGACACTCCCAGTTGTGCATCATGTTAAGTGTTGAACAAGTCCTGTTGATTATGAATTATCTGTGGATGGATGTAATAATTCCAGAAATCTTAATGGCTGTTTTGTTGATTGGCTTTAATGCTGTGGCTTTATAAAGGTAGCGGAAAACAACAGCAGTAGGTTGTTTATTTATTTTTTTTATTTTTTTAGCAATTTTTTTAAAATGAAACCAGGGCTTATTACGTGTGTAGATTTATTGTTCTTTCACCAAGTTGGACATAGCTTTTCTATGAGGTATCGCATAAGAATGAGCTACATCACGCCAATCTAGTTTGACTGCAAGTCAACCAATCAGAACCAAGAGGGATGTGGCTAGATGCTTAGGCTCCACCCCGCGCAAACTGGACTATAAATCGTCATCAGCCCACGGGCCAACAGAGTACACCTGCTTAAAGGCAACAGGTGGGTCTTCAACGGGGAAGATCGTTTTGGATTTCAACGAAAAGGGAGCTTTAACAACGCTTCAGGTTTGTAATTTTTCCAAAGATAATTTAATATAAGTGGGTGAAAAAAACGGAAGTGGAGTTTAATGGAGGACTGGAGGGGGAAAAAAACATTAGCTAAAAGTAAACAGTCACAGCTAGCTAACTGGGCGTTAAACATTCTGATTTAGATGCTGTTCAAGTTATCACGAAGCTATTTTAAAATAAAAATCGCAATTTTTAAAAACGCTTAATTTGGAAGTCGGAGGATATTGTGATATTGTTCACGCTGAATGAGGAGGCGCGCCTTGGGAGTAGCAGCCGTTACATCATTGTAATCCCTGACCCAAACTTTTATTGGCGTGTCAAGACTAGCCATTGTGCCATCAGAGAGGAGAAACATCTTTTTTTTTCCCCTCCCGTGTTTTAAATACCCCTTTTTGCAATCAGGCAGACACACCTTGAAAACCAGTATGCAGTTTTGTGCATCACTCCTCCTTTCAGACTAGACTTGTATGTCCAGATCTTGTGCAATTTGGTTGTGATGGTAACCAGTGTGAGATGAAAAATCCCTCATGGAGCTTTTATCATGATTTAGTTTTGTCTTCATACTTGATTGGCTCCTGAAGGTGTGACCAACCTGACCATGATCTTTAATTTTGGGTTCTGGTTTTTAATGCTTGTTAAAATAAGTGTACTGGATCACATTTAGACCACATTTCTACTGTATAGTCCACATTCGGTGTAGTTCATTGTTTTCGCTTTTGTTAATTAAAAAAAAGGGGCCAAGAACCTGTTTGATCTGATGTGGAAACTACTTCCTGATACTTGAATGTGGATGAACCTGCATCAAATGTCCATCAAATCATGTTTTAGCTCATTTTAAAAGACACACAACCTGTTCAGCACTGAGCTTCAATCTCAAAAGGTTATTTCTTCCCCTAATTGTGCAAATTTCCCACTATTGATTAGAAATGTTCTTGCATGTTCCAGACGTCATTTACAAAATATCGCAGACTCTTTCCGTACTGGGTTTTAATTATTTACCTGCCTCTCTTTGGGCCACCTGTAGGGTTCCTGCCTGAAAATGGAGTTATTCAACATCAAGTCTTCTGCTGCCCTCATTTACGATGAGTTCATGCACAATGCAGGTGAGTCTATATTAGTAACGCCTAAATCTATTTAATTTCTGTTTAGGAATCCACTCCGTTGTGTTTCTGTTTCTCATTCTTTTTCAAACACGTTGCAGATTCCCGGACAGAAAACTGGCTGCTGATGTCATCTCCTATCCCCCAGACCATCATCATCACCGCTTATATTTACTTTGTTACATCACTGGGACCTCGGATAATGGAGAACCGCAAAGCCTTTGACCTGAAAGGAATCCTCATCGTGTACAACTTCAGCGTGGTGGCTCTCTCCCTCTACATGATCTACGAGGTGCGTTTCTGAGTTTTGTTTTTCTCTGGAATTTTACTATTGAAACCACCATTTGATCTAAGGGTTTCAAAACTCTGGCTCAAAGCCAGAGGGAGTGCCAAGTTTTCATTCTCTCAATTATATTTTCCCTTTTGTCCAACTAAAGAGAAGTTGGTGGTTTCCATTCAGCGAATAATGAATTATGTCATGTTTTCTCAAGATATCAAACATGTTTGTGCATTTTGACACACTGCAAGCCAGATTTTTAACTTTGACATATTCTAAATGTGATGATTGAGATAAAAACATTTTATCTTTGGAGCTAGTCAACTATTTATCTTTTTCAGTTTGTGATGTCGGGATGGGGAACCGGATACTCATTTCGCTGTGACCTGGTCGACTATTCTGATTCACCACAGGGCATACGGGTAGGTCACTCCATTACATTTGGCCTATACACCCCTCAAAACCAACTGTTTACATTCAAGTGTCTAGAATCTCTGCTAAAATGTCAACGTTCTCCTCTAGATGGCAGCAACGTGCTGGCTTTACTACATGTCAAAGTTCATTGAGATGCTGGACACCGTAAGTGTTTTAGTTTATAACGCACCTTGTTCTGTACTTTTAATGTACACTTCTAAACCAAACTCTTCCCTTCAGATCTTCTTCGTCCTGAGGAAGAAGAACAGCCAGGTGACATTCCTTCACGTCTACCATCACTCCATCATGCCCTTCACCTGGTGGTTCGGAGTTCGGTTTTCTGCAGGTAAAGCACTCTCCTCTTTGTGTCTGCGCTCAGCCGACTGCCTTGGGGAAACGTTCTGATGTCATGCTGAAAACGCTCGTTTCAGGTGGAATGGGAACTTTCCACGCCCTGCTTAACTGTGTCGTCCATGTCACCATGTATACGTACTATGGGCTGACCGCCCTGGGCCCCAACTACCAGAAGTACCTGTGGTGGAAGAAGTACCTCACCACCATTCAGCTGGTATGGTTTTATTATTGGTTTTAAAATTTTATTTTTTTTTAATTTAAGTTTAATTTGAGGAGTTAATTTCTTGTGGTGTTCCCTAGATCCAGTTCGTTATGGTTTCCAGCCACATCTCCCAGTACTTCTTCATCAAGGACTGCCACTACCAGTTCCCGGTCTTCATCTACATCATCGGCCTGTATGGCCTGATTTTCCTGTTCCTCTTCATCAACTTCTGGTACCACGCCTACACCAAAGGCAAGAGGCTCCCTAAAGTCCTCCGTGCTCAGTCGTGGTCACACCACACCAACGGAGTCATGAACGGAAACGCCGACCACGAGAAATATCAGTGACTTGAGCATCTGGGCGTTTCAGGGTGGAGTCGACCCAAACTTGTTTTTGGACTATTTATCTTGGCTGCTTTTCTACAAAGACAATCCTTGAATTTGACCAAAGCTGAGGTTTAATGACACCACTGAACCAAGCTGAAGGCTTTTATATAAATACAAACTAAAAACCCAAGTTCTACTACATGGATGTCGCCAAATATTAACATTTTCAGTTGAAGTTGGCTTCAATAAGTTTCAAATTCCTGTAAAAGCTAATTATGGGAGTTCACCTGTGGTGAGACTGCGTACTGGATCTTCTCATCCTAAAGCCGTTTTACCTGTTAAAACCAGATCTTCTCAAGTCTTTGAGTGATCCAGATCAAAGTTATATATTTTTTTAAGTTGTGCACTGAAAAGTGAAGATTTATTTCATTTGGTCTGACATGTTTGCATTTTTAAAAGGGTAACGCTACATTAGCCCTGTAACTAGTTGCGCAGAACAGTTTTTCTTTACTTTTGACACTGCATATACGCCCATTACTCTACAGAAGCTGCTGATGGTACAGACATGGAGAGAAAAGCACAGCAGCACCATTTTTCCATCCCTGTTTTAATGCTCCTATGAAGCGGTGTGATTATTCAGAGTAAACCTGATGGTTCTTGTAGGGTCCAGAACAGACTATTTAAAAGCTAAAGTCTACTTTCCTACTGAGGCACGTTGTAAAGGAACATCTTTAGGACACAGCATGAACATCTGATTGTTTGGGTGTCTCACCTTGTCCTGTTGTTTCTGAGCAGCAAGCCCATGATGTGTCCGAGCAGTTGGGGTGAGTGGTTTTATACCGATGATCTTAAACGTGAATGAAACACTGGCGGTTGAGGACACGGGATTGAGCGTTGTGTGGAAAGAGTTCCACCTTTTTATGAAGCACAAATCCACGGTAACTGTAGGTTTACAGAGGAGTAAATGTTTTGTTTGTTCAGTTTGACAGCTCTTTACACCAGTGAATATTTAAAAGGTTTTTTTTGTGTTTTTATATGTATTTATATAAAATAAATGAATGTACTTATAAATGACTCACTACTTGGTTTTTTTTTTTGTTGTAAAAATGTTAAATATTAATTTACTGTGGATGGTGGGTGAAAATTTAGACACTTGAATGGAAATGTTTCCATCTCGGAGGATGAGCTTTGAGCTGCTTTTGTAACTTTTCTTCTTAATCTGACTGCAGAAAGAGCTTGTGTCCAGTAGGGAGTGGTGTTGGTCTAGTTATGGGTTTCTTTAGAAAAGCACCTTCATTGAACTTTTTCAAGGCTTCAGTTACACTTTCAAACTTAATCACTTTACTCTGGAGTAGAATTTGCACTGGTTCCATTCTGCTATGAAAATTGTTATTTCAGACTTTCATATTTATCTCTCTCCCCCCCCCCCCCCCCCCCCTAAGGTTTTTGATTAAAGTAACTACACTTCCTAAGTTTGGTAAAAGGAAAAATATTTTTATTTCTGAACTGTCAATTGACCTCTATTAAAATATCGTTTCTAATGAACCTAAAAAGTGTCAATATAGCTGAATATTTTTACCATTAAGAACAATAAGTGTAAACAAAAGGAATAGGATTAAACTATTTAACTCCAGTCTTGTTCCATATCCTTAAAATAATGTACTTCATATTTACCCTAACCTATCTGAGCCTTTCTTCCACTGCGAAACGTAATTGTAGTCATGCAACCATTGTCATTAGTGAGCAATATTCCAACATGCAACATGAGTGTACCCCCATGTGAATGCACTAACGTGTCACAATTAAATGTAGCCGTTTGAAAACGGGGAACACAAATGCCTGAAATTCTGTTTTTTCCAGGTCCTCAACATAAACAATGATGTCAAGTAATAAAGTATGTGTATTTTGTTACTAAATTTTCTGCATCTATACTTCACATTAACATTTTCATGCAGTTATCTGTACTTTCTATTCCTTACATTTTAAAAATAGCATTGTTACTATTGTGGCTTGTCATTCTTTTAAAGAACACAAATACAAAAAAGTTCTGTCATCTGGATAAAGTGAATTTGATTGCAGTTAAAGAATAATAGCATTCTGACACCCTGTTGGTTTGTACTCAATCAGTTGCATACTGTCGATGACACAAACCAACAAAATGTTCGAATCACAGGGAAGGAAACTCTTTGAACAGAGTGATGAGAACAGGCATCAGGGCATCTCGACTCTTGGAGGGTACGGGTGATCGCTCTGCATGTCTCGAAGCGACCCTTCCAGGCTTTTCACTGCTTTCCGAGGCTGCACTGACAACCAGTCTACGAGAAAACACTTCTAGCATGAGTAACACATACAAAAGCCGGGATGTTCCTCTGATCATTCAAAGCCATGTTTTATTTAATTTTATTGTTTTGAATTGAAATGGTACTTGATATTTTCAGAACGTTCATTGTGATTGATGTTCATTTCAATTCTCTTATTAAGTTAAGTGGAAGAAGTAGAATCATTTGCTGTTAGGGAAAGTTCTAGACAAACAGAGGCAGATGCTCTGTTAGAGAGGCACTTTTCTAAGAAAGCACTAGAAACATTGCCTTTAAAGGGGTGGGTTACTAATTTAATCAATACATCTGCAGTGAATGAATGCCTTGTAAGTCGTTTTCAGTGCAACATTTCTTGGACCTAAAAGTAGCTCCTATCCCAGCTGAGCTTACAAACAGCAGGTTTTAGAATCTCCCTGATATTTGAACATCTTGCCTCGGATTAGATAACAGCAGTGCGACTACCACTGACTTGCAACGTGGATCTTCGCAAATAACGCAAACCTGCAGGAACTTCTTCCATGTGGTGAAGTTGCTAATGCTAACTGTTAGCTTAAACTTGCTGAGTCGTTCGCTGCTGATTCCCGTCGTGAGTCAAGAACGGTGAGTCCATGAATGCTAATTCACAGTGACATAGATCTGTGAAGATTTTCTAATCCTGAATTTTCACCATCTATTTTCTATCAGAAGCTAATGATGCAGTTCCACATTTCGCATTAAGCCCGGGCCATATTGCATTTTTTGGCTATCCTAGACAAATCTCTTGTCTTGAACAGAATATTGACAAAAAAAAAAACAGTGAACATGAGGGGGATTGCCCCAGCAACAGTTTATAGAGCACTCACAATCCACTCCGACAGTCTTCAGCAGTGTCAAAAAATATATGACTCCAGTCTGCAAAGGACCAATGAAAACACATCTGCAGCATTCACCAATGGCCACTAGGATGTGCTGTGATCAAACCTCGAGGGAAAAAGGTGTCTTCAGGGACGTGCCTGAAATCAAGCATATGGGCTATCCCCGACTGTACATACTGCTGCTTCTCATTTGTATTGCTGCTGCTCAACCATCACACTGCTGTCCATCCATGCTGCTGCTCGACTTGTATCTGTAAGTCTTCACATGCCTGTTAAGCTAATGTAACGGTCACGTTGTCAGTATGCACGCTAAGCCGCGCTGCATTTGTTTACGTATTTTATCGCATTGCTTAGCTTTAGCCTTTAGCCCATGCTGCTGCTTCACGCTGCCGTTAGCTTCTGCTCACTCAGCTTTGTATGTCGCCGCAGGACTCCTTCATCCTTGTCAATAAAGCCATTAGACATCAAGGAGTGTATTTCTTCATGAAGGAGCCATGGTAGTTATCAGATGCTCCGTTCCAGCCTGCACGTTCGCCACCGACAATGTGTCTGAGGCTCTTGCCGTGGCGCTGCTGGCAAACCATGGCCTCGCCCATCAGAGCTGGACCGAACCTGCTGCGCCCGTCTGGGCCCCGGGCCTGCCTGGCCCTGCGCTGGATCGACCGAGAGTAGATGTCAGCATGTCCATCGAGGAATGGAACGTTTTCACCCGCCGCTGGAAACTCTTCCATGCTGGCTCGGGCATAGGTGATGCCCAGGCCCCCTTCCAGCTGTTTCAGTGTGCTGGTCCGTAACTTGGGGACAGTTTGCTAAAGGCTAACCTGGGTGCTGTTACTGGACCGGTTGAGACTCTGCTGGCTGCCATGTGCTCTTTGGCGGTGATACCGGTTGCCACATGTGTTCTGAGGACTGAACTGATTCAACTACGCCAGGAGCGTGATGAGCCCTATCGTGCTTTTGCCGCTAGGGTGCGTGGTAAGGCAGAAACCTGCGCCTACAATGCTGTGTGCGGATGCGGGCAGTCAGTTGACTATTCTGATCATCGTGATGTACTGATTAATGGGATTAATGACTCTGACATACGAAGGGACATGTTGGGGACTCATGATGTTCTATGTAAGTCTGTGAATAATATAGCACTGGTGGAGAACAGGGAAATGGCTCGCAACGCCCTCCCCTCCTCCAGCCTGTCAGCTATGTCCTCGTTCAGGCGCAGACAAGCTATGCCACCATCAGTGCCTGCTCCCTCTCCGGCCCCACCAGACAGGTCTGCTGGGGCTACATGCCCTGATTGTAAAGTGTCTTTCTGTGTTTTTTCTGAAGGATCTCGGGGTTGGAACACCAATCTTCATCGAATGTGTGCCGACTGCTTCCGGGCCCGGAAGAGACGGGCACGGCACCAGCCACACACGGACGGACAACAGGCTGCGGTGGGCTATGACGTGATATCACAGGTCTCATAAGTCACGTCAAGCATCTGCTCCAGGGTTCGATTCCTGGTCGGGTCATACCAAAGACTTTGAAAAAATGAGACCCAACGCCTCCCTGCTTGACACTCAGCATTAAGGGTTTGGATTGTGGGGTTAAACCACCAAATGGTTCCCGAGCGCGACTGTGTCTGCAGCTCACCGCTCCCCCAGGGGATGGGTCAAATGCGGAGAACAAATTTCGCACACATATCAGTGTGTGTGACAACTGATGGGACTTTAACTTTAATGGGCGCCGCAGAGACAGGCACTGACCCTGCACCTTGGGGACGCTTAGCTGCGGTGACGGGCCCACGCCGATCAGGTTCGGCCATCACATTTTCTCCAAAGGCGAATAGCGGCGTGCAAAGCTCAGGGACCACCGCCGAGTGCCCATCTCCATTAAGGTTGATGATAAGGTGAGGTTCACTTGTGGAGTCAGTGCCAGGTGCCTGGTTGCAGAGGCCACCGTGTCCACCATTGCAGACACGGGGGCTCAGTTGGACCTGTGGTCCCTGGAGGAATTCCTGGCATGCGGTTTCTTACGCAGCACCCTCCACCCGGTGGTCCCAAGCATATCAGCGGCAAACAGCTCCCCCATTGACATCGAGGGCGCCTTCTTTGCCAAACTATCCACTGCTGCCCCTGGCAGTGAGGTGGCATCATGCCGCGCAATGATATATGTTAGCAGGTCAGTTCACGCGATGTGCCTCTCGTATGACTCCCTGCTCAGCCTCGGCTTGCTGCCTAGTGGGTTTCCATCCTGTACGGGTGAGGGCAACTCTGCAGTGGGCCGCGACCTTGAAGCCGCCAGCCGTTGCGGTGGGCTCACCAAAGGAAAACAACAAACAACAACAGAAAGAAAAAAACAACCAAAGCAAAGAACCAGAAACCCAGAAAGACAAGAACCACAACCAGTGATAACCCTACCATGCATCAAAGGCATAACAGAAAAAATAAGAGCAACAATGAAAAAACACAACATAAACACACCAACAAAACCATACACAACAGTTAGAAACATACTAGTACTCCCAAAAGACAAGATACCAGCTGGACTTAAATGTGCAGTCATTTACGAAATCCCATGCAAACTCTGCAATACAACATACATAGGAGAAACTGAACGCCAACTCAACACACGAACAATAGAACATAGAAAGGAGTGCGAGAAAGAGGCAAGTCGAAAACACACAAGAGCAGCAAAAGAAGAAGCAGAAAGCACAATAAAGACGTCAGCCGTAAGAGATCACTGCACAAGAGAAAACCATGTAATGGACTGGGACAACACAAGGATCATAAACACCGAACAACAGAAATACAAAAGATGGAGAAAAGAAGCTATCGAGATAAGGAGACGTGGATGTGGGACCAAGAACAGGGAGGACGGAGTTTACTCGTTGGATCGCACATGGGATTGCATCATCGGAGAGGGGAGCGCGGGCAGCAGAGGGCGACAACGTCCTCTGCTGCCCGTGGATAAACGAAGGAAGTGACGCCACCATCGGCGTCAGCCTGATGATGTTTGCAGCCGCAAACGAAACATTGCAGGTAAATACGTAAACCTTTTCTGTGTTTTAAAAAGAACTGAAAGATGGAATTTGAAACTAAACACAGCAAGAACACATGAAAGAAGACTTGTGCAATTTGCCTCAAGGGTGGTTTTCCACAGCCCCATTGGCAATGAAGGCTCTCAGAGTCCTATTGATGTTGTACAGCTCCAAGCATTATATGATCCATGAGTGTGGCAGTTGTTGTTGTGTTTTTTTTCTTTTTGTGTTTTCTTTTCAGATTTTTTCTCCATTCACATCAGGCAGGGTGCGCCCCCTATGGACAAGCCGCCACTGATGCAAACTAAACAGTTTGCAAGGAAAGAAAAACACACAGTTTAAAAGTTTTATCTAAGTCTGATTCTAATAAACTATCCCAACAGTATTTTCTGCATCTATTTGAATGATTAAGCTCTAATTTTATTTGTGTAGTGACATATTTTGTTAGATTTAAAATTACTAATTGAATTTGGAGATAAAGTAAAAAAAAATGTATGACTACCTTATCCACGTCAGTTGCAGAAATAAAAGTTAATTAACAGGTTTGGATGATAAACAGTTAAAACACGAATGCTGTTGAAAGTAAATTAAAACTAACATTCGACATGCAAATACTTTTTGTGTAAAAATATTTAAATTGTAATTGGTTCTGTAATGTTTTATTTGTCATAGTTGCTTCCCATAGCTTGACCCTCCCACTGTCCTAACGGGTTTGACCCCGCTAGGAAAGTTGACCATTGAGCAGGGTTGATGGTTTATCCCTTGAGTCCATGTGGCAGGGGAGAGGAGTGAGCACCACCTCACCCCTGCCACATGGACCTTTGCCAGAAACTCCAGAAGACACAGGTGGGGGCCTCAACTATCGCCTGGATTAAAGACTACCTGACAAACAGACCACAGTGTGTGAGGCTGAAGAACTGCACATCAAACCAGGCGATCAGTAACATTGGAGCACCACAGGGGACTGTACTCTCACCATTCCTTTTCACCCTGTACACCTCAAACTTCCAGTACAAATCAGAGACCTGTCATCTACAGAAATACTCAGATGACTCTGCAGTTGTCGGGTGTATCAGAGATGGACAGGAAGCTGACTACAGAGAGCTGGTGGAGCGCTTTGTGGCATGGTGTGGAAACAATCATCTGACCTTGAATGTGAACAAAACAAAGGAGATGATTTTAGACTTCAGAAGAAACAGGGTGGAGTCAAACACTGTTTCCATCATGGGAGAAGAAGTGGAGGTGGCTGAGGAATACAAATACCTTGGAGTTCACCTGGACAACAGACTGGACTGGAGAAGGAACAGCCAAGCCGTTTACAAGAAGGGACACAGCAGACTGCACTTCTTGAGGACGCTTAGGTCCTTCAGTGTCTGTAGCAAGATGCTGCAGATCTTCTACAAGTCTGTTGTTGAGAGTGTAATCTCTTCAGCCATCGTCTGTTGGGGTAGTAGCATCAGAAGCAGGGACCTGAAGAGGCTCAACAGCCTAATAAAAAAGGCTGGTTCTGTTCTGGGGACGACTGTGGAACCGCTGGAGGAGATGATGCAAAGAAGGATTCTCCAGAGAATCAAGAAAATGATGGACAACCCTGAGCATTCTCTTCACAAGACTGTCCGACAACGGAAGAGTGTCTTCAGTCAGAGGCTTCTTCAGTTTCACTGCAACACTGACCGCTACTGGAGATCCTTCCTGCCAACAGCCATTGTAATATACAACAACTCTTTGATGACTTGATTATTATTATTATTCTGATCTACTACAGCAATCAATTTTCCTCTGGGATCAATAAAGTATTTTTGAATTGAATTGAATAAACACGAAAGTCATAAAGCTAAAAAACAGAACCTTAAAAATCTTATTTTTTGTGATTCTGAGGGAAACAGTGAGGTGATGGCTTTAATGGGAAACAGCTGATCGTATAGTTCTAAAAGTCAAAAGCTAATGTTGAGCTAATATTGACAGCAGATTTTATCACATCTCAAAAGTTGGCTCATAATGACATAATGATGATGGCAAAGAGAACTTGTGAGGCTTTTGAAAAAGGCAGTCACTGCTCAGAGGACTAGCTGATTGCAGATAAGAGAAGGAGGAAAAAGCTGGAGGGTAATTGCCATCTTTGTGGGTTCCGTAATTCACCAGCTCACGATTTGGCAGCATCGTGCTCTCGCAACAGAGAGAAGGTTTGACCTCTTTTTTCTTTTTTCTTGTTTTTTTAAGTAATCTGTATGAGTCGTGACCACTCTGAGAAAGAGCACTATTATACATGTGGGTCCCCTGATCATCCATCATTTGGAGAGATGACAGCATATTTAGGAATAAACCAGAACAATAAAAAATAGTGATTCTGTTGGAAAGAACAAATGTTGCTGGAGGGGTGATGAAACCATAAAAAGTAAAAGAATAAACATTAAAAAAGAGGTCAAACTCTTGTTTCATGAGGGGTTTATGTTCTTGGCTGAGATTTAAGCCAAGAGATACAGCTAAAATGAGCAAAAAGAAAAGGTTTTCTGACAGTGATTGTTGGTGTTTTTAGATAATTATAAGGATCTGGTTCAGCTAATAATAACTTAAGCTTCCACTGTATATTCATCTGTCTCCTCAGCTTAAAGTCCCGTTAGCATGAAAGCATATGGTTTGCAGAGAAGACCATTGATGCACTTCTGCAGCTAAAAGGCTGCATGGTAGCGCAGTGGTTAGCACTGTTGCCTCGCAGCACGAAGGTTGCAGGTTCGAAACTCGACTGCAGCCTTTCTGCGTGGAGTTGCGTGTTCTCCCCATGCATGCGTGGGTTTCCTCCGGGTACTCCGGTTTCCCCCACAGATCACAACATGCCCTATAGGTTATAAATGGTAAGTCGCTTTGGATAAAAGCGTCTGCTAAATAAATAAACATAAACATAAAAGAGCCTGCTTTCCTGCTTTTAGAGGTGTTTGCATTCAGGACAAATGTAGCTCTACAACAGGATTAAACATCTTCTAATCAGTTATTTTAACATCACACACCTCTCACATAAACTGCTAGAATGATTTCTACTCCTGAAATAATCACATTTTGGTGCGTTACCCCTGCACCTCCACCTTTACATCATTAGATGTATAAAGCCCCATTCCCACCTGTACCGGGTCGGCCCGGGCCGGGTAGCATAGGTTGTTTACATATCTGGGTGGCCTGGAATTTTCCCGGGCCAACCAAGGCTCATTCTCGGCCCTCTTCCCGAGGGGTACTGCTTCAGGCCGACCAGGGCCAACACGCCCACTGCTGACAGCAAATTCACACCTTCCATTAGAGCAAGCCTCTGATTGGTGGGTAGAATCAGCCCATTCACACCTTCCATTAGAGCAAGCCTCTGATTGGTGGGTAGAATCAGCCCACATGGGCTTAAGGCAAGGATGTGTGGAATCAACCGGGCCAGGCTGGGGCCGACTGGGGCTACCCGGCCCGGGCCGACCCGGTACAGGTGGGAATGGGGCTTAATTGTATGTGTTTTCTCCTCCGGGCCAAATTTTCCAGGACACGGTGTCCTCTCACCTCACATCAGGAAGAACAACTTTTCTCTCCCTCTTGCTGTCAACAGCTTTTACAGCTACTCTGAGAGCAGAGCAGTGGAACAAATATGATGTGTTTTGGACCAGCGCCTGTACTGTGTTCTGAAACGGACTTATTGGTCTTTTTATTTATTTATTTCATTAAAGCTGAGTGAGTTGGGTCTCCTGTGTGCACATTTATGTTTCTGTGCTGAGTGGGAATGCTCTTTTTTTCCTGTTCTTTACTCCCTCAAGGAATTTGCACTTTTTTTTTGTTTGTCAGGATTTACATGACATAGTTTGAACAATTTCCTTTTGTTCTGTCTGACTGCAGATGGATACACATGTTGGTTCATTTCCTCTTGTTTACACAGTGAATGACATATTGATGAAATGCAACAAGAAAAGAACAAAGCGCGCACTCTTTGGATATTACAAACGTAATAACTCTTGTGAGTTGGACAAACCTCGGGGCCAGACTAGACTGCCTTGTACAGTAACACTCTGCTTGCTTTGCTGAGCTCCGGCCTTCATGGCTGTTTGGGTGGCAGTTTCCTGAGGGGTCGCAGAGTGTGCTGCTTTATGATTGTCAGATAAGAATAGGAAATTAAAACTTTATGTTAGATTTTTGCATTTATTTTTTTTAAAAATATGGCTAAACTAATCGTTGAGACAGAATGGAAAGAAATGCTTTAATTCAGATATCGTCTCAAATTTATTCTTAATTTACTGTAAAAACAAAGAAAAACTCACTTTACTTAAGATTGTCTGGAACTTCATAACATTCTCTCCAAAATTCTTAGAGATAGTTTTAAAATCATTTGTAGTGCATTGCATAAAGTTACAATAAATACCATCCTTGGTAGTAGGAAGATTCCTTGGTGGTCATTCTCTTTTTGCAAAATAACATTTGAAGGTGAAATATGTAAGAATGAATTACATCCCGGGGTCAAATTTGGTTACTCCTGTCCATTTTCTTAAGCTAAAAAGTTTTACGAGTTTCATGGCTGTTGCTAGTTATGGATCAGCACCAGTTTAAAAATATTTGGTCACATCTGGTTTTAGCCCTCTTGGATGTTTTACGGTAGGGAGCAATCACTACACTTGTTACAGTAATATTTCTACAGCACTGGAGGGAGTACAATTATTTGCCATCTTGCAATTAACCTTCTGATATAGTTCTGAAAGACTCAAATGTCACATGACTATTATTAACTTCACACTGTAATGTCGAGTTGTTGGTTATTGAAAAAGTAAGTGGCCTGTATTTGATGTAGCGCCTTCTAGAGTCCTGGAACCCTCCAAGGCGCTTTACAACACAATCAGTCATTCACCCATTCACACACTGCTGGTGATGAGCTACAATGTAGCCACAGCTGCCCTGGGGCGCACTGACAGAGGCGAGGCTGCCGAGCACAGGCGCTACCGGTCCCTCCGACCACCAGCAGGCATTGTGGATTAAGTGTCTTGCCCAAGGACACAACGACAGCGACAGACTGAGCGGGACTTGAACCTGCAACCTTCCGTTTACGGGGCGAGCACTTAACTCCTGTGCCACCATCGCCCATGAGACAAGATCAAGTAGCATGAGATATTTGAAGTGCTGGCTATTTGTTTCTACTTTACCGTTAGCATCGTTTGCACAATGTTAGCTCAACGTTAGCTCAACGTTAACCTCTAGCCTGCTTCACCAAATATTAGAATATGACACAAAGTTTCAGTGGCTTCTTAATGGTACAAGAAATAACTTCTGGCTCACTGTTTACTGGCTTTAGTTCTTTAAACCACTCTGGAGCCTTTTTTGTCAGCTGGTGTCGAATTACAAATGCTGTAGATTTGGTTACCTCACTAACTCACTGAGCGTAAACAATAAATATGTACTTTCATTTTTCTGAAAGGAGAAAAACTGACAATCTGTTTCAATGTAACCTTCCTTCCAACATGATTGAGACATTAGACGGTTTAGTGATTTTTTTCACTGTAGAATTCTTACATATTGCTCCTTTAATGCCAGCATGACTGATAAGCTAGCAGCTAGTCAGAGTGCAGTCATGATCAAAGTATAAAGGCCTATTTCCATTATTGTAACTTCCAGGTAATTTTAATGGATTTTCACTACATGCAATCACCACTTTACCAAGCCGGCCATAAAAAAAAATTTCCTGTGCCATTTTAGGCACCAATCGGTTACCTAAACCAGGGTCTGTACTCTGAAATGGCCCGGTGGAGCTGCTTGGCTCATGCCATAAATAACACACAAACTCATTTCCCTATCCTTTTTGCATTTAATCTCTTCATCTAACTTGCAGGCCTTTCAGTTTGGGAGAGAGCAAGCTCTCTTACAGCTCTGAAAGTTTTCTTGCAGTTGGATACAGTTGATAGTTTGTTACGATGCTGAAAGAATCCGCCACCCTTTGCCCTGGATGTGCAAGCAGCACGTAACGAAATAGACTCATTTTAGCCGCAAGCCGCCTTCCCACCCGAAGCGCTTTGGATGCGAAATGGCAGCAAAAGCGTTCCAAGCAAGGCCACAAAATCATCAGAGAATTGCATGTATCCAAAAAGGTCTGTGGATTATTTTCTTTTTTGTCTCTGCTATGGAGGTATTTTACCAGTTGAGAAACTAAATGTCTGCACACAACTTTTATTCTTACAATTCCCTGATGTTTCATACTGCTTTCAGGTTTGACTTCCTGCCTGGCCCAATCTGAATTACTGAGCTTGACGCATTCTGGAAGCGTAGCACGTTAAAGTAGACTCGGAACATAAGCATCATGTTCCTCAATTCTGGAATGCTCCCAAAACGTTATGCTTTGTAGCCGGTGGAAATGCACCCGACCGCAACAATGAAGGCTAATCGCCGCGCACCACATATCGCGGACTGTTACGCGACTCTTACGCGTCCGGTGGAAAAGCCCGGTTGATAATAAATAGGTTTTGATTTCTTTGCGCAGTTCCAGCCATACAAACATGTTAGTTGACATGTTTGGGAACATTTGCATCAGGAATGGGCATGCTTATGATTTTTTTTTTGCTTTCCATACCTTCATGAGATGCTGTTATGCATTATGTGTTTTTTTGTAGTTACACTTCTTGTGAATTTTAATGCACAGCAACCAATTAACTATTTAATTCAATTCAATTCAAGTTTATTTACCGTAAATCCTGTAATACAGGCCCGGGCCTGTATTTGACTCAAGCTCATCAAGCTCCAGGCCTTTATTGGAAGGAGGGCCGGTATTAGAGGCAGGCTTCTATTTCTATTTGAGCAAAATGAACTAATGGTTCGCTGGAGTTTTTGACAATTAAAATTGCGCCCACATTTTCAAAGTTAAACACATTTCTTTTAACAACGGTAGTTTCTGCTTCAGCCCTCTCCCCCCTCCCCCTGCGCAGCGGCTGCAAACTCACTGATGCGCCTGCAGCCTCTCGGAGTTCCTGCTGCTCTAAACATTAAAATAATTATTTCATTTTCTGTTCCTCACTTCTGATTACCTTCAATGGTGTCTGTTTGTTGCAACCAGCAGGTACAAAAACTAACTTGTTTTTATTTGACTATTTTTCTGTCCTGCCTGTTTATTATCTTCCTGCATCTCCTCTCAATCCTAAAGAGAAACTGCTACCTGGGTTCATATATATTCACCTCATGAGTTACCTTTGAACTGCAGTTCTAAAAGATCTACCGACCGCAAAAACAGCGGAGTGCTCGCTGCTTGGTGGCCGCATCAGTGATCAGTGCGTCACCGGATGACAAGTTGATGAGCCCCGCTCCACAGCAAAACGCATCAGGCGCAAATAAAAGACAGAACATCAAAGGAAATGAACCGACATGAACGATCGCGTGTTAAATAATTTGGCAACACCTGATTGTTACTGTGGCCGTGCTCAGGAGGCAGATTACCGACCGCAAAAACAGCGGAGTGCTCGCTGCTTGGCGGCCACATCAGTGATCAGTGCGTCGGAGGACAAGGTGGTGTGCCCCGCTCCACAGCAGCGAAACGCATCAGGCGCAAATAAAAGACAGGAAACATTAAAGGAAATGAACCGACATGAACGATCGCGTGTCAGTACCGACGCTCTGACACAGCGCGTTGCCCCCCCGAGTGCAGGAGCTTGTCACCTGCTGACAGCAGGCTGCTGTCTTTTCCGAGGGCTGCATCTTGCCGGTCATTATCACGTGACAGCGACTAGTCGACGACAGGCATAAAAAGTCACTATAGTGAAGTCGACTAGTTCATACAACCACTATTGCTCCCCAGTGTTCTGCAGCACACGTTCTCTTTGAACTTGATATAAAATTTTCGCCTCCTCTTCGTCTCCGCACGGTTAAAGTTACCCTCACGGTCTATCACTCGCAAATCAAAAGTGAGACGAGGACACAACCGCCCCCGTACTTGCTTGTTACCACATTCCACCAGGCCACAATAAGAGACCGGCCATTATTCACCTCCGCCGACTCCGACACCGGCCAAAATTGGGGACCCGGCCTTTAATTGAATACCGGCCTGTATTAGAGGATTTACGGTATATAGCGCCAAATCATGACAAGAGTCGTCTCAAGGCACTTCACATAATAAACATTCCAATTCAGGTCGGTTCATTAAGCCAATCAGAAATAATGTTTCCTATATAAGGAACCCAGCAAATTGCATCAAGTCACTGACTAGTGTCAGTGACTTTACAGCAATCCTCATACTAAGCAAGCATATAGTGACAGTGGAGAGGAAAACTCCCTTTTAACAGGAAGAAACCTCCAGAGAATCCTGGCTCAGTATAAGCAGCCATCCTCCATGACTCACTGGGGATCGAGAAGACAGAGCAGACACACACACACCAACGCCCACCCAAACACACACACACACACACACACACACACACGCACACACACGCACACACAAAGACGATTATCACCCATTTGTGTAAAACTTGCAACAAACCCATCTCAGCTGAAAAAGAGCAATCTGGACATGAAAACAAAGTCCTGCCTGAGGTGAGAATTGTTGGTGTCCTATGACTCCAGCTCCTCCTAGGCAAGAACAAAGATGTCCGAGTGGCTGCATCAGTGTGGTTATGAGGGATTTGAGGGCTAAACAGATATGACAGAGCTTATGCAAGAGGAGCAGACATCCAGTGGCTTTGTAACTAAAGGTGTCTGTTGTCAAGAATGTTTGTTCATTTGTAGTTTTTCTTGTAGCCACGGAGGGACTACAGCTCTTGAGTGTGCAGCAGCATCTCTGGCTAGATTTAGGGTTTTCATCCAACTTTCTACTAATTTAATAAAAACTTTAACATAGATATGTTTGCTTCATCGTTCTGTGTCTCAGAATGTAACCCCCGATCGTCCCTCTGTAATAAAATCCCACATTAAAATGAACGATACAGTGAAACAGGGATTTGTCAGCGCAAAGATTAAAATGGAAGATTTATTATCTTAGACCAAAGTAAGCAGATCTGACAAATCATCTGTTTTAAAAGGATTGTGACACCGTAAACCCTCACCAATCCATCTTCCTCTGGATAAAACGCTTTCCTCTTGAAGGCTACTGTTTCATAATGTAAATCTTTCCACAAGTACTCTGTTTCTGTTTCCTCAAACTGTGAATGCCACCGCAATTCCTCCCACTGTGTCATCGCTCCATCCACAACAATGAACATTTCCAGCAGCAGCATCAGGAGGAGGAGGAGGAGGAGGAGGGGTGAGTGGCCAGAGGGAGGCTCGTCATTGGCCGAGAGGAAGACAGCACGTTAAGCCAATTGGCTGCAAGCCTTGCAGCTGTGAGCAAACTTCCCTCCTCGTTTCAGAGAACATCAGTGAGCAGCAGACTGCTGTGTCCGAGATGCACACCAGATACTTTTGTTTGTTTTGTCTTCTGTGATTGGGACATTCTGACACGGACAGCGGGGGACTCTGTACAGGAGGAGATCAAGTGGGATAAATAACAATCACAACAGGACTAAAGGTAAACTTTCTTTTTCTTCTGATTTAATAAAATCTATTGAGTAGCAGTGGCATAGTGCATCAACTCATCTTTCTGTAGAGTTGAGCGTCATTGTTATGTCACATCAGCACTAACTGACTTCTGAACAAATTTTATTCGTGCATTACAAGTGGTGTTACACGCACGTGCAGGTGTGTGTGCGTGCAGTATGTTGTTGAGTGTTTGCGTCCATGCACAGGAAAGCATGCACCTCCCCAGTCTGTGTGGTTAAAAGATAACTGAAAGACTTGTGCATCAGGGGAGGGACCGGTGCAGTGCGACTTCACAGTGACCAACCTCATCAGCAAACTTGTCACTGCAATGCTTTTGCACTGACAGCGTAGCTCAAGGACTGCCCTCCCAAAATCTACCGGTGTGACATTCAGGCTGCGGTGGGCTGGTGGCGGTGCCGGTAGCTGGCTATAAATAGGTCCGCTGAAAACTGTGCTGCAGTCAAACGTAAATTCTGAATGGGCAAGAAATGTTTGCTCTTATTAGAGTTTGGGATCACCTGCATATTGGAGAACTTTGGGATAAATGGATAAATCCATTGTGGGAGTGGATGGTGTGTTTTCATACTTGATGCGTGATTTTCAGCCCCAGAAACCCAAATTTAGAAAACAACTGCAAAATCTTTTTATTAACCTTTCACATGTTGTTCTAGGAGGCCAGATAAACGGGCCTATTTACACATTTTAACAGCCAATAGTGTTGCAGAACTGAACAATAGGACCTATTAGCAATGTAAATGTTGTTTTAAAAAGAAAAAAATGGGGAAGGTTTATTTTTGTAGACTTAAATCTGATGTTGTAATATTACAACTGTGGGTCTCTGGGGGTTAAAGATCTGCTCTCCATGACTAGATTTTCATCAGAATGGTTGTTTTGGGTTAAATGTTGGAGACCGAACCTAAAAAGTTACGTCACTTCCACACTACGCTTCTATCAAACCCAGGAAAGTTTATTGCTGTGCCAGCTGACCAGCTGACAGCCATATGGACCTGTTTGTGTTCAACGTTCAAAGATGGAGTCTCATGATGACCAAGGCCTCGCAATGACCTCCTGATAACTTTAAAATTCATCTTTTTTTTTTCTTCCACACGAGATGTTAACACTGCAGTCAGGCACATGACTACAAGTGGACTGTTGCCCCCAAGCGATGGAATTAATCACCAGTCTCTAATATCCACCTGCCTGTTATCTGGATCTCCTTTATTGCAGAGTAGAACAAGGAAGCTTTATGTCGTACATGACCTCTGCTATGCAAATACTTGCTGTTTGATTATGAATCGCTGCAGTAACCACAACATGCTGGAGGAAAATGCAAAGAGAACACTCAGCCCATTGTTTCAGGTGTGCCTCACCTGGTCTGAGTGATCTGAGACTTCAGGCTGTCCTGTTTAAGGAGATCACAGACTGAGTGAAAGGTAATGAGACTGACCTGATGTAAAACTCTGTAATGTGCAGAAGAGTAAAGCATCTGGCCGCTGCGCTGCTCTTTCTCTTTCTCTAATGCTTCTCTCTGCAGTCGTTTTTCAGCGTCTTCCCATTTGCTGCGTGCACAAATCTGATCATCTGCATGACCTTAACCTAAACCGACGACGTCAACTCAAATCTTGATCAGGCTTTTTTGAACTGGAATCACTCCTTTTTTTTTAAAGAACAAGTTCACTGAGAAACCGTTTTATACTTTTTATTTATTATTTAAATGCAGTCGGTCACTCCGAGTTTCACTTGCAGGCTGAATGTAAAGGTCTTCCATACCTATTCGCTGCATTAGCCACCGATAGAAAATAGAGGGGGGAACACTCGGGTGAAAAAAAAAAAGCACACAGATTTACATCACGCTGTAAATTAGCATTCAGGCAAATGCCCCTTACCACACTGTGAGTTTTAGGCCATCCTAGACAAATCTCTTATCACAAACAGGATTATGATAAAAAATGGTCGACGTCGTGGGGTTGATTTGCACATTTATGGCCGTGCAGTGTGACCAGCTCTGTGACAGCTTACTGAGCCCCCTTGTAACCAAAGTCAGCCTCAAACAGTCTTCAAGTACTTCTTGAAAACCTACAACTCCCATCTGCAACTGACCAATGAAAATGCACCCAGTGATTAATGTGAACAACAAGGTCGGGTTTTCACAGCATCTGTCTGCATTCCTTCGTGGGGTTTTTAGTTGTTTGCAGCTCAAGGCTACCAGGGCGTCAGATTCAGATAACAATAATTTGTTTGGGTCAGGCTGAGATAATTTTCCTCTCTGCCTTCAGTCTTTAAACTGATCATCCCAGTCCTTCAGTGAAGCCAATTTTGGGTTTTCAAACCTCTCCATACCGTCCGGTGACTCTCTCCGAGATGACATCCATTTTGCGCACTAATACCGGTATCGCAGCTAGAACATTGTCCAGCTTACGATTCACCTCGAGTAACATCCCAGTCTGAGAAGTCTCCACACGGACGATGCTTTCCGTGGGTGCGGGTCGCCCTCCAATCGCTCCCGTTCTCCCAAATTTCCAGAAAACCAGATATCCACCCACTCCAATCAGGAGAAATCCAGTGATCATCAGGCCGAATATCCACACGTCTTCGATGTCCTCAATGGACAGCTGGCTGAGGCATATGATCCTCCACTCCTTCCAGGAATCCAGCATATATCCCACCGGGTGTGTCCCCTGTGGACATGTGGGAGCCCCCTGCTCTGTTCTCATTGTTGAAAAAATCTTATCGATCGCATTGAATGACCAGTTTATCAAATCCATGGTTAGTAAAAATAGAGTTTTTCAGAAGAAATGCAGAGAAGCGCTCTGTGGGCAGACAGGACAAAGAGCCTTGGGAAAAAAAGATAAGGGAGAGAAAGAGAGAAGCGTCTGCACTCCTTGAGTGCCTGAAGAAGAAAATATAGGGATAGGGAAGTCTGTTGATGATCTAACATCCAGGAGACAGCAGAGCATGTCTCGGCTAGTAGAAGCTAACTGTTAGCATTAGCAACTCCACAACAGGGCAGAAATCTGTGTTATTTGTGGAAATAAAACATCAACACTGCAAAGCAGACTGAGGCAGTAGAGTCATGCTGCTGTTTCCCAATCAGGGGTGAGATGTCAGAAAACTGTGAAAAATAATGAGTAAAACTCCAAATCTCGCCACTTTCTGCCCCCCACTCCTCTGGCTAACTTCTACACCCTGAAACAAGTGCCAGTGCTTCCCCCCCCCCCCCCACAAAGAACAACTCACAACTTGTTTATTTAGACTAGAGACCACAGCAGATTTACCGAAATGAGAACTTTAAAAGTAATACAATAGTTTGGTGGATTTTTGTAAAAACGAGCTACTAGAGGTCAGAGTTCAGAGGTTAAACAACATTAGAAGACCGTTTGTTGCCAACAAAGTGAAATGTCACAGGGTTCCCTCAGCCTTTCTTGGCATTTGATGAAGTAGGCTTAGTGGAAAAATGTATCATTTGCTTCCCAAAGCTTATTTATTACTGAAATAAAGTCAGTGTTTCCTTTCAGCTTTTTAGGAAATAAGGACCACGCATAAGTCCACCAAAGCTCTGACGCACATGCTGAGGATGCACACACGCACAGTGACAACTTCAACACATGTATGCGAGCAATGCCAAAAAGCATTTAAATAGCTTTTTTTTATTGGAAAGTCCGTTCCCATAACGCTGAGTAGGAAATAGCTGTGCTCTCGGGGCTCTTAGGTCATTCTGGGAACTTTCAGCTTCACTAACTCTTTTACTGGGCTTTAACTGTAGAAGTCTGTAATCAAAAACTAGTTCCACCTATTGGTTTTACATGAGTGTGACTCAGATCTAAGTCCCAGGAAACACAAGTTTTCAGAGTCGCGGCTGATTTGCCGCTTAGGTCAAATCTTCCCTGCCTCCAGATGTTTGGCTGCATTGTTGTAAATTCAGCACAGCGTGTGCTGCTCAGAATTAAAACCCAAGGACTTTTGAACTCTTTATGGAGCCTTTTCTCTCTCATACGCCCATAAAAGGCAACGTCCTAGGCAAATATCCAGTGACAGATAGCGAGTTACGGCGACGTTTGTAACTCAGCTCAGATTAAAGTAAAAATAATCTCCTCCCATTCTCCCATGTTGCCCTCTGAGTCCGTGATAAATACAGACTGGCTGCACAGCTGGATGGCATCAAGCGAAGCACATCATGACATCTTACTATAAAGCCGCACTGTGATGACCAGCAATGGAGCGTTTATTGATGTTGTAAACAAACGCGAAGAGACGTAAGAGAATCTGTTCCTTGCAGCGGCAGAAAAAGCATCATTGTGTGTTGATTTTGTGGCGTTAGGCAGGAAGTGACCTCTGGGGGACACGAGAAAAGAAAAGATAAGAGAAGACGATAGAAACAGACGTACTTCCCTTTCCTCCTTGTTACTATCCTGTCATTGTGTTTGTTAGTTTCAGCTTTCAGGTATGCAGCTCGGGGTTTGGGGATCTGCCTTCGCTGTCTCCTGATCGCGGAGGGGCTTGGTGTTGTCTCCAGAGAGCCGTGGTATGCTGGTTGTGTTCGGTCATCTCTTGGATGTCACATCCTGATGCTTTGTTTAGCAAATATATTTAAAAAAAAATCATTTATTTACTTTCTGATAACTTTCCATGAGCGTTTGTTGTTATTACCCCATTTCCGTTTGGACTGGGAATGCAATGTCACAGAAAATTCAAGTTTTTTTTTAAACTCTGCTCTATTTTTACATTTTTCTCATCACACAAGTTCAGAGAATGTCTGTCCAAAAGAAGAAAAAAAAATCCTTCCAGCTGTTTCCAGCTGAGATGATTTGATAGGGTTATATTGTGACATCTTATTTGGGCTTTTGCTTTAAATCTGGAGAGAACACACCTGTCTTTCATTCAAGACGAGGATGAAAAAGCTCCCGGGGGTCAAATATGGTTTATTGTCCTGCGAGAAATCAGTTTTGATGATCACAAACATCCACCGTCCTCCTTCTTTTACTGTGAATGCTTTCTTACAAGCAGATTCATCATCTCTAAGGCTTGGCACACACCTGGCTTAGGTTTACTGCACTATGTGTGCAGTTAGTTTTTACTTCCTGCTCCATTCATCCTGCTCAGTGTTCAGCAATCCATGTTTGTTATCTTTAGGATTACCTGCATAATTCTGTTTAAATTAGTTCAAATGTCTTTTTTCGTTATTCAATGTTTTATTTTGTATTTTATCCTGATTTTTATGCATTTTTGTTCCAGTGGTGCCCCCATTGGGGGCCAGATGGGGCTAGTGAAAAATTTGGAGTGGCACTCCAAAATGGTCTCTATGGTATTCCATCTCTAACTCTAGGAGAGTTTAGCCTGCATATGCACATTGCCCCTTCATTCATTTTTATTTGGCATGCTTCCATTGTCGGAATTTCAGAGTAATTTCTGGGAGGGGGAAATTGACCAGAAGACACGATGGCACAGGTCCTCTCATCTTCATATAGATTCAGTCCTCTCAGGACTTTCACAGGCCTCAGCATATTCTCGACTGCTTCTGCGGTGAGTGATGTCACTGATCAGTGCCAGAAAGTGTCCTCGGTAACATGAAAAGCTTTTCTGCAATTTAATCAATTCCGAGGACTGGGAGAGCGGCTGTGTGATGTAAAATGTGGCGTTCAAAGACCAGAAAAAGCGTTTCTTTTTTATGGCGCTCTGTGAAACAAAGCCCGGTGAATTAGATCATTGTGGGGGGATTTCCGCTGCAACTTTCAGTGTTGGAAGTTTAATAACAGCGATTTTAAACAAATCCTCCTCCTGAGTCTCAGCCGATCAGCATGGGTTAAAGGTATACGATGCAACTTTTTCATATTTTTAGGCCCAATCCCAATACTCGCACTTGCACCCTTGAGCCCTTCAATTGCGCGTTCCCGGCCAGGGGTGCGAGTGTGTAGGGTGTCCCGATTCTCAAGTGCGGAAGTTGACCATGCCCCCATTGCACCCTTAATCTGCACTTCACCCAAGTCCGCAGAGATGCGGACCTCGGGCAAGAGTATTACCCACAAGTTTCACAGTGACCAGGATCCCAGCATGCGTTGCGATCGATGATGCAATGCACCCTGTCTCAATTCGGCAATTATTACTACGCACTCGAACCTTACAGTGCACTTTCTCCAAGTGTTCTTTGCTGAAGACTGCAGGGTGTGAGTATTGAGATTGGGCCATAAATCACATTCTTGAGCCAGTATGTGCTACAGGGTTAATGAAATTTCCCTCAGACCCCCACCGCCCTCTGTGGCCAGAATATCGCAATTGCAACTTCAGACTGCCGGTCCGGCCCCTGTTACACAATAATCAAGCTGACTTATCTGGCACTGCAGTCTGCTTCCAGCACATTTGCTGCATATTTAAGATCATGAACACAGCTGATTTGTTTGATTTAGTGATGAACTAATGAAAGCAGGGGAGACACTAATGAAGACTGGGGAGATGTTTCAGCTGTTAGATTAAGGTGTTAAAAAGACGAATGCACAGCGAGGAGATTTGACTTGCTTTGACCACAGATAATTAATAACAGACACTAGGGGGTGCTAACAGTTGCGGTTTTACCATTAGGCATAGGTCGGTGGCCGCCTGGGGCCCCCTTATGTTGGGGGGCCCCCTAGTCCTGACTGCTGGCACTCCTCTGTTAATGCCACAATGGACTATTCCTATTGCACAAACAGGAGGTGATTGGCAGTCATTCCACTCCAATCCATTTGGTGGCAGGTATTTTATTGTTTTAGAATTTTAAAACAGTTAGTCTTTTGCTGTTTAAACTAAAACTTTTGGGATTTATATATTTTATTATTGTGAACCATGGCAACTTACATATTTGTTTAAAAAATCCAAGCTTACCAGTCGAGAACCATGGTCTAAGATGCTGGTGTCATCGTCTTCCTCCGCTTATCCGGGTCCGGGTTGCGGGGGCAGCATCCCAACTAGGGAGCTCCAGACCGTCCTCTCCCCGGCCACCTCCACCAGCTCCTCCGGCAGGACCCCAAGGCGTTCCCGGACCAGATTGGAGATGTAACCTCTCCAACGTGTCCTGGGTCGACCCGGGGGCTTCCTGCCGGCAGGACCTGCCCGAAACACCTCCCCAGGGAGGTGCCCAGGAGGCATCCTGACCAGATGCCCAAACCACCTCAACTGACTCCTTTCGATCCGGAGGAGCAGCGGTTCTACTCCGAGTCCCTCCCAAATGTCCGAGCTCCTCACCCTATCTCTAAGGCTGAGCCCGGCCACCCTACGGTGGAAACTCATTTCAGCCGCTTGTATCTGCGTCTCGTTCTTTCGGTCAGTACCCAAAGCTCATGACCATAGGTGAGGATTGGGATGTAGATCGACCGGTAAATCGAGAGCCTGGCTTTCTGGCTCAGCCCCTCTTCACCACGACAGATTGGTTCAGCGTCCGCATCACTGCAGACGCCGAACCAATCCACCTGTCGATCTCCCGATCCCTCCTACCCTCACTCGTGAACAAGACCCCGAGATACTTAAACTCCTCCACTTGAGGTAGGACCTCTCCCCTGACCCGGAGTTGGCAAGCCACCCTTTTCTGGTCGAGAACCACGGTCTCAGATTTGGAGGTGCTGATCCTCATCCTTTCTTAGTAATTATATTTATTTATCATGTGATCTTTGTAAATTATTTCTGAGTGCTTCATCATTTTGTAATAGGCTGGCTGTTCAAAGTATCTTTGAATTGAATCGAATTGAATTCTCTGAGAAAACAGCAAAAATGATCAGGCTTTTTCTATTTAAAACTTTAGCTTTTTATGACGTTGGGCCTTTTGATTCCCGATTTACTGGATGAGTTTAGTGCAGTTTTGCTTCTAAAACAACAATTATTAAATTTAAAATCAAAGTTCCATTAGTCATCATCACACACTGGTGAAATTTCATCTCAACATTCGACCCATCCCCGCAGAGAGCGGTGAGCTGCAGCGGTGGCTGCGCTTGGGAATATTTGGTGGTTTAACACCCCAATCCAACCCCTGAAACTGACAGTGTGTATTTTGTCCTGGCAATAGGGGGCAGTAGATCCCTAAATCATTGCAAGTAAGCAGTAGTTTTGTGTTGGTGTAAGACCTTACACTGTAAAAAGAAGAAGTTGATCCATCTTGAAAAATTGCTTCAATTGGTAGCAAGCAATTTAATTAAGTTTATCCAACTTAAATTATTAGTACAATTTTAATAATTTATGTTGGATAAACTTAATTAAATTGCTTGTTACCAATTGAAACAATTCAATTAGGTTGATTAAACTATTCTCTTTTTTTCAGTGTACCAGTGGATGCCCATTAGGGTCAAAAAGCACCGGAGAGTGCAAACATCAGCAAAATAACAAGCACATCAGACTCCATTTCATCCCTGGTGACAAGTGAAGAGGTAAATGTGTAAAACAACATTTAAGAATGTCGCTCAGAGACTTAGACCCACTCCCATGCATTTTAGACCTGATTTTTATGGTTATACGTTATGAAACCATGCATGGAGGGTTCCATCCAAAATCCAGCACGCTGAGACTGTACACTAGCCGTAAGGAAGGAGGCCAAGGACTAGGGAGTGTGAGCGCCACCGTCCAGTATGAAACATCCAAGGTCCATAAGTACATCAAGGATAACACCCCAACAGATGACACGCTCATTGAATGTCTCAGACAATGGAAATACCATCATGGGAGGACAATCCCTGTGAGGGATCAAGCCGAATGAGTGGAGGAACACAGGCAATTTCCAAAAATAGACTCTTTAATTTCCTTTTTGTTTTAAAATGTCCTCACAAAAATAGCTCGAGCTCATAAAAGAGGTCAAACAAACTGAAACTCAATAAACTTCTAACTTAACATACTGACTGACTGAAACCATAACCGACCTAACAAACAAAGACACACAAGGGTATATATACACACTGGCTGATCAGACCATATGAACAATAGGGATTACTAGACAAACATTTACTAACTAAAACTAAAACCACAAATCAGTACAGTCAGATTGTTAATAAACCTAAACATCCTAACCCATAAACCTAACTATTTAACTTCAAACTTAAATTAATTAACAAATTACAAAATAATAAACTAAAGGAAATTCTTCAGTCCCCTCTTCGTGGAGCTATTGGTTTGGTCCCATCAGCTCCTCCTGTATTTAGCTGACAGAACCCCTTCAACCCTGTTTGCCTGTCCCATCTCAGGAAGCAGGAAGTGGAGAACCTCAGCACCGGTAAGAGAAAACAAATCAACTTAAATTGAACAAATGAAAGGCATAAAATACAGCAGTTAACTAAATGTGCGCGCTTACACTTAGAACTAATGCATTTAAGCCATCTAAACAATAAATCCAAAGAAATTTAAACATACAAACTGCAATCATAAAAGTGCAAGAGTGTACTTAACATTCACCGTTGTGTGGACATGGATGTGGCCATCACAATCCCCTACATGGGATGTACCACAGACAGATAGCTGAATTGTCTGATATCAAGAAATCCTACCAATGAAGTTGCAATCATCATGGCTGCACAGGAACAGGCCCCGAACACCAGAGCAACAGAGGCCAAGATCTGCCGCACCAGACAAGACCCAAGGTGTAGTCTATGCAAAAAGGCCCCTGAGACAGTCCATCATATAATTGCAGGGTGTTAGATGCTGGCAGGGAAAGCATACATGGAACGCCACAACCAAGTGGCGTGCATCGTGTACAGAATCATCTGTGCAGAGTATGGACTGGAAGCCCCCAGGTCAAAGAGGGTAACACCCCCTAAGGTGGTTGAGAATGCGGGAGCCAAACTCCTGCGGGACTTCCAGATTCAGACTGACAAAATGGTGAGGGTGAACCAACCGGACATCGCGGTGGACAAACAACAGAACAGCCGTTGTGGTTGATGTGGCATTACCAAGTGATGGCAGCATCAGGAAAAAGGAACATGAGAAACTAGAGAAGTACCAGGGAAGAACTTTGAGAAAATCTGAAGAGTGAAGACATCGGTGGTGCCCGTGGTCATCGGGGCACTTGGGGCAGTAAACCCCAGACTGGAGTAGTGGTTAAAGCAGATCCCAGGAAAAACATCAGACATCTCAGTCCAGAAAGTTCTAGGAACAGCTAAGAACCCTCAAGCTCCTAGGCCTCCGGTAGAGGACCCGAACTTGGAAGGATGGGGTGAGATGGACATTTTATATTCATGTATAGTGTATGTATGTTTATATGTGGGTGTGCACATATGTGTATGCATATATACATATACACACAATAAATCTTCATACAGCAGCATGAATCTGCTAAAATCTACCAGTTCTATAATCCCATTAATCTGCAGTCAGATTCCCTACAACCCTCTTCTTTATAGAACTACTCCAACAAACAGTTCTCTCCATTTATTTTGGTTCAAACTAAAATGTAACTGTTACTTTCCCAGTCCCACACACTTTTTTCTTACCACAGCGAGTATTCAGTAAAAATCCCAGGGTCTAATCCCATGTGGCCGTCTAGGGATGTTAGCTCACAAGCCTCAGGCAAATCTAAATTGATCTCAAGCCTCATATGTTGACGTGTAGCATATGGATGGTTTCCAACTCCGATCTAGATCAGCCATAAAACATTTAGCAGGCTTTAAACGAGGACCTGCACCAGATAATCTGTCATTTAACAGAAACGTGATTTGACTTAAATTCTGGAGCTGAAGAAAACTGTTGTTTCACATCACAAGTAGAATTGTGGCTTTACAGACATTTGTTAGTAACTATAAGATGCCAACAGGCCTTTGTGGTTCATGCTTCCAACAGGCACAAAAGTGAAAATAAATCAGCCCTGCTTAGCATTTCTGCCACTGGAAATGTTTTTATAAAAATAAGATTACAGATATGTAATCAGCTGCCTGGCTCTCCTCACATAATCCCGGGCCAAGCTAAGCCTCAGAGGTCTTTCTTTACGTAACATAAGAAGAAATCTGAAATGACATGTCACCTAAAAAGCTGCAGGATTTCTTCAGTTCTGTTCTCTGCTGATTAGTTAGTCTGTTGTGATTGTTTTAACCCGGCGTGATCTCGACACAGTCTGATCAGAGGCTTGAGCTTCTCTGCTATCATTCCTGTCAGCTTCATGATTCTGCACACTGTTTTCTTATTTTAAACCCCTAATTTGGTTCCAACGCGTCTCGGAGCAGATATTGAATGCAGCTGAAATTTTGCGTAAGCGTGAATTGTTGCATAACTAGCGCAACACACGAAGAAAACATTTCTTTTGCAGGACATGCTAGAAACGGGCAGTGAAGTTTCCACACAAGAAAAAAGCTAACTGATGATTTATGTTCTCTGAGCTTTTAGTGAACCCTTTAATGCCCCAAACAGCGTTTAGCTATGTTTCTGCAATTTATAACTGATTTGGGCAATAATAATAACTTCACACATCATGTCTTTAATATTTTTTATGTTTTGTGCTGTTGTTTGTCAAGTTCTGTTAATTTTTTCATATTAGAAAAACATTAAATCTAAAAATAGTTGGTCAGTACAGTCAAAATATAATTCTGATGTAAACATTTTCATTCCTCCTCCTTCTTCTTCTTATATATTATATAAAAATTTATCACACTGGCAAGCATATTGATTGATTCCAACTCTCAAATAGTGATGACATAAAGAAATGCATAAAATTAGGGATGCTGGTATACCGATACCAGAACCGGTATCCGTATCCGTAAAAGTTAACCGATACCAGTGCAGTTGCCTGAAAGTGGTTTCAATGTAACTTGTCATTTCTGTTCACCTAATTTTTTAGCTTTGTGATCATTTCTGTTGATATATTTTATTTTTTATCTACCTCCCAGTCTTTTCCTGTTGAAAGCAGAGAAGAAAATAAAACCTGTATTCCAATTAATTGCATTTTTTTTGTGTGGTAGAAGTATCTGTATCGTTGATCGGTATCGACGAGTACTCAGATCCAAGTATCAGTATCGTATTGGTTTGGAAAAAGTGGTATCGCTGCATCCCTACACAAAACGTCACAAGCAGCAGAAAAAAAAAGAATGAATGAAAAGCTTTTTTAGGTGAACAGTTGTTCAACAGTAATGGTACATTTTGTGTGTGCGTGTGTGTGTGTGTGTGTGTGTGTGTGTGTGTGTGTGTGTGTGTGTGTGTGTGTGTGTGTGTGTGTGTGTGTGTGTGTGTGTGTGTGTGTGGTTTATTTTAAATTTAATTCTCCAACAACAACAGGTTCCATGTCCCAAAAAACCAGTTTCCTTGTCAGGGGATCAGACCGCCAAGGCTCCCGCCTCGGTCTGCCACCCGATCCACACTGCACCGGACCCTTCATGTTCCTCTTGCGGGGCGTGGGTCCACAGTTGGATGAGCCCATGTATCCGGTTCTGGCTGGGCCCGGTCGGGCCCCATGGGTGAAAGCCCGGCCACCAGGCGCTCGCTCATGGGCCCCAACCCCAGGCCTGGCTCCAGGGTGGGACCCCGGTAACCCTCCGGGCCGGGTACTCCGACTCTTCGATTGTACATCCATGAAAGATCCTCTGAACCGTTCTTTGTCTCACCCTTCACCTAAGACCAATTTGTCATGGGAGACCCTACCAGGGGCACAAAGTGCCCCAGACAACATAGCTCCTAGGATCATTAGGGCACTCAAACTCCTCCACCACGATAAGGTGACGGTTCAAGGAGGCGTTTAAGTATCTCGGGGTCTTGTTCACGAGTGAGGGTAGGAGGGATCGGGAGATCGACAGGCGGATTGGTTCGGGGTCTGCAGTGATGCGGACGCTGAGCCGATCTGTCGTGGTGAAGAGGGAGCTGAGCCAGAAAGCCAGGCTCTCGATTTACCGGTCGATCTACGTCCCAATCCTCACCTATGGTCATGAGCTTTGGGTAATGACCGAAAGAACGAGATCGCGGATACAAGCGGCCGAAATGAGTTTCCTCCGTAGGGTGGCCGGGCTCAGCCTTAGAGATAGGGTGAGGAGCTCGGACATTCGGGAGGGACTCGGAGTAGAACCGCTGCTCCTCCGGATCGAAAGGAGTCAGTTGAGGTGGTTTGGGCATCTGGTCAGGATGCCTCCTGGACGCCTCCCTGGGGAGGTGTTTCGGGCATGTCCTGCCGGCAGGAGTCCCCCGGGTCAACCCAGGACACGTTGGAGAGGTTACATCTCCAAACTGGTCCGGGAACGCCTTGGGGTCCTGCCGGAGGAGCTGGTGGAGGTGGCCGGGGAGAGGACGGTCTGGAGCTCCCTAGTTGGGATGCTGCCCCCGCGACCCGGACCCGGATAAGCGGAGGAAGACGACGACGACGATGAACAACAACAGGGTTCTGGCTGAAAAAGAAAACACCGGAATAATGTAGCAAACAGCGACACAAAAATAAAGACAAAAATGTGGTAGCAGTGTAGCACGAATGTTGCAAACATTCACAGGAGCTGAAGCTTTTGTACTAAAGAGCAAAAAAACAAAGAAAAAAAAAATCTTGTCAGGCTTTGGGAAAAAAAGTTCCAATGTGCTTGGACACTGTGTAAATTTATATTTATGTGTTATCTTCCTGCGGGTGCGAATGCATACCCAATAGAAGGTCGCTGTGGCGCTAACACCACCGATTGTGCGGAGAGTCTCTCTCCGATCTGCGTGGTCGCTAACCTGCCAAGCCTCGCAGCTCTGATGCTAAGCAGCATTGTTGTTTTCAGTCAGGCCTCATTCTGATTATTGAATCACAAATGATGGGAGAGATGCAAGCTGGGATTCGTCCGTCCACTGTGTGCCTGCTGTTTATCTGCAGGGCTGTATGGATAGAAGTGACTCATCCCCAGCTCTGCAGGCCCCACTGGTCAGTGATGTCATTGCTCTTTAGAGGCCACGTGAGTAAGGAAGACAACACGTGAGGGTGTTTGGAGTTAAAGAGTAGTAATTCCACATCAGTTAAACATAGATATTAACGACACAATTTTTTTTACAGTAGTTGGAGCTACTTTATTGTTTAAGAAAACACACAACAGAGATTTTAGGAGTTTGTGTAACATTCAGCTCTCTATCACCCCCTGCTGGACAAAAGGACATCATAACTTTCCTGGATGTTTACAGACCCATTTGAACTCTTATATATTTTCAGCATTTATAAAATAAAACAAATCAGAGTTTTACAAAAATCTTAGTAAAGTGTAATCCTTTAAATACATTTTTACAACTTAATTATTGTAGTTGGTATTAGAAATGGATCATTTTTAATTTGGTTTTACTTTATAGCATTAAACTTAGCTAGTTATATTGTTGTAGCAACATTTGTTTGTAAAACAAGTAAAAAAAAAGTTTTCCTCTGAATTTATGTCTGGTGTTGGTTGACCTTTTACTGCACAATGATGGGGTGTGTTTTAGTTTGTCAGCCACTAGAGGGCAGCAGAGGAAACAATATCTTTATGTTTGATGCTCTCCTGACTAACCAAGCCTGGTATTGATTCACATGACAAAGAAGGCAGATTTTGGTCAATGTTCAGAAGCAAGTTAATCTTCATTTGAGAAAAAAGTTCCTTTTTGCTCCATCAGGTTTGACAGCTTTTTTTTTTGTTAGAAATATTGTCTGTCATATTTTTGGAGATTATTTAAGTTTGTCGAATATTTTAGGTGATTTTGTAACAATCAAAATGTAAATAAGAGTGAGAAACTTCATCTAATTATGTATCTACACAAGACATTACACATAAATTCACTAACATTTTATTAAATGGATCCGTTTGTTGTGTTAATCACCTTGAAGTAGACCAAGATTGAAAGATATACGCCGTAGAACCTACAATTAGACCTTTCACTGTGTTTTTGCTCCTGCTTTTATATAAAATATTCATTGTTTCATTAACATCTCACATGTGAAAACCACAGTCCCGAAACAACAGAGGAAAACAGTCGAATATCAGACTCCTAGATTTCCCTGTGAAACAACAGTTGGAACGTAAGATAATTATTTTCAAAAAGCTTGAGGTATGAAAGCTGATTTACACTTCGAGCACAGGGTATTGTGTTTCTATCCCTGGGTGACTGGCTGCGAAGTTGTTTTAAGCTGTTTCAAAAGGGCTTTCTGCTGTCAACAAAGTGCTACGAGGATAAATGAAAGGAAAATATGCTGTAGTAGTTACATACAGAAAATCGGTGCTGCTGCATAGAAAAGGTTTCTTATTTTTGAGTACAGGGTATACGGATCGCCATAGTCTCCTTGGAGATAGAGAGAACGTATAAAGTGCAAGCAGAAATCTGCTCGTGTTTGAAGCTTGACTTTGACTTTTGACACACCAGTGTGGTTGTGTTACAGGAGGTGACGGCTCTCTTCTGGCTGCTGCTTTGAGTGATAAAAGGGTCACTGCAATGTTTAATAGCAGTCTGTGGCTCAGTCTGCAGAAAGGGTAGGAGAGGTGAAGTGGGGGAAAAAAGAACGGCTGTTACAGGCTGGTACTAAATATAAACAGGTGAAGGTGGTGCCTCCCCATAAGTGTTAGCTCATCTTTTTGGGTTTTGTTTTTGATTGCGCCACCACTTGGAGGAGCCACAGCTATACTTCAGGTCCTGCTTTAAGTGAAACGATGGTGAGACTGCCGGTTGTATTTATTTTTGCAAGATTGTTTTACTTTGAAAGTGGTCCTGCAGTGGCCCTACAGGACCACTTAAGTGTCTTTCTGCATAAACGTATAAATAATAATTCATTTCATTTCATGTATTTATTTATTCCCCACACGACTGTGCACATCTCAATTAAACAATACGTTAAAAGAGACGGATGCTACAACACGACCATGATTGAAAATGAGCAGGAAGAAGAAAACTCTTATAATACCTGCTCCATTCTTAAACATATATATATATATTAAAAAAAACATATACACATTGATGGTTGTCATGGTCTGCTTTCTGCTTCTCCCTCATGTGTCTCCTTGTGTTCTCCATCCCACTCTAGGTTCCCCTTATGTGTCTCCTTGTCTGCATCCCCCCTCATGTGCCTCCCTGTGGTTCCCCAGCCCCCTCCACATTCTCTTAGTCACTTATTATTAGTCTTCTGTTAGTTTTGATTATCTAGTCAGTATTCTCCCTTTAGTGCATTTTGCTCCCTTCCCCATTTTTAGGTCTGGTTTCCTCCCCTGCTCTGTTGTGCTCCTCCTCTCTGTTTGTTGGTCTCACCTTTGCACAATTCCCTAATCACCCAGCCCTTGTGCATATAACCCTGTCTGCGTCTCAGTCTGTTGTCGGTCCATTGTTTGTGTCAGCGTTGTTCTCGGTCCCTCTCTTGGTTTTTGGATATCTCCAGGTCTGCTCTTTAAAGGAGCACTTGTCTCTTGGTCTCTTGGTTGACATACTAGGATTTTTGGATTTTTGGTTTTGGCTTCCTGCCCTATTGGTTCTACTTTTGGACAATCACTCCTAATAAAGGATTTTTACATTTATTTCAACTCCTGCCTCGTGTCTCCCTGGTTCTGCATCTTGGGTCCTGACCTCCCCCCTACTCGCACTGTGACAGAATGGACCGACCAACCCAGGACCCAGCAGACTCTCCAGGTACCCCGACACGGCAGATGTACAGGTATGATGGTGACCTGGAAACCTGCTGGACTTTTACGCAGGACTGTGCTGGCTGCTTGGACATGAATTCCTCAGAGTTTAATAAAGTATCATTCATGGTGCTTTGTTTGGGAGGCAGAGCCCTGCGGTGGGCCGCCCTCTACTTGGACCTTCACCCCATAGAAGAGGTCTCTTTCTGGACCTCCGCAAAGGAGCTTTGGGTGACTTTCGGCCTCAAACCGCGACCACCTACCATATGCATCTCCACAACTCTAATCGGCTGAACCTCCATACCTTCACCTGGTCCCAGCAGTGCTACCTCATCTCTGGTGGGCTGTCACTCCTCCTCCTCTGCGGCATCCGGCGCTATCTCAGCACCTCCGATGGGCCGAGCCACCACTAGGAAATCTCTTGGTTTCTGGATATCTCCAGGTCTGCTCTTTAAAGGAGCACTTGTCTCTAGGCCTCTTGGCTTACATACTAGGATTTTTGGTTTTGGCTTCCTGCCCTATTGGATTTACTTTTGGACATTCGCTCCTAATAAAGGATTTTTACGTTTATTTCAACTCCTGCCTTGTGTCTCCCTGGCTCTGCATCTTGGGTCCTAACCTTCCCCCTACTCGCACCGTGACAATGGTCTGTCAGTCAATAACCCTGCAAACAAAATCATTATGAAACTAAAATGATATATTTCACCTATTTACAATCTCCACAATGTCCATTATTCAGCAAGTCCATACATTTGAAATATTCTATTTTATAACCTCTTAAAGAGCAAGTCACCCCCAAATAAACAATTTTTTTCTGATAAACTATATAAATGCGTGTCTAATCGTGCTGCAGACACGTGTAGTCAATAGTTTTGCACTTTAGTGCATTTTAGTTAAAATTTAAAATTTCTGCCTGAAACTGTGTTGTACCGTTGTCAGGTAAAAACTCTTCACTGCATTTGAATTTAAATCTGACATCGCCATTGGCTAAGAGGTATGCTATGATGTAAACTGGTAGATTATGATGTCACAATGTCGTGAGTGTGTGTATTTGTAGTGGCTCCACCCTCTCCGTCTGCTAGGCAACAGCATTTGTTGCATTTTTCAAACATGAAGTGGGAGTGAAGTACGCTTCTTGTAAGGGGTGACTTGCTCTTTAAACAGAAAAATGTTTCCACACATCTTTAACTCTTTTTGCAATCAATTCCACAATTTAACACCACATACTGAAGTGCAGCTCTGTTTTAAGGTAGTCCTTGCAAATTCATGTTTAAAATGTTTTTTTCTTGGATTGGCCCAATTCTTACTGCTTTTTTCTGCCAAATAAACAAAGTCTTTATACTTGTCACTTGTGGGATCAGCGCACATTCATCAATCAGTGTTTTATTTAGAAACTTTTCTTTTCTTTCGTTAAATATACCGGCCTGCCGCTTCTGCTTTGGTTTGACTTCCTGCCAGAATTGACGTGGCTCACTCAGAGCTCACGAATAAATAAAGCTCACGCCGAAACGATTGCTGCATGGCACGAGCCTTTGCGGCGCTTCGCAGCTGATGTGACAGAGAGCGTAGGTTAACAAGGGCACTGAGTAGAAGCGCTCGTTGTTCCACGGCGCTTCATCGCTCTTCCGCGTCTGGTGTGTTCTGGGCTTGACACGTCCAGGACGTTTCATCTTCTTCAACAGTGCATGGCGGACTGCCCTGTTAGCGGTCCAATCAAAGTGCTCTATCTGTTTGGTGAGCCAATCACAGCACTCTGTAAGCCAGGTGGCCTTCCATTCTATTGGTTTGTTGGTGGGTGTTGGTGGTTACAGAATCCTGAAAGCTGGCGATGGCTCATCTGAAAATGCTTTGGCATCAACTTTGGACTATTTAGACTTGGGTTTTGAGCTGACAGGTACTTAAGTTTATTTGGAAAATGTATGTATTTGAGTCTTCTTTGACGGACTATGGCGGATTGCCTCATTGACTGACATCCTTAGCGGTGAGTGCGTCATGTTGTTTCTTAACCAATATAACGCAGAGAATGTTTGAAAGACAACTGTAGATGTCGCCCCACGAATGAGAGCCACCAGTGGACTGTGGCTTGCCAGACTACATTAGTTCTGTATGATATATAGCGATTTCTCCAAACAGAGGCTGTTGAGAAAGCATGATATGAACTACAGTATGTGTAAGTTTTACATAGAAACGTGTTTTTAAATGGCTGGAAAATCAGTTTGAAACTGCAGTAATTGACCAAAAGGAAATCAATAAACCATAGAATGGTGATTTGTGTTGTGCAATCTTCAGATGATTTAAGAAGCTCCACAAAGGGAGAAAAATCCACTTCAGTCAGCTGCTGAGAAACCAGACAGATAATTGGATGCTACGTAGGGAGCGTTTTAGCATGTTTCAGACAAGCGTCACTACCAATATACTCTGAAAACACAGTGATGTGGCGCCTAATAGGCTGTAATTTATTCTAATTGGAAAAAAATCAGGGATGAAATTTTGCAACAGCTTTGAATGGTTTGTTGGCTGGTTCCTTATTTTTATCGTCTACCACAGAAGTTTGAATATTAACTTCAATTATGCGTAATCTTCCAGTGTCTCATTTCCCCAAAAATTAGCTTGACAAAAACAACAAAAAGCGTTATTCATTAACAGGGTGTACACGAATCTGCCAAAAGGAGTAAAAAGTGATAGAGCCTGCTCATCTCCTCTGATTGAATGACTGTAATAAAAAGGCTGTGGCATATTTTGAGTGATTATTCAATAAGCAGCTGCGTGATCTCAACAAAAGAAAAGAGACGTTTCAAACAGAAGCTGAAATTTGGAGCGCATTAGACAGCCACGACCTTCTGCTGCTGAGTGAGGAGATAGCAGTTCGTTTCTGCTCTTTTACCTAATGTGATCACACAGGATAAACTCTCATCGCTCTGCTAAAGATGGCAGGAAGTTAATTGAAAAAGCCAACGGAGGATGTATCAAAGGGACAAGGGAGGAAATCGCATTCTTGGAGGATGGTTTTCATTTCTTACTCCGTGACGGGAGACGAAAAGGTCCAGCTAGTCCTCCCTGGTTGTGGCAATTACAGAAATGGGTAAAATGTTGGTGTGTTTCTGTTAAAAAAAAAAAAAGGATGACATGAAACTATAAATCTCTAAAAATGAATGAAAATCAGAGGCAGTGGGGTGGGCGGGTGGGTGGGGGATGTTGGGTGTAAACGGCAGGCCACCCTGTCAGAAAGTTTTGAGCCCCTGTGGCCCCCCTCCTGAGGTAAGATTCCTGAGCATTAATAAGTACACATTTTTGTGTTTATTTAGCCTAAATCAGTTCAATTCAGCATATTTATATTTATATTTTGATTAATCGGGCTGCGCAGTGGCGCAGTGGTTAGAGCTGTTGCCTTGCAGCAAGGAGGTCCGAGTTCACTTCCTGGCCTGGGATCATTCTGCATGGAGTTTGCATGTTCTCCCTGTGCATGCGTGGGTTTTCTCCGGGTACTCCGGCTTCCTCCCACAGTCCAAAAACATGACTGTTAGGTTGAGTGGTCTGTCTAAATTATCCCTAGGTGTGAGTGTGTGTGTGTGATAGTTTGTCCTGTGTGTCTCTGTGTTGCCCTGTGATGGACTGGCTCTCTGTCCAGGGTGTACCCCGCCTGATTGCCCGTTGACCGCTGGAGATAACCCCCCCCCCACCCCCCCACCCCCCGCGACCCTGCGTGGACAAGCGGGTTCAAAAAATGGATGGATTTTGATTAATCAACCTCATTAATTTAAGCACAGATTAATCAAAAATATTTCATTTAACAGCGTGTCCATTCATGATCTGATTCCATTAACCACATTATTCATTTCATTATATGATTTCATTACAATTATAATTCATCTTTTGTTCTGTGAAGCAAGGAATAGATAAGACGCAACTCGGCAGGGAGTCCTTGAGGAAGAAACATGATGATCTAGAAGCGAGCCAGAGAGTGGAGCAGAAGACGCAACCAGGGAGGACTAGCTGGACCTTTTCGTCTCCCGTCACGGAGTAAGAAATGAAAACCATCCTCCAAGAATGTTATTTCCTCCTATTTTTACATCTTCCACTGATTCTGTTTGCTCTGCAACGTTGGTGTTTTATCTCCACAAATAACACAAGCTTGGAGGAGTTCTGCCTCGTTGTGGATTTGCTAATGCTAACAGTTAGCTTGATCTAGCTGTTAGCATTTGGGAGGGGGCCTCTCGTGCTTGCCGTGCTGTCAACATGGGGGGCCCACAAACTGAGTTTAACACAGTGACTCTCAATTAGTGGAGCCCCTCGCACAAGGTAGGGGCCCCACTGATTGAGAACCACTGTGTTAAACCTAAATTTAAAAGCAACATTTTTATTTTAATTAGTTGTTTCTCACAAATTTTTTAAACTAAATTTTTTAAAATTTGATTTGGTTTCAGGTTGTTTCAGTAACTGCTTACATCCATGTTTATGCTAATTTCCTCATGCTTTCATATCTCTGTAACACATTTCAGCTCCATTTATCAGGTCGATGTGAAACAATCGATTTTTCCATCATAGCTGCACTTCTGAAGGTGAGCTCTGGGTTGTTTTTACTGCAGAAAAACTCAATAGCTTCTCCCCAAATAACACCAGATTTATGTATTCATTAATTGTTTGAATAAAAATTAGATTTTTTTCACTCTTAAACTTTCAGCTTCTCTTACATAAAAGCAGCAACATAACACAAATGACGTTCCACTATTTTTTATTGCCAATAAACAAAACGATGTACTTTATTCTTATAAACCTTTGGTTTGCCTGGCTGTTTGTGGGCTATCACACTAAAGAAACTGCAATTCTTTATTTTTAATCTTCAGAAACACAACCTTGCTTCTTCTGCCAACAGTGATGTCCTCCATTGGCCTTCACCCGTTGCACCCCTACGGTTCATTCTGTAGAAACAGTTCTGGCTCAAACCATGACAGATGGTGCTAAGTCAGGCTGAAACTGGGTGGTGGACATGCGGCCCTGAGAGCAGGACTCGCAGGAGGCGGGTAAATGAAAATGTCGGCTTATTATAAAGCAAACTGTTTAGCTGAGCAGGGACAAATAACACAAAGTAAACAGAAATTCAGAGTCCTGTGTGAAAAACAAATTAATCCAATCCAAATTAAGGAGACAAAGACAACACAATGATGCAACGGGAATAAACATTCAATTCAGTTAAGGTTATATGGCACCAGTTCACATCGAGAGTCACCTAAAGGCACTTTTCAAAATAAACATTCCAACTGAACCTGCTTATTGAGTACAGTTCATTATTCCAATTAGTTAAAACTTTCCCAACAAAGGAATCCCTGCAGATTTCATCGAGTCACTGACTTGTTGTGTCAGAGTCATTACAGCAGTGAACCTCAACTGGCAGCCTGCGGGCCACATCTGGGCCACCAGACCATTCCACCCGGCCCCCCCAACCCTTTGGACCTTAATGGCCCCCAATTGGGGGACTTCGAAGTTCAGCAGCAAAATTCATGTCCCAAATATCAATAATTGTTTACATCCTCCAAACACAACTAAAACTACAATAAAAACAGTTTAGATGGAAAACAAAGCCCTTTTAAATATTAATAAATTAAAATACAATAATACGTGAACTTTATTTTAGAAGAGCATTTAGCTCTCCTTCTGTCGTCCTGGAAGAAAGATTTGAAGCTTGCTAAACTTAGACCCATTTACTTCTCCATGGTCGTTTCTCAATACTCAAGGATCCTGGTATGTTCTTGTGTGCTAGACAAGTATGTTCTTGGCAAGGACGCCAGAAAATCTGTTCTACCGAGTACGGGAGGACGAGGACGGCATTTGGAACAGAACCATACTCCGTTGTGTCCTGCCAACAAACGCTGCTTCTTGCTACAGTTAAAAAAAATGACCCGGCATAAAAATAAAAGTCTAGTTTGTTCCTTAAATAACAAAATACCAACAAATACGTATTATTTGTATTATATTTGGGCCACTTTTGATGAAAAATGTTAAAGTAGTAGCATTTCCTGCTCTTTAATGAATAAACAAGTTTATTTTTCATCAGAAGAGACCTACGGTGATTTTATTTTGGTAGTGGGTTAGCTAATTAGCGTTTTTCAAGGATCGTGAAGAGTAAAAGCCAAACGCACACAGCAAAATTTACAGTTTACACACGATTATTTACAATAACAGACAACTTTAGAGTATTTTATTTATATTACTAATATAAAACATTACAGTTATTACCATTCTCCTCTGACGTTCGGAGTTTTAACGGTTTGGGACGCAATGCATTGTGGGAAACTTTGGTGTCCCAAGTCCGCAGAAGGATGCACTGATGCATCTTCTATACGGTGGGCGGAGCAAGAACATATCCGGGAACTCTGAGCGAACTTACCGTTATGCATACTTAGGATTGGAACAGTCTTTGGGCCATTGTTGATGATGTTTCATGAGGACATGAGTACACGAGTTCGAACAAGCATGCATATTGAGAAACGGCCCATGTCTGGTTCGATGACATCAATATGGTGAGATGTGTTTGTAGTTCTATACAAATTTTCACACAAAACCTAACATAAATGTAGCTGCTGTTTGAAAATAGGCGCATCATAATGTGTCTTTAAAATTCAAGGACATCATATGTGAAATCCATGGCGCATAATAAACAGGGTTGGAAAATAACTTTTAAAGCACTATTCACTTATATTCATTTTTTCTTCTTTCCAGGGACGCATGGCAGATGGGCTCAGGTTCCCTGTATACTAAGAACATTTGTGTATGACAGCATTCATACAATGTAAAATAGGAAAAAGATATAAAAACACAGGAAAAAAAGAAAGAAAAATCAAATGTTAGCAGGAATTTCAAAATTAAATGAGAAACTACAAAATTTAAATTAAATGATAATCAAAATAATTTCACAGGACTCAAAAAAAAAAAAAGAATAAAATCCCCAAACATTCAGATCTTCTGAAATTTGTTTCTGAATGAAGCTCAAATTGCTGTAGTTTAGGTATTTTTAGGTGGTTTCCTGTTTTCTAACTTAGAGAATCTCTAAATTAATTTTGATTATGCCAAACTAAATTATGCTGGTTGAATTTGCATTTATTTTTCAGTCACAATTCTAAACCGCGTGATTGCTACCCATCATTGGTGATAATTGTGACCAGGATTGATGTTTGTCAGCTCAGACCTAAATCAGCCCCCCGTGGTTACACTTTGGGCCCTAATGCACTGATATATTTCACACATGGAGACACACACACATAATAAACACATCTTGTTTTAGAAATAACATAACAGAAATAAGTTATAATTAAAAAGACATATGTTAAAATCCATCTGAGAGGCTTTAATGAACCAAAAGGTGACATTGCAGCAGCTGGCTAAAGTGACGAGTGATGTTGGCGTCATTGCTCCTGTTGATTCTGTTTGTTGCCAAATTAGCTTCGTGATTTCAAGGCTGAAGTTATTAAAATGCCAGAGACTGTGAGAGGTGGAAATTAGGAGAGTTTCTTTCATTTGTCTCACCAGATTCCTTTATTTCATGCCGTGGCAGGCTTCTAGGTGACACAAAACCAGAGCAGTGCAGCTGATGAAAAACCCTGTTCACTGTTTAAAAAACAGAAAATAATTCTGTCTTGTCAGAAGGCTCCTGGCGCAAAGAAGGAGCAACCTTTCAGCACAGCACTGGCATCCAGTTTTAACGTCATTCGCATCATAATCGAGCCAAATTTTGAAGAAGGAAACCAAAATAATCCAGCAAAACACTTTCACTAAATTTGGGCTAAAGTTTCTCTGTTGTTCTGTTAATGAGGTTTAGGTTTGAGATTCCAGCTCCAGTGTTTGTAGCTGAACGGAGGATCTGCGGCTAAACAAATAGCTGAATGAGAGCAAAGAGCCTCGTGGGTCGATGCTGCGTTTTTGTTTGGCTGTCTGCGAACACAATTATCTGACTCTCTGTGATCAAATGCTTTCAGATGCACGTGCCTCACGTTGCTTTTGTAAATTGGCCGCCTTTGTTTAAAGGAAACTCCCGTCTGACGGTTCTCATCGGTCCAGTTTAAAGATGTAAACACTGGATTTCCAATGAGTGTCTGCCGACATTGATCGGTGTACAAGAGAAGAAAATACAATGCTGTTTAACAGAATAAGGGAAGAGAAGACTAATACATAATTACACGGACAAACGGGTGCTTTCCAGGTGTGCCTAGGTGGAGGTGGGGGGTCTTTGCCCTCCCTGCCCTGGGCGCCCTGTGTCAGTGCCTCAGCTGCTGCTGTGGATCAGCTGCTGCCGGGGCGGATGGCTCCCCTGATGGCGTTTCCTTATCCTTATCTTAGCTGGTCTGGCTCATCTGATCTCAGTCAGTCATGTTTTTTTTAACCATGGGGAAGGGGGCATGTATGTGTGTGTGTGTATGTGTGTGTGTGTGTGTGGGGGGGTTTTATTATCAGACTGTTTTTAAAATTCTGGGGATGGGGGGGGGGGGGGGGGGGTGCGGGGCCTTTTTAATTTGTTAAGCACTTTGAGTTGCATGTACTGTAGGATACAGTGCTATATAAATAAAAGTTGATTGATTGATTGATTGATTGATTGATTGATTGATTGATGTTTTGTTGGGCTCTGCTAGTGTTGCTTTAGGTTCTCTGCGTTCAGTTATTTACTGTTTTGATGTGAAAACCTAGAATTCCTTGTTTGCATGATGTGTGATTCAGTTTGCTGTCTGGGTTTCACCGCCTGGGTTCTGTTAGCAGCTCTAATTAGAAATTGACATGTTTTGTTCTTGTTTTTATTTGTACCGATGCTGATGGGAAGAAGTCACGGTCTGCTAGTGGTCCATCTGTGCAGCGGATCTTTGGGGCAGAATTTCATGGCTGACGTTTTATTTATTTATAAAATGCACAAAATTTCTGAACCTGAATCAGTTTTTGAACAATGAATTTAACCAACTGTTGATTCTCAAGTCTGTGCACAGTAATAAAGTCCAGCTTTTGACCAAAGTTAATGAAACGTAATGGTGTGAAAATTAATCTAAGATGCTAAAATTAATTACCAAAGTTTATTTATTAAACAGAAGATTCAGTAAGATTCTTTTCATTCGATAAACTGCATACCTTCATAACCCGACCTCGGATAAGTGGTAGAATATGTACCAATTCCTCAACATGCAAAGCTTGTCTGCCAAACTAACTAAGAGTATTCTTCTGCCCTTCCCATCCATACAACTGTTAGTTTTATTTTATTTTATTTTTTCATATATTGCTAACTGAATGGTCATTCTGTCCCTCCAATGTAGAATTAGGCTATGAATAAAATCCCTAAAGCAGAAAATGACCCGTGCCCTTCTTTGGTGGATATCTCACTCTGGGTACATCTGTTGTTGCTGGTGGCAGACAAAAGGACAGAGTGGAGTTGGTGTTTCTGCTCTCATGGACCATAAAAATGAGGTATTGTGTGGTAAATTGCTGCTGGCACATTTTTATGTGTTACTTTGCATGAAACAGGCTGGAACAATTCATTGCTGGTTTGGGGCATCTTTAATGTGGAGGACAGACAAAGGGAGTGGCTGCAGGGGAATATTTCTCACAAACAGCACACTTGCATCCACACACCTACATATAGACTGGACAAACCCCAATACAAACATACGTGGTACAATTATAGGAAAATAAGGATTCCTGGATTGTCTGCTTGCTTTGTGGGTATTCTCTCTGAAGTTCTGCAGGGTATTCTGCATGCATCACAGCACTTTGGGCTTTATGGATGGTGTTGCAGATGCATTGCAACACATTTTGTGTGCTCGTGTGTGTGTGTGTCTCAGAGATAAAAGGACAGAGAAAAGGTGCAGGTGTGGGCTCTGGGTTATTAGGCCAGGTAAACAGAACAGGCTTGTGTAACTCTGGCTGATAATTCACTGAGCTCCACCTTTTACACTCTAATGCATTCTAATAGGACAGTGGATCCTAGCATGTGTCCTTTTTCACCAACACACACACACACGCACGCACGCACGCACTCTCTCTCTCTCTCTCTCTCTCTCTCTCTCTCTCTCTCTCTCTCTCTCTCTCTCTCTCTCTCTCTCTCTCTCTCTCCTCCCTCTTTATGGTGCCCATTCATCACATACACATGTACACACAGCTATCTGGTTGTCTGGGAGATCAAAGTATTCATATTCCCTTTGTGAGGTAGAAGCTCATTCTGTTAAAACAGGGCTATTTTAGATGAATACCTTACAAAAATTTTTTAAGGAGAACTGAATTTCAGTTCCTGATTCTTGAAACTGATCAGCATTTTATTAAAGATGCTAATATACTGAGGAGAGTGTTTTCTTGTTTTTCTCCCCCTAGTTTCCTTTCTGATCAATTCTGGGTGACCGAGGCCTGCCAGAGGTGGCTCACATCATGCAAAAGGATGGCCAGTCCGGGGACGACTGCCAACAAGAAAATGTACGTTACAAATTAGTTTTTCCATTTTATGCTCCAACTTTCCCAACAATATTTGTTTTGTCTTCACATTTATTACAGCCATCTTTTGCTGTAAAAACTGCATTTAAAATGATCGAAACGCTGTTTTTCCAAAGGAGAGTGTGTGTGTGTGTGTGTGTATGTGTGTGTGTTCATGTTCATCTCTCTTGTCTGTTTACACAAAAATGATCACATTTATAAATCGTGATGTTTTTTGAAAATGTTATTTTCTTTAGTAAAATTTACCGGCCTGCCTCTTCTGTTTTTGTTTGACTTCCTGCCAGATTTGACGCGGCTCACTCACAGCTTATGAAAAAATTAGAGCTCATGCCGAAACGATTGCTGCACGGCGCGAGCCTTTGTGGCACTTCACGGCGCTTTGCAGCTGATGTGACCGAGAGCGTAGTTTAACAAGGGCGCCGATTAGAAGCGCCCATCATTCCACGGCGCTTTGTGGTGCATCGTCACGCTTCCGCGTCTGGTGTGTTCCGGGCGTTAGGCACCCCATTCGAATTTGCCCATTTTGTGATGTCACAAAAGGCAGCACAAAAGCATGCCAAAGGTGAGTTTTGCATAATATGTCCCCTTTAAGTTTTTCAAAAAGTTGTGTGTGCTTAGGTTATATTTAAGTTTGGTTAAATTGTATGAAATTTCTCTTAACCAGTGAGTACCAAACTTTTCAGCTTCAGACATACAAAATAACCGTGTAACAGTCATTTTAGCCCCATTTTCAGTCTACACCTAACACCAAGAACACAATTACACTGAAATATAATGATAGCACAAACAGCTTCTGCAATCATAATCCTATTTTCATCCATTTCTGACCACCGATTGAAGTAATTACTGCAAAAACATTCTACCGGGAATCGTCGTCATCGTCGTCGTCTTCCTCCGCTTATCCGGGTCCGGGCCGCGGGGGCAGCATCCCAACTAGGGAGCTCCAGACCGTCCTCTCCCCAGCCTTCCCCACCAGCTCCTCCGGCAGGACCCCAAGGCGTTCCCGGACCAGATTGGAGATGTAACCTCTCCAACGTGTCCTGGGTTGACCCGGGGGCCTCCTGCCGGCAGGACATGCCCGAAACACCTCCCCGGGGAGGCGTCCAGGAGGCATCCTGACCAGATGCCCAAACCACCTCAACTGGCTCCTTTCAATCCGGAGGAGCAGCGGGTCTACTCCGAGTCCCTTCCGAATGTCCGAGCTCCTCACCCTATCTCTAAGGCTGAGCCTGGCCACCCTACGGAGGAAACTCATTTCGGCCGCTTGTATCCGCGATCTCGTTCTTTCGGTCATTACCCAAAGCTCATGACCATAGGTGAGGATTGGGACGTAGATCGACCGGTAAATCGAGAGCCTGGCTTTCTGGCTCAGCTCCCTCTTCACCACGACAAATCGGCTCAGCGTTCCCATCACTGCAGATGCCGAACCAATCCGCCTGTCGATCTCCCGATCGCTCCTACCCTCACTCGTGAACAAGACCCCAAGGTACTTAAACTCCTCCACTTGAGGTAGGACCTCTCTCCCGACCCGGAGTTGGCAAGCCACCCTTTTCCGGTCGAGAACCATGGTATCAGATTTGGAGGTGCTGATCCTCATCCCAGCTGCTTCACACTCGGCCGCGAACCTACCCAGCAAGAGCTGAAGGTCAGAGCTGGAGGAAGCTAGGAGGACCACATCATCCGCAAAAAGCAGAGACGAGATTCTCCTGCCACCAAACTCGACACACTCCACACCACGGCTGCGCCTAGAAATTCTGTCCATAAAGATAATGAACAGAACCGGTGACAAAGGGCAGCCCTGGTGGAGTCCAACCCTCACCGAGAACAGGTCCGATTTACTACCGGCTATGCAGACAGAACTCACGCTCCTCTGGTAAAGGGACTGAATGGCCCTCAACAGAAAGCCATCCACCCCATACTCCTGGAGCGTCCCCCACAGGGTGCCCCTGGGGACACGGTCATAAGCCTTCTCCAAATCCACAAAACACATGTAGATTGGTTGGGCAAACTCCCATGCCCCCTCCATCACCCTTGCAAGGGTATAGAGCTGGTCCGCAGTTCCACGGCCAGGACGAAAACCACATTGCTCCTCCTCAATCTGAGATTCAACTATCGATCGGACCCCCCTCTCCAGTACCTTGCAGTAGACCTTTCCAGGGAGGCTGAGGAGTGTGATCCCCCTATAGTTGGAACACACCCTCAGGTCACCCTTCTTAAAGATGGGGACCACCACCCCGGTCTGCCACTCCACAGGAACCGCCCCCGATGACCACACAATGTTGCAGAGACGTGTCAACCATGACTGCCCTACAACATCCATAGCCTTGAGATACCCAGGATGAACCTCATCTGCCCCCGGGGCTCCGCCGCTGTGTAGTTGTTTGATTACCTCAGCAACTTCAGTCCCAGAGATTAAACAGTCTCCCAGGTCTCCCAGCTCTGGTTCCTCCTCGGAATGCGCATAGGTGGGATTGAGGAGCTCCTCAAAATATTCCTTCCACCGTCCGACTATAGCCCCAGTTGACGTCAGCAGCTCCCCATCCCCACCTTAAACAGTGTGAGCGAGTTGCTGCCTTCCTCTCCTGAGGCGCCGGACAGTTTGCCAGAACCTCTTTGGAGCCGATCGATAGTCTTTCTCCATGGCCTCACCAAACTCCTCCCATGCCCGAGATTTAGCCTTGGCAACTGCCACTGCTGCACCCCGCTTGGCTATCCGGTACCTGTCTGCTGCCTCCGGAGACCCACAGACCAGCCACGCCCTGTAGGCCTCCTTCTTCAGCCTGACGGCTCCCCGAACCTTTGGTGTCAACCAGCGGGTACGGGGCTTGCCACCACGACTGGCACCGGCCACCTTGCGACCACAGCTAGCAACAGCCGCCTCAACAATTGCAGAGTGGAACAAGGCCCACTCGGAGTCAATGTCCCCCACTGCTCTCGGGACAGGGTCAAAGCTCTGCCGGAGGTGGGAGTTGAAGACCGTCTTAACAGGTTCTTCTGCCAGGCGTTCCCAGCAGACCCTCACTATGCGTTTGGGTCTGCCAGGTCTATGCGGCATCTTCCCCTGCCATCTGATCCAACTCACCACCAGGTAGGGCTGGGGGTAAACGATTATTTTTAAAACGATTATTCTGACGATTATTTTATCGAATAGTCGACTATTCTAATGACTATTTAGAAAATTAATCTAATGATTATTTTTCTATTGCACAATTAACAAAAACCAGAAAATCTCAAATAAATTCCTCAAAAAAATTGATAAATTCTTACTGTAAGAGAATAAACACTACAGGCCTTCCATTTTGTATACCACTGCGTTTATTGTGTTGTTTGCTTATGTTCTGGTGACGTGTAGAACTTGGGAGTGCAGGCTGCTGCCTGAGAGGTGGTAGAAGATGGAGTGTCTCCATGCTGCTTTGTTTTGGTCACTTATGAGCGTGAGGCGAGTGGTCTTACGGGTTAAACCAAACTCAGGTGATATTTTACACTAAACCGAAAACCCACAACACTCTAAATGTAATAAAAGGGAGATCTACACCACAAAAAAGATGAACTCTAAACCAAAACGTAACAGCTTATCCCAACGCAAGAAGCTGTTAGCGAAGATGCTAACAGTAGCTTTACCAACATTAAGTTCAAGTTACCAAGTTTAAATAAACCAAAAACACCCAGCAGCAAACAGACCAGCACGGAGGAGAGACTGCTACCGCCAAAACAGCTCTCCTCATGTCTGAAAGAAGCTCCTTAATGAAGGGAGAAGCGCTCCCGGTGATTTTCTACATCTGCGATAGACACGAAGCAGCGCATCTGACCCCGGAAGTTGTTGTCTGTTGCCGGGAGATGAAGGCGGGCAAAACAGGAAAATAATCTAGTAGTGGACGGACGTTGTTCCGGGTCTTCGGTATTTGGCGGAGATGTTAGTGAAGGCGGAGAAGAGGGCGAACTAGAGGAAAAACAGGCAGATTCCTCCTCTATTTACAAACTCCTGGGGATGCAACAAGTGGGCGCGGTGCGTCGACTTCCGGATCTGACGTCGACAAATTTTTAGAATCGAGCCGTCGACTTCGTCGAGGCTTCGCTACAACCCTACCACCAGGTGGTGATCAGTTGACCGCTCCGCTCCTCTCTTCACTCGGGTGTCCAAAACATACCGCCGCAGGTCAGATGATATGACTACAAAGTCTATCATCGACCTGCGACCTAGGCTGCCCTGGTACCAAGTGTACCGATGGGCATCCTTATGTTCGAACATGGTGTTCGTTATGGCCAAACTGCGGCTTGTACAGGATTCCAATAACGAAACACCACTCGAGTTCAGATCAGGTGGGCCGTTCCTCCCTATCACACCCCTCCAGGTCATGCTGTCATTGCTCATGTGAGCATTGAAGTCCCCCAGCAGGACAATGGAGTCCCCTGATGGAGCACTATCTAGCACTCGTCCCAGGGACTCCAAAAAGGGTGGGTACTCTGAACTGATATTTGGCCCATAAGCACAAACAACAGTCAGGACCCGTTCCCCGACCCGAAGGCGCAGGGAAGCTACCCTCTCGTCCCCCGGGGTAAACTCCAACACACAGGCAGAGAGTCTTGGGGCTAACAAAAAGCAAACCCCAGCCCTCCGCCTCTCACCCGGAGCAACTCCAGCCCTCTGCCTCTCACCCGGAGCAACTCTAGCAAAGGAGAGTGTCCAACCCCTCTCAAGGACTTGGGTTCCAGAGGCAATGCTATGTGTCGAGGTGAGTCCGACTATATCTAGCCGGTACCGCTCAACCTCTGCCACAAGCTCCTGCTCCTTCCCTGCCAGCGAGGTGACGTTCCATGTCCCAAAAACCAGTTTTCTTGTCCGGGGATCGGACCGCCAGGACTCCCGCCTTGGTCTGCCACTCGATCCACATTTTACCGGACCCTTCATGTTCCTCCTGCGGGTGGTGGGTCCACAGTTGGATGAGCCCATGTATCCGGTTCGGGCTGGGCCCGGCCGGGTCCAATGGGTGAAAGCCCAGCCACCAGGCGCTCGCTCACGGGCCCCAACCCCAGGCCTGGCTCCAGGGTGGGACCCCGATAACCCTCCGGGCCGTGTACTGCGACTCTTTGTTTTAACATCCATGAAAGATCCTGCCAGGAATCATTTATTAAAATTCAGTTTGACTTTTAGAGATTTTAAGGCCCTGATTTTGGTGTTTTATGACTCAAACTTGATGCCAAATAGGAGAACCGTTGGTCCAAAGTGATAAAAAAAATTCATATTTCAACTAATAGTATTTAATTCTATGGATCCCTTTCAAGTTATCCTTATAAAGCATTCACTGTTCACTGAAAATATTTCATTTTCTGTTTATTTATCGTGCAAAATACAGTTGAATTATTTAGAGTACACAAAAGCTACACGAGTGCAAAGCTGGTATTTTCATTCTGTTTAGCATTTCCACCCATCCCCCACAACAGATTCACTCCTATCTAAAGCGACTGTATCTGAGCTCTCCACATGATGTTGTCGGAGTTGTGTGCAAGCTGTCCATCACCCACCTCAATCCATCTGGATGCAAGAGGCAGGTTTCTGCAAAATCCTGACAAAAAACAAAACAAAAAACAAGACAGATAGGAGTTGTTGTGTTCAAGTGGAGCTGGAGCTCAGATGCAGCTCTGGCAAATGACATCAGGGCTCACTCTGCTATGCATGCATAAGACATTTAGTCATAATCTTGACCTTGAGTTCAAATCCAAATGCAGGGCAGCTGGTTTTATTCCTGAGCTGTCAAGAATTCAAGTTGAAAAAAAAAAGTTCCAGGATGTGACTCTCTGAGTTGTAAATTTACCAAATGGTTCATGTTTTTATACAAATCATAGCTTAAAAACGGCCACACACATGGTTCCCACACATTTCTGCTTTTTCTTGGTTTGTTTATTGCAATAAAATAGTTCATTGCATGTGCAAAAGGTGCATTAAACAGCAAAATGTAAACTGCATGTCTTAAAAGATAAAGAAACAAGTATGTGAGTGAACCTCTCACCAGGATGTACTGGTGTCTCTGGCAGCATATTAGTACTATTAACTCATTCACTGCCAATGACGACTAAAGTCCTCATTTGCATTTTTTTACTGTTTGTTCTCTCAGCGCGGAGGCTCGTTCTGATGCTCAAACATCTCAGCCCTGAAGCCGATCTTCATCCGCATATGTAACATGTCACGTGATCAGGAAGCAGAACATCCATGTGTTAGGAGATCGTTTTGGGCCGTTCCTGTAAAAAAAAAGTGAGGCGCGAACCAGAAAAGCGTCTGCCGTTCACAATTTGGCAACAGATTATGAAAGAACGGATAACGCTCGAAACACACGGATTCTTCCTGATGTAAGAGGTGAGTCTCCTCTTTGTTTTGGTTGTTTTGGCGTCGACATCATCCTAGCGCGCAATGTTCTGCAACTCTTAAAAAAACAGTAAAAACAATGAGAAACACTGGCAGCGAAGGCCGTTAGCGATCAGGAAACGGCTGGCAGTGAATGAGTTAAGCTGGGCGTAGACTGTGCTATGATTTCAGTTGCTATCAGGTCCATCTCAAACTGGACGACCTTCTCACAGAACAAAGCTCATGAGTCATATTCTCGTGCTGTACGACCCGATGCTCAGGTGCAACCTGACTGCTCAACATGTGGTAGCAACATGTTGGACCTAAAAATTTGCTAAAACAACAGTTTTTATTCAACATACCAGACCTTCGAGTCTGAAAGCTAGGAAGAGAGGATACTGTTGGGCTGTTCCTGTTGTTTTTGTCCTTAAAGAGCAAGTCAACCCCTAGAGTCTAACTCCACTCCCACTTCATGTTTGAAAAATGCAACAAATGCTGTTGCCTGGCAGACCGAGAAGGCGGAGCTGCTAACAAATTCACACACACAAACACAGGCTCACGACAGCACTGTGACATCATAATGTACCAGTTTACATCATAGCATACCTCTTAGCCAATAGCGGTGGCAGATCTAAATGAAAATACAGTGCAGAGTTTTTACCTGACAACGGCACAAGACTGCCAGTTTTAGGCAGAATATTTAAATTTTAACCAAGATGCACTGAAGTGCCAAATTATTGACTACACGTGTCTGCAGCACGATTAGACACTCGTTTATTTAGTTTATCAGCAAAAAAAAGTTTATTTGGGGGTGACTTGCTCTTTAAGGGTTGCCGTAGTTGTAGGAGGACATGCAGCAATTTATGGGGGTTCGATGTGGAAGAGGATGGAAAGGAAGAAAACCGAGATTTTGGGATGCATTTTAATTTGGCATAAACGTAGCAAGTATGTTTTCTTGACAATCTTTACCATTGTGTGTGGGTAAAATTGTAAAAACGTGAAAATAAAAAGATGATCTCTAAAAAAAGCTCTGATGTTCCAGTTTCAGGAACTAGGAGTGAGCCAGAGCAGAGGTGCGTAGAACACGCAGATTTTGGAGTCTTACTTCCTGGTAGTCTGTCATCTCATCCCAGATTGGCTTACAGCAACACGACACTACTGACTCTGTTTGCTTTGAAACGCTGATGTTTTGTCTCCAGAAATAACACAAGCCTAAAGGAGTTCTGCCATGTGGTGGAGCTGCTAATGCTAGCTGCTACTAGTCAAGAAACATTCTGCTCTCCTCTGCCAAACTAACAACAGCCTTCCTTGCCGCGAGTCAAAATGGGTGAGTTCATGAAAGGTAGATGACAGTGTGATGTCACACTGTCAGGATTTTCTAATCCAAGCGTCTATTTTTACTCAGAAGTTAATCCAGGAAAAAGGAGCAAAAGACCTTTTTCACATTCCATACCATATTTGTAAATAACAGTAAGCTCATTCACTGCCAGCCGTTTCCTGATCAGAAAAGCCCTTCGCTGCCAGCTTTTTTCAGCGTTTTTACTGTTTTTTTTAAGAGAGACAGAACGTTGCGTGCTAGGATGATGTCGACGCCAAAACTAACAAAACAAAGAGGAGACTTACCTCTTACATCAGGAAGAATCCGTGCATTTCCAGCGTTGTCCATTCTTTCATAATCCGTTGTCGAATTGTGATCGGCAGAAGCTTTTCCGGTTCATGCCTCACTTTTTTCGCAGCAGCTGCCCAAAACGATCTCTTAACACCTGCATTTTCTGCTTGCTGATCACGTGACATGTGACGTACGCGGATGAAGATCGGCTTTAGAGCTGGGTTTGTTCTCACAGTGCGGGGGCTCGTTCCGACGCCCGCACAGTAAAAAAAAAATACAAATGACGACTTCATTGGCAGTTAATGAGTTAAAAACTGGTTTCTCAGAAAACTTGCCAGTATTTAGTCCCTTTTTTTGACATCAAGATTTTATTTTAAAAATCATTTTTATTGTTTTCCTGATTTAAAATTTTCTGGAGACATTTGGACTTTTCTCCTGACATTTTAATTTTATTCTAGAAAAATTTGCTTGAGTCTTTTCTTGAAGTGTTTTGACTTTACCTCAAAATTGTATTTTTCTTGACTTTAATCTTTACGCCTTCTTTTTGTTTTCCTTTCTTTTCTTTTCTCGCTTCTCAGCGCACTAACACACCCCGGTAGAAATCAGAGGTTGCTGATAAAAATAAAAAAAATTCCACCAAGGACACACTTGCCTCCAGGAAATGCTCTTCCTAGCATTACGCTTAAGATTAGAAACAAGCAGCATGGACAAAAAAATGTTCCTGAATATAAAAGAAAAAGCTGCTAAAAACGGGAGCAAATGACCTTTAAAAAGAAATAAAAACTGAACTAATGTAGCAAAGCGACTTTGATGACTCACACGTTGTGGCTCTGGATAGGCATTAAAAGTAAACAAGGGTTAAAACAAATTCAGGAGAAAATGAAGTTTTACTGTTTATTTCTTGAGGGAGAAAAAAAATTCTAGCACATGAATAAAAAAAGAAGTGCCTAAGAAAAAGGGAATGATTAAATCACAGGGGAAAGCCTCAGTTCACGTCTGCCGTTCCTGGACCTCATCATGTGAGTCGAGGTGAAGAGTTCAGGTTACATGGTTACAGCAGAGGCTTGCTTATTCCTCCCATAGGGGCAGATCAGTTGGATGAGGAGGAACGGGAGTGGGATGAGAGGAAGACAAAAGGAAAATCGGAAAAACAAGCAGAACGCGGCAGAGTTGCTTCCTCTCTGTATAGCGAGGGACATATTAAGGTAGAGCAGGGATGCAGGCTGCGCTGATGAATACGTTTCCCAAGGCTCTCGGGGGCTGTCCAATCAGGCAGTGCCACTGATGAATAGTCATGAGTCACCTTATCAGCATCACCATGGTTACGCAGATGTGAGTCTGGCCCTGCGAATATGATGAGGGAACAGAAATGGGCCAAAGGCTCCTCTGTCAGGCTCCAGTTCACATCTTGATCACCAATTAGAGCCCAGCGGGGCGGCTTTCGGGCCAAGCATTTGCTTTGTGGATCAGGTGAACGGGTTTGAGAGAGGTGACAACAAATGGTGCCGTTTTGAGATTCAAGGCCCAGGAAAGAGATTTTTTTGACTCAGAGCAAAGCTTTTGATGACTTGGAATCACTATAATCGCAGTGTAAAGCTGGTAGCCATAGCACGTAGAACAGGTGAGGGCTGGCAGGAAGAGGATGATAAGATATTTAATAAAAAGGAAATTAGATTGAACAGGATCAGCAGAGAAGAGTAAAAGAAAAGGGCCAGCTGCTGGAGATGAAACAATAATGTAAGACAAGAACACAGTAGAATAAATGTCTAGAACCATGCGTAATGATTCATTTAACTCTGCAGTGTCTCGTGGTCATTTTTATAGAATAAATCCGTTCTAAAAGGAGCTTCTTCAGATCTACTGCAAAGCACAAGAGAATAACCACCCTTGCTTTAATAATTGTTACAAAACCCTTCAATGAAACTTTGCCCCAATAATACAATCCACTTCCTTTAAATGTGTGGTTTACGCATGTAATGATTTAAATTACATGTTATTTAATAAGCCAGAAGGCGTAGGATTCCAGCGAATATGAAATCAACCTTATGGATCTGTGAGGTTATTTAAACCAGAAGATTGGACCTTTTTATTGCAGGGATTAGATAACAGCTTCGTATTCACTCAGAGACAACAGAAGAGAGAGAGAGAGAGAGTCAAGTTTAAAAGTTTAAAAATGTATTACTAAACAAATTAAACTAGACTAACTTTAAACTAAATGTGTGGTGTAACTAAGGTGGATGAGACGGTGAATGGGGTGTGGTGTAATGTTGCTCAGAACCAGCAAATCCGAAGAAGCGATTAATTCTGATGGGAACTGAAGGTGATGTCTTCGCATTAAGCTTTGGTTAGGAGATTCATAAACACATTCGACACCATTTGTCGGTCTACATACCCTGAGCGGAAGTCCCCATTAGATCAGGAGGTGTAGAGGTCCAGCTTGACCTTTATTGAGCCGGAGCCTGTAGAAGCAGCCGCGGCAGCCGACCACCAGTCTTGAGATACTTCCGGGTCACGACAATTTTGTTGGCATCTGGTGAGACCCACCTGGGTCGTGAAGGTTTCAGCTTTTATTCTGAAAGGAACCGTTGCAGTAGTTGGAACAGCAACAGATTTTATCCAGCTTGTCGTTGGTTCTTTTGGCTGAAGAGGAAAGTTACGGATTGGCCACTCCGACAACTTCTCTAGAACACTTTGAACTGGCGTTAAAGATGGCGTGGGCATAGTTTTATACTTCGGATGTTTTGGTTTATGGTCGAATGAAAAGATGACAGATTTACCAAACACCATCAAAACCACGCCTCCATCAGATCTGGCAGATTCTGATTGGATCAGTGAAAGTGATGTGTCATGTCTTTTAACGCTACGTGAGATCAGTCCTATTGGAACACTTTAAGTCATATTACTTATTATATTCTATAGGATTATAATAAAGTAATTAATATTTTGATTTCACAGATTGGTCACATCTTATTATTGACTAACACTTGGTAGGATTAGCTTTATTAAAATAGAGTTCTTTGATTAATTAAAAGGAGAGAGTCCATTCTTCATTTTTCTGTTGAGCTGAAAAGAAGTAGTTTTGAGCAAATGCACGAGACCTTGAGGCCATATCTCATGCAGACTAGTTCTGTGCAGAGGAGAGGGGTAAACAGTCATTTCATTCCGTTACACGCAAGTCATTAAAAAAAAAGCTATGACGCTCCTGTTCGGAGATGCAGAAGTTTGCTGGTGCAGAAGTGGACTGAAAAAAGCAGGATTGCTCTTTATTATTAATGATATGCATACACCTTGCTTCTGATTGGCTAACAGAAGCGATGTTGCAAAGTCACTATCACCAAGACGGTCTCTGCTCTCTCTCCTCAATGCCAAAAGAAAAAAAAGCCTTCCTGTGGGCGGACATGAGCCAAGATGGGTGTGGCCATGAATGCAAATTCACGGTGTGACATGCCTATGTGGGGATTTTCAAATCCTAGCATTTTACCATTTATTTTCTGTTTCTATGAGACTGTTTCTATATTCAGCCTGCATGAAAACTCAGAGTGCCTGATTATAATCAGAAAAAATATTTTTTAATGGTTTTTCAGTCAACCACACCTTTAAACAGTTGATCTCAAATCTGCTTTATCTTCAGGCAATCCCTCTCCACTAGTTTCTCTTACAAATAATCGACTGAATCGTGCACAGGGCAGGCCAGCGATACAATCAGGCTGATAGCAGCCGCCTTCTTCTCGCTGATTTGTCAGGCCAACTCCAAACAACTTTAATTGCCTCTGAGTCAGAGCTGCTTTATTGAAAACATGTATTTAGATGTACATCGCCACACACAGGGGACACACCTGTGGAAATTATTCCTGCACTTATCTTCAACCCTGCTAAAAATCCAGCACAGGAGCAAATAATTTGTATCTGTCTAGTCTCGATGCACTTGTCGGGTTACGTTGTTTGTTAAGAGCTGGCATTTAAAACGCAGCTTAATCCCTCCCCAGCGCTGATAGGCAAAGAGTTAGGCAGGCTTGATATTTATTTAATCTCCTGCATGGTGTGTGAGGAAACATTGCAGCCCTCTCTCCATTCTCATTTCACAGCCTGTTGACTGTGTTTAAAGCGTGATTAATCTTGCATAAGTTTTGCCGGTGTGCAAGCTGAGGGAAGTGGGCTTGATGCATGAAGACTGATGTTTAAACTCCCTCAGAGAAGGTCGGGGTGATGAATTCACCCTCCTGCCAGTGTAAAGTTTTGTAGCGTAGTTAATCTACATAACTAGGATTTAACGCTGTTTGCGATCAGCTTTGCTAAATCCTGAGAAAGATCAAACAATTTGGCAAATGAACTAATATTATATATATATATATATATATATATATATATATATATATATATATATATATATATATATATATATATATATATATAAATATCCATGGATATTTATATAATCGATAGAAGTTCATACACCAACTGGCTTGGCCTATATTTAATCCAAAGATTAATATTTAATTTAAGAGATTTAAATTAATAGCAAAAGTTTATTTATTAATCCAGAAGATTTAAAGAGATCTTTGCTCATTCAGTGACCAAATCTACACCACTCTGTGTTTCATTTCAAAGAAGAGTCAGGTTTAAAATTTTAATTTATTGCTAACAATTTAAAGATGAAAATTTAAAAGACAATTCATAAATGACAATTTATAAAAGCTTTGCTATTAAAACTTGGTATTAAAGCAACCTGTGTCTGGATGAAAACTAAAATGAAATGCGTGTGTTTGGATGTGTGAATGTAGTCTCAGAAGGTTTCTATCAGAGAGAGAAAACGCGTTCTGGGTGAAAGAATTTGTTTTGCAGCAAAGCTAAGTTATTTCTTAAAGAAACAGGCGTGCGGACGCAATCGGTCGGAAGTGTCTACCTCATCCTGTTAGGAGACCCCCTTTTTGGATCCGAGATGTCAGGAGGAGACGATGACCTCCAAGCACGAGGTGGGTAGAAGAACCTCAGTGCGACCAAATTGGTCCTGAGATGTCTCCGGGTCACAACGACTGATGAAACTGGTTGCGTCTCAAAAATCAATAACTCTGAAGGAGTTTTGCGTCAGCTTGTTGCAGATGGCCTTTGTTGTTGAAGCAATTCTATCAGCGTGACAGAACAGCTTAGCAGAGGTTTCGAGCGGCCGACCTGATACTCTGGAACTCTCGTCGCCACGGAGAGATTTTGGTGAGCTCAAGAACTGAACTTGAACTGAGGAGTTTAGGTTTCAACATACCTCAGAACACGCCCTCTCAGAGATAGAAAGCTTTGGTGTTATGGAACAAAGACATGTGAGTGCAGTTACCTTTAACCTGATTTCAGTGTCCTGCATGATGTGTATAAGTGCACGTGACCTTCTTGTCACTGATCAAACATTACTGATTATCATAAATAATTATTATTATTAACCAAAGAATAATTAATTTCAGTAATTAAATATAATGAACCTTGATGATTATTTACGAACATTGTGATAAACAGTGAAAAGAGTTTATTAGAAATGATTCTTTTAAATCTTGAAGTGTCCTTTGTCTTGCGTATGGAGCAGCGGTCAGATAAAGGCAGTTGGATTAAAGATGGTTTACAGCAGACTTTGTGTCTCCTGTAATGGATAATCTGTAGATAGAAGTACAGCCAGTACAGCTTGACCGAGCTGAGGAAGTGTGACCTTTGGATCACAAATGAGGCCATTCATGTCGCTACAGTTTTGATGACGCATTACGCATGTTTTTATTTTTAATAGTCACTTCTTCTTTAATTGGCCCTTTTCTGATCCTCTTGCAGATTTTTCTGTTTCTCTTATGCTTTCTTTTTTGCAAACACTGCTTCTGATTCTAGATAGATGTTTGGTAGACGTCCTAAACTTGCAACAACTTTTAGTTTTGATAAAATTCACGTTATTATTTGTAACTTTCACTAACTTGCCTGCAAAGTCTCAATTGTGCGATTCTCCTGAACCTTACATCTATTGGTCAATGATGGACTCAATCACAATTTAGGTGCAAGATTCTGAAACCCCATCAACAAAGCTGTTTTAGGAATGTTAATTAGATTGAAACACAAGCTAAACTCCACAACCAATGAGGTATCAGAATAAATAAACAGAGGTAATTTAAAACGTTGAAATGATTCACCATAATATTGTGTAATAGTGTGTGCTTGGTTCACACGGCAGGATATTTCGTCAGATTTTTTTAACAGAATTCCCCTTTCTGACAATCTAAATTATGCACCTGGTTATACTAATGGCTCTAAAGATAATCTTATCAAATATTCTTTCCATGTGTGGTGTGTTATGGTTATTCTGGTACACTTGGAAGCATGTCAGGAACACCCCGATAATAAATCAAGGCTTTTAAACATGTTGAGTTGCTTGGTCTGATTATTTTTTTTAACCAATCAGAAAAGTGAGGTGACAAAAGCGTTCTTTTACACTTGTCCTCAACTGTGTTTGTTTACTTTGAAGTCACGTTCAATTTTGCGAGACTTTCCGTCTGACCGGGGAATGTCTGTGTGTGAAATCAATTTGTTTGTATTCATGTTTGTATGTAGTATTTGCCAAGATGCTGCACACCACACACTGTCGGACCAAAAACTGGTACATCCATGAATTTTGAAAATCTCTATGTATGTGGTCTCTCCTGCTTGGAAAATCGATCGACCTTTAAAAATGTTGTCATGTTAACCGCATCTAATATTTTCCAGGTTTTGCTCTAACCCACCAAACTAAAGAAAGACTCTGAAAGTCTGTTGAGGTATCTAGAGTCAAACTGCCAGTAGCAGGACTAGTTGCAGATCTTTTGAATCACGAGAAGCTGCTGGAAGAAGCTTCTGTCAATTTTTCTTTGAAAATGATTGCTTGGTCCAAAACAGTAGTTGTAGCACAGTTACTTCCACGTGAGAGTACAAGTGATGCTGATAAAAACCTACCTTGCTGCTGGAGCTCTTCGCTTGGTTGAGACAAAGTCTTTGGTCCACATGTGATTAATTTTGATTCATTAATTTTAACCACTGCTGATAATAAAGGGCATCAGCTATGAAGATGCTAAAACTCCACCATCTAGACATCACGATATCAAGCGCCTCATAGTCAAAACAAAACTTACTGCCACGTTTTGCCACCACAACAAGGACATCACGGTTTTTCATTCACATGTAAGTACTCATGATGCTTTGGTTGATCAGAGATTTATTTCTGCCTTGAGCTAACAAACAGAAGACCTTCATCCTGCAACATGACACTCCAGAACATCACTGTTGCCTCCAGCTGCCAACTCTTTGTTGCCGCCACATTTTTCTCACATTTGCAGCTGCAATAAATAGAAAACAAGAGGTTTATTCTGTTGTGTCCCCTGTTTTTTTTTTGCCTTTACAATCTACATTATTGAGCTGTCATCGTGTCAGATCGGATGTTCTGCAACCTTGATGGAAGCAAATAAATGCAGCATTACATTAACATAAAAAATCGGAGTGATTATTCAAATGGTGCTGTCAGATTTGTGAAGGGTTTGCAGGAAACGTGCTTGAGAACAACTAAAGTAGAGGCGACGGTCTGGCTCCATGTACAACACAAATGTACAAAAAACAAAAAAAAAAAACAAAACAAAAAAAAGGACAATTTGTATAGAACGGTAGCAGTAGATGCATAACAAGCATGAGGTGAAGGTAATGCAGCATTCACACCATAACACACACTAGGATACTAATCTTCTCATGATGGATAAAGAGTTAAAGTCTATTTCTAAGGATTCATGACACATTCTGACACTTTTTAAAGACGTGTTATAGAAATTTTAGTAAAAAGCACAAATCAATCAAATTTCTTATTATTCTTTGTAGATAAAAATGTTGTGCTGTGTTGGTGTTTATTTACAAACAGCCTTTCATGATGAAGCAGATAATCAATGAGATGAGTTGCATTTAGCTATTTAAAGAGACAATGTGTAGTTTTTTCTGTTAATCTTTGGAAATATCCATCAAAATGTTGTTAAAAATGAATTAAATGATGCCCAGTTGTTGAAAAATATTGGCAGCTTAGTAACAGATAACCATACAACTCAGGTCTAAAATACATGGGAGCGAGTCTAAGGGTGTTTCTCAGTGTCAAGGCGCATGGCCTTGCGATGCCAGGTGCATTGATTACGAGGACACTGTCATTCCTTGGTCAAAGAAAATGGTTAAACTGAATGGACTTGCATCACGTGACCGCGGCTTCCACAGCGGTCACGCAACGTCACGTGACACGGGAGATAACGTTATATTTTACATGTTATAGTTAAACGTTATAGTTTTAATATACCGTAAATCCTCTAATATTAGCCTGTATTTAATTAACTGTCGGGTATCATTTTGGCCGGTGTCGGAGTTGGCGGAGGTGAATAATGGCCGTTTTTTTATTGTGGCCGGGTGGAATGTGGTAACAAGCAAGTACGGGGGCGGTTTTGTCATCCGTCTCACTTTTGATTTGCCAGTGATAGACCGCGAGGGTAACTTTAACCGTGCGGAGACGAAGAGGAGGCGAAAATTTGATATCAAGTTCAAAGAGAACGTGCTGATTATGCTGCAGAACACTCTGGGGAGCAGTAGCAGGGGTTGTACAAACTAATCACTAGTCAACTTCACCGCTCTATAGTGACTTGTTATGCCTGTCATTGACTAGTCGCTGTCATGTGATGCAAGATGCAGTCCACGGAAAAGACAGCAGCCTGCTGTCAGCAGGTGATGAGCTCCTGCGCGTCGGGAGGCAACACGCTGTGCCAGAGCGTCGGTAATGACACCCGCCGTAAAACGGACATTTAACCAAATTGTGACGTTTACCCTCTTGCAATTTAACCTTCCCCTCACCCCCATCCTAACCTTAACCAGCTTGCGCATGCAAAGCTCTGATCGTTGACGCGCTCCAGACATCTGCGTCCTGAGCACGGCCACAGTAACATTATCAAATCAGGTGTCGCCACCTCAAAAACTAATTTAACACGCGATAGTTCATGTCGGCTCATTTCCTTTTATGTTTTCTGTCTTTTATTTTTATTTGTGCCTGATGCGTTTCGCTGCTGTGGATCGGGGTGCATCACCTGTTTTGTCCTCAGTGACGCACCTAACTGATGTGGCCAGCGAGCACTCCGCTGTTTTTGCGATCGGTAGATCTTTTAGAACTGCAGTTCAAAGGTAACTCATAAGGTGAATATATATGAACCCAGGTAGCAGTTCTTCTTTAGGATTAAGAGGAGATGCAGGAAGATAATAAACAGGCAGGACAGAAAAATAGTCAAATAAAAACAAGTTAGTTTTTGTACCTGCTGGTTGCAACAAACAGACACCATTGAAGGTAATTAGAAGTGAGGAACAGAAAATGAAATAATTGTTTTAATGTTTAGAGCAGCAGGAACTCCGAGAGGCTGCAGGTGCATCAGTGAGTTTGCGGCCGCTGCGCAGGGGGAGGGGGGAGGGCTGAAGCAGAAACTACCGTTGTTAAAAGAAATGTGTTTAACTTTGAAAATGTGGGCACAATTTTAATTGTCAAAAACTCCAGCGAACCATTAGTTAATTTTGCTCAAATAGAAATTGAGGCCTGCCTCTAATTCTGGTCTTCCTTCCAATAAAGGCCTGGAGCTTGATGAGCTTGAGTCAAATACAGGCCCGGGCCTGTATTAGAGGATTTACGGTAAATATATAACAAGCCATTTACTTTTTAAATTGTGTATATATTTGTTAAATTAAATACGTAAGCGAGTTGATATCCTTAGCCATCGAATTAGCATGATTACCTGTCGTGTGGACTGGGCTTTAGCAAAATAACCTGTGGTGTTCCACAGGGTTCAACATTAGGACCTAAAAATTGTAAAAACCTTAGAGAAAGAATGACCAAAAGACAGTTTTTGCTTCAGTTATTGATACTTAATAAATATCTATCAAAGACTAATGTAAAGATTGAAATAGCAAATTCAATAAGTTATTTAATTTTTTACTTACAAATCCTCTAGAAAACCCAGTACTTACTACGTGGTCTGTATTTGCATTGCACCTTCTTAGTGTTCTACATCCCCCCAAGTTGCTTCATTGCACAGTCAGTTACCCACCCATTTACACACACATTCACACGATGGTGATGATGAGCTACAATGTAGCCATAGCTACCCTGGGGCTCACTGACAGAGGCGAGGCCTGTTATATCATTGCTCCACCGGTCCCTTCGACCACCACCAGCTACCACCACTAGTACTTAACTAATATTATAAATATTATAACTGTTTATTAGGGCAAAGTCTGCACACAGTTCAGGCTTTTTCTCCTTAAAAAGCAAATTCTAATGTATAAAATAAAAAGCACCTTAACAAAACCATTACAGCACTAGTAATAAATTGCATCCCTTACAGGATTTTACATCACAACCCGCTGAACCCTTTTCTTCATTCGCTCAACAGAAAATATGAATATCTTGGAGAATCAACCGAGCTCATTTTTATTACCCCACATCATACCATGTTTTACAGCCACTGGCTCCAACAGTAAAAACGTGCATACTGATGGTAAATACTAGAAACTCTCAGCATGGAGCAAAAACAAAACCCTCCAATAACCCATCTACCAAGACGGCGTGCAACAAAGCAAATGTGAAATCTGAAATGTCAGATGCATTAGAGCTGCAGAGGAACAAAAAGTACAGTTTCTACATTTTTCAATGCTAATGATCATATTTGGTATGCATTCTGTGCAGTGTCAGAGCATTTTAGACAGGAGAAAACAAAAGATATGTGGTGAAGAAGTGACCCTGTAGATAAAACCTTCTGCTCTGTTTCGTTACTAATGCAGTGGCAGCTTCCAGAAAAGGTGAGAGCTGCCTTTAAACTGCCTGATAAAATGTGAGTGCTAAATGGCTTTTTCAGCCTTGTGATTCTTTGCGACTCATCCAAAACTAGTCTGTTTTTTTTTCCTTTAATCACACACATTTCCTAAAGACCATTTTCTGTGTGCTAACTTTTTTTCTCCTCTCCTTGCCACTGGGCATCGTCCAGAATCTATTCAGGATCTCCACTCTGATAAAAATCAATTGCCACTGTAAATTCAGAGAGATGAGTGATTGCACATAGCACAGGCTTTCCTTTGGCTGGAAATTACGTGTTCATTTGTGCATGTTTTTTATTTCCCCTCCATCTTTTAATCCAACCCTTGAAGCATTTCATGATCAAGGAAATTTTGCTAAGAAGCTTACTGAAAACCCACTTTGTCAGTAATATGAAGCGGTTCTATGACCTGGAATCCTAACAGGGATTCAAAATTAGCTACTCTAGCCTTTAAATTTAAAACAATGCAGCAACATATTAAGATCATCTCCTCAGAAAATGGAAATATTTTGTCTTAAAAGAGTGAAAAGTGCCTTGCAGCTTGCCTCAGGTGATACTCAGGCACTCCTAGCTGTAGGTGTTGACGACATCAGCTGCAGAAACGTAAAGGAAGCTGCAGAGAAGAGAATTCTTGCAGACTGCGTGAACTGCATACCAATAATCTCACAACACAGTCTTCATATGGGTGTAATTTTCCTAAAACCAGATAAAGCAACAGGGTTTGAAGTATCGTCCAGACATTTTTCTCCATTGTTAGAAAGAACACAGATTATTGGTGCAATATTAATCTCTGAAAAGGTCAACAGAAAAAAGAGAAAAATAGAGTTGATGGGAAAGAGCTGCCTTGTTATTTGCAGTGCTCTAATTGACGTTAATTAACTCATCAGTCACGAACAGAAGAGTATGACATGGGAAAAATATTGGACGTGATTCCTAGAGCGGTGGAGCTAAGAAAAAATATGCATTGTGAAAAGAAACACGTTTTTTATATGTAACAGGATCATTACATTTAGTAATATTTAGATAATGTTACTTAATCACAAAAGAAGGGGCTAAGGCAAGAGAGGGCACAGTGGCATGAAGGAAAAATATAATGTGGCTGAATCAATACAGGAAGATGAGCTAAAAGTGTGAAAAGTACCTGAATGGATGCACCTGCATTCCTAAAAAGCTTACATCAAGAGTTTTCATCCTCCTGCAGAAAAAAAGGAAGAATCATTTTTTGTTTCAAAATTCCACTTCACATACATTTTTAACCACTTTTATATTAAAAGCATGAAACAAAGTGGAGTTGAGGTGTCCTTTCTCTGCTTTAAAACTTCCTTTTCATATCTGTAGTTATTCAGATGAGTGATCCATGCAGATCAAAGTCGCATCCAACGGGATGTCATCCGGGGTGTGACCATTGCTTCCTTAGATTTATTCAGAATTTTCTTAAAAGACCTCACAAATGCCTGGAAGCTAGGAGCAAGAGTTGGGACTTTACTCGTTTTGCATTGATGTCTGTTCCTTTTTTTTGTTTAAACTCCCTCTGCCACCAAAACTAAATTAAGTGAATGAAGTAGTTTTTCACCATGACTAGAGGAGACTATCAATGTGTCACAAAGCTAATTTATGGACTTGCAGCAGGAAGTGTAACTTTATTTCTGTCCTTAAAATTGTTACCCACCAGGGGAAAGTTGATTAGAATGCAATTTCTAAAAGGGAGGAAAGTTGATTTTAAAGTCCAACTTCCTAAATTCAGAAACGCTAAACTTGATACTGATACAAACCATTTGAACACATAATGAATTTGAAACATTTTCTTATAACAATTTAAAGGGAACATCTTATGCAAAACTCATCATTTGCATATTTCGAGCTGCCATGTAGGCCTCTACTGCAACTATCGCCAAGCTTCCGTCCATTTTCTGTCAGTGCCTAACCCAGCTTTGCATTTGCGGCAAGTTGTCGGTACAGGATCTGCTCGGGTGCAAGATCGGCTCGGGGTCCTTCGACTGCCGATGACGTCAAAGTAGTTGATTGGCTGAACATGAACCTTACAGAATTACGTAATCACGTTACGTTGTTATCACGTTACGTTGGTCTAGGCAAATTTTTCTGTTGGAAAGACGGACAACTTTTACAAAGAAATCCATCATTATCTCTTTGAAAATACACTTTTAGCATAGAGCTGCATGTATATTAGGGCTGAACGATTAACTGCATGTGCAATTAAATTGCGATGTGACAAAAGGAGATTTTCTAATCGCAAAGGCTGCAATTTGGCAGCGAGTGGTTAGCGCAATGCTAATATACATGAAAAAACCCATAGGAATGCTAATGCTAATATCACCGATTACATTCTTACAAATTATGAATTAGAAACGTGCCAAATGATTACATTTGGAGTCTAATAGAAAGTAAAAGTACCATCAATCAAATAAGCACAGACGGGTATTTTAGTAAAGCCAGAAAACTTTTAACTCCAGAGTTTTGGCTAGCAGCTTTGAGCGTAACTGAACTACGCATGGACAAGACGTCAAAAACTCTAAACACAAAATACTTCAATAAACGGGACACACTTCTTTCCTGCAAATACAATTTCACAGGTGTTGCTAATACCTATGATCCTTCAAGGGATGTGCTCAAAGAGGAGTTCAACATTATGAATAAAAGTGTTTTATTTTACAAATACCATTATAAACACAAACTAACGTCGTAAGAAACATTATTTTAATAACGAAACTGCTAAATTCTTTCCAACAGTTTAAAGATGTGTAGTGTATTTTGTCCGAGTGGGTTTGCCGTACTTTGATGTCATCGGCAGTCGAAGGACCCCGAGCCGATCTTGCACCCGAGCAGATCCTGTACCGACAACGGAACATAATAGAGGTGTTTTTCCCGCCAGCTCCCTTCCCACTGGGAGCATTTTAGGCGTGAACTGGGAGCAAAAGCGTTCCACACAGCTTGTCCTATGAGGTCGCAAAATTACAGAGAATTGCAACATCACGAGTGATTTTGGCAGTTCCTGCGATAAGCAAGGAGAAAGAGGGCAGTATGTATCCAACAAGGTCTGTGGTTTCTTTTCTGTTTTGTTTACCTCAGCTATAGAGGCTTTACAGGAAATGTTGTACTTTGTTTACTAGTTAAGCAATTGGAAATCTGCATGCCACGTTTATTTAGAAAGTTTCTAAATGTTTTACACAGTTCCTGTGTTTGACTTCCTGTCTGGCCCAATCTGAACTGCTGACTCGAAGCGCAAGCGTGTTCCTGCACTTTTGGGACACTTCCAACACTTTTCAGCCAAGTGAAAGGCACCCATTGCCAGCTTTTTGCTGCATAAACTGTTTCTTGGGAGTTACGCAACACTTTTGTGTCTAGTAGAGCCGGTCAAGAGGCAGAAAATATATTTCATGTGGAAATGACATTTAAAGTCTATTTTTTAAGCTCTATGCTTCCAAAACACATCAATCTTCGCAGTTTAGATCGGGTCAGACAGGAAGTCAAACACAAAATCAGTGTAAAACATTTGGAATCTTTCAAAATAAAAGTCACGTGTATTACTTCATTTCCTGCAAAACCTCCATAGCTGAAGTAAATGGAACAGAAAATGTACCACAGAGATTTTTGGATAAATTCATCTGTCTTTCTTCTTGCTTGTGTAAAAGAAGTTAATTTACATCTAATTAAGAACCCGTGAGACATTAAGATTCCATAGTGAATATGAAATCAATCTTACGGACCGTTGAGTTATTTAACCAGAAGATTGGAACTTTTTATTGCAGGGATTATGTAACACTTGAATTAAGTCAGAGACAAGAGAAGAGAGAGACCTTTAAAACGTTTAAGATGATTTATTTCTAAACAATTTAAACAATTTTAAACAAGACTAACTCTACTCTAAATGATGGATGGATCTGGTGTAATGAGACGTGAGATGGATGGTGTATGTGAGTGATGTTATTTTCAGAACTCTCGTATCCGGAGAAGCAAGTCTGAATGATGTTGTGATGTTTTGCTTCTAGCTATGATCAGAGTTTGATTGGAGTTTCATAAACACATGAGACGCCATATCTGTTGCTCCACACATACCCTTGATGAGACCTCCGTACAGATCCAGATTGCCAGGTCCTCGGACCCCCCATTCGGTACAGGAGCAGGTGAAACAGCGTCAGCAGTACGACAGACTAGTCTTTGGATTGTCTCCAGGTAAAAAGCGACAGATGGTTCACAGCGTCAGATGGACCCCCCTTGGGTCAGTGAGTTCAGCTTTTATTCCGAAAGGAACCGTTGCTTGTTTGGTAACATGCAACAGATTTTATCCAGCTTGTTGGTTCTCGGCTTAAAAACGAAGTCCGGATGGCCGGTCCGATACTTCTCTTAGCATGCGAACTCCAGTGAGATCTTGAGAACTGAACTTAAGATGGCGTTGGAACTGGTTTTATTAATCTGGATGTTTTGATTTCTGGTCGAATCAAAGTTGGCAGATTTATAAACACCACAGAGACTATGCCACGCTTCAGAAAGGAAGGTTCTGATTGGATCAGTAACAGCGATGTGTCGTGCGTTTACATTATTGTGTAGTCAGCATGTCTAGTGCACTAGATTAAAGTCATATTACTTATTAAAGCATATTAATCTTAACACTGTTATTTCACAGATCAGTCAACATTATATTATTGATTAACACTTTGTTTTGATTAGCTTTATTAAAAATAGAGTTCTTTTATTTAATAAAAGAAAAGAGTCCTTTGTCTTCATTCTTCTCTTGCTGGAAAGAAAACAGTTTTAGAGCAAATGCATGACCTTGAGGCTGTCTCATGCAGCCTAGTACTGTGTCAGAGGCGCCTGTGGAGAGAGGGTAAATAACCTTGGAGGAATAGCTCCTTCATCACGTTACTCTTGTTATTGTGCGGACTTCTAAAATCACGGGTGGTGTTGCAAATTTCCTGCGATCTTATGACCTCAGCCGTGTGAAACGCTTTTGCTGCCGTTTCGTGTCAGAATCGTCCCCGGTCTGAAGGGAGCTCGCAGGTATAACGCCTTCAGTCCTCAGGTGATTTTAGCTTAAAACTAACCTGACCTTAAAGGTGGCAACTGATTTGCTTTGCTTTAAGGAATGCTAAGCCTTTAATTTGACATTTTCTTGACAATTAATTAACAGCCTCCCCATTAGCTCGATTCCCCTGACGCTGATCTTCAAAAGAAGAAGAAGAAAAAAAAAAAAAGAACTTATTGGTTGTTGACCAAAAAGCCGTTCACTGATATTTAAAAATCTGACCGGTCCTACTCCGATGCCGATGGATTGGCACATGAAGTACATCCAGAGCACGGGAGAGTCACAGCAGACCAATTAACCTTTCACTGATCCCACTTATCATAGAGGGCCACTTCAGGCATTAGGAGAGACAGTCCAAGTGAGTGAAAATGAAGTGATGAAGTGTGTGCATAATCAAGATGGAGTGTGAGTGCACACACACACATACACACACACCCAGATCAACGGCTGCATCATTAAAAATAGTGACAGGCAACATGAATAAAGCTGATTTTCCAGTTACAGTATAATAACAAGATGAGAAAATGATGTGAATGATATCTTGGTGCACACCAAACAGTTCCAGTCAGGGAAGCTGCGCAGGGAGGGTTGGAGGACTACGCCTTGAAAATTTTCCCCAAATTTCAGTCCTGTGGAATTCATCGGGACAGCCCTCCATGTAGCACGCCATCCAAATGATCCATCAGGAGACAGCTCCAGAAATCTAATGTCCATGACTCAGTGGGTCAGAATAGTTCCAGCTGTTCAGCCAGGACCTTCAAAACATGAGGCTGGGAAATGTAATGACATTATACCATAATGCCTTATAAACGGATCAGCGAAAGATCAGTTTCTTTGGCATCAACGTTTGCTTTTAGGAGGAATTTCTGTAGTTTAAAGAACAAGTTCTCTTGTTTTTGAAATTGATCAATCGCTCCGAGTTTAGCATGCAGGCTGACCGTAAAAGTACTCTTCAACACGTATTTCCTGCTTTAGCTCATGATAGAAAATAAACTGAGAAACGTTTGGTTCAGAAAATCCTGACAGATCTACATCACGCTGTCACATTCATGGACTCACCCATCTTGGCTCAAGACGGGGAAAGCTGTTGTTGGTTTAGCATCCAGGAAGACAGCAGAACTCCTCCAGGAAATTACTTGTGGAGGTAAAACATCAACGTCACAGAGCAAAGGGAGTCAGTAGTAGAGTTGTGTTACTGTTAGCCAATCAGAGGCGAGATGTCCAAATATCAGGAAATAAGACTTCAAATCCTGCCGTTTGACGCTACTTTCTCCTCCAGCTGAATTCTACTCTCTCAGACAGGTGCACCAGAGCTTTTTTTCCCTAGAGTACAACTTACAAGGCATTCATTCTTACTACAGAGACCACTGCAAATGTAATAAAATATGAGTAAAGTTGACCTTTAACACAGATGTGAGTAAATTTTATACGTTTTCCTTGAATTACATCAAAGTAATAAATAGGTAAACCCATGGCAGAGCTTCTGGTTTCAAATGCAGAATAATAGACGTAATCTAACCTGTAAGAAAGAGCTCAACTATCACATGAGTTGGTTTTTTAAGACTTGTGATAGAAATTTGGAAATTTTACAGAATTATCTGATCCATTTACCACCTTTTTTACCCTCAGCTCGCTGAAAAATGATGGGTAATCACACCGGCTCCCCCGCTGCCCTCTTTAAGCCACCGTCTGTGGCGACGCGTCTAATGCAGGTAATTATGTGGGAATGAAAGGCTCTATGGCTTTATGGATGGAGATTGGCATCTTGATGGATGCGGTGGTGGATGGGTAAGGGGAGGTGAGCTGTGTCAGCTTTACAGGTGAGGCGGACAAGTCACGACTAAAGGGGGAGGGGGTGGGGGCACAAAACACACTCATGTGAAAACCCACTTTTCTGGAGAGTGTAAAGGAGCTGTAAACACCGTACTGCAGGAAAATAAAACGCATCCTGTGGCAGCTGCATGTGTTTTTGCCTTAAAGATCAGAGCAAAGATCTTGGGTCAGCTGGGTTTGCAATATTTTAAAACTTTAAAAATTTACCACATTTGTTTTCTGCTCCCCTTGTGTGGCACACTATTGAATCCAGATATGCTCAGAAGGATGCGTGATCTAACGTTTAATCTAGTTTCTGATTGGTTTATGTGCTTTTCCATTTCTCAAACAAGAATTTATAAGTTAGAAGTATACTTATCTAATTATCTGAATCATTTGTAAAGTTGTGGCTTAAAAAATAGTAAAACGCTTTAGAAAAATGCTGCATTCAGCTTCCGAACGTGTTTTAGAAGCACGACGACATACTTGCAGCATAAAGATCACTCCTCCGTTTGCAGAGGAGGGTAAAGCAGCATCATTTCGCTGCTGGACTAACAAACAAGTCCTCCTCTTCCAGTTGCACCTGTGCCTTCTTAGAAAAAAAAATCTAATCTATCATGCTGCAAAAAACACGTGTGCAGGCGTAGACTGGGAAGTGTGAAGCAGATGCTCTCTGTGTGAATTACAGAGGAATAAAATCAAAGCCTCGTTGTGATTTAGTCACATTATTATTATTTCTGAGAGTTTTGAACATTTTGCTAAACTTATGCATTGTTTTTCATTACTTTGGTTCCAGACTCTTGTATTTTTGAGTGGTATTGAGAAACTGTTCAGACTTTCTGAACACCTTTCAAATATCTTCTTTTAGCTGCTTTTTCATATTTTTGTTTACTAATTTCCAACCTATTTCAGATTGCTCTTATCTCTCATACCTATGACCCAAAGGGGTTCAAACGAAGGCGTATGATGCATTCATTCCAAAATAGCCTTTAAACTCTAGAGATGAGCCAGATGACATATAGATAGCTTCAGCGGAGGACTTTGTAGCTTGTCACAATTTGTTCTAATTTGGAGTTTGCTCAAAATATAGTTATTAAGCACTCATAATGTAAAAGAGCTATGGACAATAGATAATCAGCTGAGGGCCAATGCACCTCTGTGTCACATTGCGGTGTTGGTAGGACCCAAAATGCAGTACCCAGGATGACACGAGGCAGAGATGATGAATAAGAAAAAAACCTTTATTCTAAGGAGAACAAAAACAAGTCCAAAGGCTGGGAGCCAAAATCCAAAATCCAGATAACGATCTCGAAAACCAAAACTCTAGAGAACACGAGAAGACCAAAAACCCTAATAATCCAAGACGAGAGACGAGACTGACAGAATACAAACAATGGACCGACAAGACACTGAGACAAGACAGGGCTTAAATACACAGGGAGGATGAGAGGGAGATGAGCTGCAGGTGTGTGGGGTGTGGGAGGAGGACCAGGTGAAGGCAATGACTAATCAGGGGAGAAACTAACTTGACCTACGAATAAAACCTAATACAAAAGAGCAGGAAACAACTACAATTCAAAGGGAGGGGGGTGAAAAATAAGAAACACTGATGGGAAAAAACATACTAAATCATGAAAGGCTGTAACTAAAGGAAATGACTTGAGAAACCTAGAGGGCTGGAGACCTAGGGGCAAATGGGGAAAGCCAGAAGACACATGAGGAAGACGCAGACATGACACATGAGAACGCTAGGACACAAAAGGAGCACCTAGAGAGGATGGAGAAACACCAGGAGGCACATGAAGGAAGGGGCAGACACAGACCATGACACTCTGAGGTCTTGGCTAGAATTAATAATTATTTTTGTAAATGCTTAATTGAAGATCTGTTCCTCTATAGCCTGTTTTTTGCCCTCAGTGTGTCCATTTTCCATTTATTTGAGCAAAACTTGCACATTAAATCATCATGTGCAAGAACCGGACAGAAAATTGGTGAAGAAGCCACAATCCAAAGAAAAAACTTTGAAAACCTACAAAATGACAAGAAAAAGAAAAAGAAAACATTGGTCAGTTTAATACAGATGAAAGTCAAAAAATTAGAATGTGGTGCAAAAGTCCATTGATTTCAGTAATTCAGCTCAGACTGAGAGACCATCTAAAGCAGGGTTATTCATGGTCAGAGGGATACTCAACAAAATGACCTGGAAGATCGAGGTCCGATCCAGGAAGTGGGGGTGGGGCGTTGCGCTGCTGCTGAATCGTCGGATCGGGGGGGTATGTGCTGGCGGTTCTGCACACAACACATAAGCCTACAATATAATGAAACAACTGCACACCTGCGCTGTTCCTGCCCCTCCAGCTCGTCTGTCGGACCAGGTTGGTGGTGGTGGTGCTGTGTTCAGGATTGTGTTTTTTCTTTTGAAGGAAAAAAGCAACTTGTCACTACTACCTTTTTATCTGTGCTATATTATGGTGATCTTATATATATGAATGCTTCTTTACTGTGCTAAAAAACTGGACTCGGTTTACCATGCGTCTCTGAGATTCATCACAAACTGTAGAGCCATAACACATCACTGTGAATTATATTCACGAGTGAAATGGCCGTCATTGGCAATAAGAAGACAAAATTATTGGTATGTTTTTATTTACAAGGCAGTGTTTGGATTGTTACCTCCTTGTATTTGCACATTAATCACACGAAAAAAATGTTCATTCCCATTCTTTAAGGTGTAACGATCAGTTGCTACTTTCTGTTCCTTTTGCTCGCACACAGTTAGGAAAGAGAGCCTTCGCCTGCTCTGCTCCTTCTGCTTGGAACCAGCTGCGGAAAACCTGGAAAACGACTGAGCAGGTTTCACTAAATGCCTTCAAAACCAAACTGAAAGCTTCAGAGACTGCTTTTAATGATTGAGTGTTTTATCATTGCCATCATGTTGTAACTGTATTTTTGCTGCCTCTTGGCCAGGACACCCTTGTAAAAGAGGTTCTTAACCTCAATGGGTCTCTATCCTGGTTAAATAAAGGTTAAAAAAAAATTGGCCCTTTGAGCAAAGAATATCGAACCTTTTCACAATATTCTAACTTTTGCACGATATTCTAATTTTTTGAGTTTCATGTATAGATTACAAGAACATTTAACATCTTGGAAACAAAATAAAAATGAATTAAGGTTAATCCTACAAAAACACCTCGGATGAGAAGCAAAACATCTTTAAAAAACCAAACAAGCCCAGTTGCCTTCATTCAAACCCCTTTGGATTACCATGACATGGATGACTGAGAACCTTCACCAGCATAAATGAAGGGGACTTCAAAAATATTTACACAGTTCTAAATGTGCAAACGTTCACGTACGTTGCTTCGACATTCACCAGCTACTGAACTGTTATGCAACTGCACTAGTTGTCCTGACTCGTTGAACTGTACTACTTGAACTCAACGTCAAAAGCCTTAGCTGTACTCGCTGTAAATGCCTTTATTGTTCTCACCTGTTAAAGATCTGAGCAGAATGTGAAGCTAAAAGGCTGATGGTGACTTTAAAGGTGGAGGCTTTTTCGTCCATGCAGAACTGCGACGTGCGTGTTGCACGAAGCAAGATTAATAGCTAGATCTGCCTCGATTTATCATCTTGTCTCAGGAGCTCACTCCCCACGTGCGCCGGTGTATTCAAGTGTGTCCTGAATCCTGGAAGATCTTGAAACCACTCAGTCTGCAAATAAAGGATTACTCTGCGTTGTCCCCGATGAGAGGAGACTTGCAAAACGATTTGAAACTGAACCGCTACACTTTGTGTTCAGCAAAAGGAAAAAGTGGCCTTTGTGCTGGAGTTAATTGTGAATAGAAAGAAAAGTCAATCTTTTGTTGGGTGATTGTTAGATATTGGAGGTTGATTTATACCGATCACTTAGCAAAAGTAAAGTCAGAATACCATGTAAGACGAGGACACCTTGACTTGAGTGACTGAGAGGAAACGTTCCGCCGCCATTATCGCTGCAGTCATCTTTTCTGATAACCACTTAATGGTGTATTGACCACCTGATGTGTTTCCTCCAGGTTGACTTGGTACTGTAGAACGAGTTTCCGTCCTCTCGATACCGTCTTATCTCAGACGTTTTACAGTCCCCGGCTTTCAGAAAGCTCCCTCTCCCCACAGATGGAGCTCTTATCATGAAATTTTTCCCTCCTCCTCTCTTCGGTCCTTTTGCAGTGTCGTTTTCACTTTGAGCATCCACTTTTCCTCAAGTGAATCTCTTTCTCTTCAAACCTTTGTCAACCCCTTCCAAAAATGAGCTGATCGTTAGTTGCAGTGAGTGAAATTTATTTTACAATTTTGTAGCCCGATGTCATTGAGAGTTGTAACATTCTGTGATTTCTTATTTGTTGGAAGTGATATCTGCTTGTTTGGTGATGCAGCAAATGCTTTGATCAAATGCAAATAAATAAATAAATAAATAAAAATTATAATAAAAATTCACTGAAATAAGATTTTTTGCTTGAGTGGATTCCCTCTTTCTTTAGGTCTAATTTGCATAAACATGCTGTCCATATTAAAAATCCAACAATATCCCAAAGGCATCCAGAGGAACGTCCAGCTTTGCAGCATCTGTTTCCTCCTAAGACAGGAAATTATTACATAAGCTTGAGTGAGAACACCTTTACACAAGAAGCACAGACTTAAATAACACTCAGTGGATTCTGCCTCAGTGAAGGTTATGATTGTGTTGAGTAAAAGTCTCTAAAAAAAAACCCTGCAGGAATCAGTCTGAGTTATTCAAAGACCAAATTCACTGAGAATCGTTTCTTTTCCTGTTATTTCTGCAATAAAAAAAAACATCTTAAATGTCTTTGCCGAGATTCGAACCCAAATCCTCCGTTTGAAAGCCATCACTTCTACCAGCTGAGCTACGCCAGTACCTACTAAAGATTGAATCAAATTTGTTGTTCCCCTACCGCCATTGTGCTTCGAGAGGAAGTCAATGGGCCAATGAGGTGGAGGGTAAGGAGCTGAAAAAACTTACCAATTGGAGGACAGAAAAGATCAGCCACAGGCCACGCCTCCAGAGTGCCAAAACTCCCAACAGCCGAGTGAGCAGAATCAGAAACCGAGCGCGCAGAAAGGCTGCCACGCGCGCAGTGAGGCTGCCGCGTGCATGTTTTCCTCTGCCGTGTGCTCGTTGTCCAACGCGCGCACCCAAGTTTGTCACTTGTGCACATCCTTGTGCGCTCACAGACACACTTTGCGCCCTCTCAGTGTACAAATGACCTCTCGCCATGTATATTTTCACTCGAGAGGTTCTAACTTCCACGCGCGAGTCCCGTTCACACGCGCGATGTGGACCCGTGCATTCGTATTCCACGTGCACGGGTTTTGGCACCCATCTGACGCCATAACTCTGAGGTTCGTGTGCATGCTGAACATGAAAATAGTCTTCTACCCCTGTTTCCTGCTTTAGCCGTTAAAAGACAATAAGACGGGGAAACGCTTGGATTAGCAAAAGCCACACAGATCTACGTCACTCTGTAAAATAGTAATCATGGACTCACCCAGCGTAGCTCTTGATGGGAAACGCTGTTGCTGATTTAGCGTCCAGGAAAGAACAGAGAACGACTAAGATGGTAGAAGCTAATCGTTGGCATTAGCGGCTCCACATCATGGCAGAACCCCTTCAGGCTTTGTTATTTGTGGAGATAAAACATCAACATTGCAAAGCTAATCGAGTCAGTGGTAGAGTTGCGTTGCTGTTAGCCAATCAGAGGAGAGATGTCCAAATATCAGGAAATAAGACTCCTGTTGCTCCCCTCTGCTCTGGCTCACTCCAACTTCCTGAAACAGGAGCACCAGAGCTTTTATCCCGTCAAAGATTTTCTCACAAGGCATTCATTTATACTAGAAACCACTGCAAATGTATTGAAAAAACAAGTGAACTTGGTCTTTAACAAAACGTACAACTAGAAGGATGCATACAATATTTGGTTTTGGTTTTATTTAAACCAAGGATGAATTTGTGCTTGAACTTTCTCTGGACTATTTCAGTCTCCAATGAGAACTCTGCACTTGTTTCCTGGATTTGACCTTGTCCACTTTTTTCTTACCTGTCTTTCTTTTTCTCTCAGGTGTCCGATGAGTCATCGGACTCCCCTGAGCCAGAGCCAGTCACCTGCATGGAGCCCTTTCTGGTGCGGAGGCTCTCTTGCCGGACAGTCCAGTTGCCCCCCTTAGCCTTTCGACAGGCAGAACAGTACTACTTCGACCGCAAACCCGAGCAAGACGCAGTCGCTGTTCCTCCTCGGCCCACAACACTGCCATTACGTGCACTGCCACTCATCGCCATCACCTCAGCTGACACCAGCAGGTGGGAGGATATGGGTCTCTACATCTTTGCATATAGAAAATGACTTTTAATAGAACAGGTCACTGGTATAATGAGGTTTTAAAGTGAAATGGTTTGGTGGATTGACATGTTGAAGTAGCGGAGGGCAGACATTTACTAATGACACTGGAAAAAGAAAATGCCTGAAATGCTAGTCACCTACCCCAAGGCTAACTCTGGATGACGTGCCGTGTTTCTATGGCAACAATAAGTGATATGTGCTCAACCGTGAGACCAAATGACCACAAAGAGAGGAGAAAGTTAATGAATTAGTCTTCTTGTGTGCAGCCATTTAAGAAATGTTTGTATCAATCTGAGATGGCATTAAGCAAAGCTGACATGCATCCAGCAGAAATCATTTAAAACTTCTAAGAAACCAAGTGAAAGTGTCAAGAGGTCAGGCTGTTTTGCTGAGGAAGTCAGACTTGCACAGATTTCAGCTGTAGGTCCGGGGTTTCCACGAGGGATTGTGTACGGCTCTCTGCCACGCTCCGAAGAAACGTAATCAATTGTATCCAAAGCTCAGCCAGACAAAAGTGACCAATCAATCAAAAGATCAATAAATTCTGCTTTGTTCGTCTAAAGAAGAGCACCTTCTTCACAGATACAGAGTTTAGCTATATCAGGACTCCAATCAGCAATATGGCTATAGTCTACGTCTCTGAGCTACTTCCTTCTGAATGTTTCTGGATGGAGAAAAAAACAACAACACTTTTCTGGTAAAAGATAATGTTCAAAAGAGTCATTCACTTGTTTCAATGCATCTGCAGTGTTCTCTGGTTTAAATAAATGTCTCGTAAGTCGATCTCTGTAGAAAAAGCTGTGGTGCTCCTGTTTCAGGAAGGTAGTCGGAGGAGTGGGCATCAGAAAATGGCAGGATTTGGAGTACTACTCATCAATATTCATGATATGAATTAATCTCACCTCTGATTGGCTAACAGTAACGTGACTCTTCCACTGCCCCGTGTCACCCTTCTTTCTTTGGTAAAAATTGCAACATAGATGTTTTATCTTCACAAATAACACAAGCCTGAATAGCTTCTGTAATGTTGTGGAACTGCTATTGCTAACTGACAGCTTCTACTAGCTAAGATGTGCTCTACTCTCTCCTGGACATTAAATCCATGGACATGAATACGTAGAAGCTCCATTGGGTGCTGGAGAGCATGACATATTCACCGCCATATTGGGTGGGTTCCTCACGCTCCCAACCCAACACAGAGTGAGCAATTGTGTGCCTGCCGTTGCAACAACAGTTGTACTATTGAAAACAGATCCAGTGGGATTACTATTGACTTTTGTAGCCTACCTGTTGGGATTTTGTATTTTAATTTATTTAGTTAAATTATATTTATATTTTAATTATCATGCCATACTATATGTCTGACTTTGTAAAAAAAAAGGGGGGGGGGCATAATAAAATGTATTTTTTAGCTGGGTAAGCACCTTTCTCAGTGGAGATAAATGCACTGGGGACAAATGGGGACTCATCCAAGATGGCGGACTGCTGCTACACCAGGTCCAATAGGAAGCACCAGTCCTACCTATATGTCTGTGATTAAGTCAACACAACCTCCACAGTCATGAGTCAAGGAGGATGAGTCCATGGATGCTTATTTTACAGAATGATGAGATCTATGTGGCTTTCTCTGACTCAACCATTTCTCTATTATTATTATTATTATTATTATTAATTTTTGGGGGGTTGCTTAAGCAGGTGATAGGAGTAGAAAACCATTTTCTCATTCAGCATGCCTATGCAACTCAGAGTGACCAATCATATTTCAAAAACACTTTTGCCCAACATGACTTAATGCTTAAACCCAACATGCATGTGTTTGGTTTATGGGAGGGAACTAGGCTACTTGGGGAAAACCCACGCATGCATGCGAAGAAAATCCTGTCTCCACAAAGAAAGACCACTGCCAGGATGTCACTGAGATGTGTAGAGTCATTCAACCTGAGGCAGAAACAGAAACTTCAACATCAACAGGAACCCAAAGCATAGAGAATAAAGGTTGATGGAGAACACACAGAATAACAAATGGAGATGAAAAAAGATACATTTTTAATAAAAGGGAATAAAAATCAATGACCAAGGGTAAATTCTAACTCTCATTGGATTTGCCATTTCTGTTATTTCAACCATATATGTGAGCGAGAAATGGGGCTCTGCTGCAATTTGGTCTTTTGAAACTCTGATTTGTGAATGATAAAGGCAAAAGGAACAGAAAACAACACATTGTTGTGTTTCAAAATACAGCTATTGGAATAATTCATGTCTGGTGAATTTTGTTATTCTGGGTGGACACCGAATCAACTCGACCCTGATCAAAGAGGAATTCCCTTAGATCCAGTAGGCGCTGTACTCTTCTGGTTAGCATCTCTTTATAACATAAAATGATTCAAATTGGAGCAGAATAAGGACTCTGGACATTTTGAAGAGATTTGTAGAAAATTCTGTTGAAGATTGAAAAAGAGCAAATTACTTTTTAACTGGGTCAAACATGTTTGGTGTTATTGGGAAACTGGAAAGTTGTACTTAAAGTCATGCTGGACTGAGAAGAGTGTGTTCTGCAGGAGCAGACCTTATTAAGAGTGCATAGAATAAACAAAATAAAGAGGGTTGTGTGAAACCGTGTGGATTAGTTATGATACTCTCTGGTACACTCCAGCATTGTTGCCTTTTCAGGATCCTTTTCAAACAATTTAATTTTCCACCTTTTAATCATTTTAAAATCATGATTTTATATTGATTATATAAATATATCATATTTATAATATCTTTTAAAAATCCTTTTTAAATGTTATTTTTTGTTCTTTCGAAGTGCCTTGTGACTTTTATCTTTAAAGGTGCTATATGAAAAATTGCCTCTTCCGCAGAAGAGACCTTCACTAATCACAATATTTAGGGTTCAACCCTTTATAGGGCCGATGTCCCTATTTAGACATTTCCACTCACATCGTAAATTATGTCGGTGTGCCTTTTCACAAACTCATAGAATTGCGGGATTTCACTCAAATAATCATCAGAGACCAAGCAAGTCACGGTTTACTCCATGACGCCATTCCATCAATCAATGCAGGGTTTCAATGAGTGCCCTATGAAGGGTTAAAGACGCCTGAAGCAAACAAATGGTAAATGGTAAAATGGCCTGTATTTGATATAGCGCCTTCTAGAGTCCTGGAACCCCTCAAGGTGCTTTACAACACAATCAGTCATTCACCCTTTCACACACGGGTGGGGATGAGCTACGATGTAGCCACAGCTGCCCTGGGGCGCACTGACAGAGGCGAGGCTGCCGAGCACTGGCGCCACCGGTTCCTCTGACCACCACCAGCAGGCAACGTGGGTTAAAGACCAAGTCATCCCCAAATCAACTTTTTTCCCCTGATAAACTGTATAAATGTGTGTCTAATCGTGCTGCGGTCGTGTAGTGACACATGTAGTGACACGTGTAGTCAATAGTTTTGCACTTTAGTGCATTTTACTTAAAATTTTAATTTTCAGCCTAAAACTGTCAGTGTTGTGCCGTTGTCAGGTAAAAACTCTGCACTGCATTTGAATTTAAATCTGCCATCGCTATTGGCTAAGAGGTACCCTAGAACGTTAGCTGGTACCATATGATGTCACAATGTCGTTGTGAGTCTGTGTGTGTGTATTTGTTGGTGGCTCTGCCCTCTAGGTCTGCTAGGCAACAGCACTTGTTGCATTTTTCAAACAGGACGTGGGAGCAGAGCAATACTCTGGTAGGGGGTGACTTGCTCTTTAAGTGTCTTGCCCAAGGACACAACGGCAGCGACAGACTGAGCGGGGCTCAAACCAGCAACCTTCCGATTACGGGGCGAGCACTTTACTCCTGTGCCGCCGTCGCCCCCCAATGGGACTAAATCTGCTAAATAAAATATACTATGAAAAGATTGAACAGTCAAGTCTCTTTTTATTGACAGAAATAAATGGTTTTCAGATCATATCTTGATTTTTGCAACTTTATTGTCCCAGGTTGAGAGACAAAAAGTATAAACACAGAAAATAAAAGTACGCGTGACAAGATGTGCCTTCCCCAAACAACCTCCAAGGCTCAGAAAATTCAGATTTATTACGCAAGAACCGACAGCATCGTATAGGAAGTAACAAATTGGTTTGGCTGCGGTGCAAAGCCTCCTCGCTGTTTAGTGGACTAATAACATGCAAAGCAGTGATATTTAAACGGGTCTCCATCTGGCTTCAAACAGCGTGACTCATCAAACACTGCAGTCTAACAGATTTCTGTTTTTCACCTCTGTGCCTTACTAATCTTAACTGTAAATCACAGAAATGTTTTAATTCGATATTAAATATAAAAATAAATGTTTTTTTAATGTAAAACAAGGATTCGTGTCTATTGTGAATAAAATGTTTGATAGATTTTACGTGTGTAAAACAGAAATAACAAAAAATGTGACGCAGTACAACATGTTTGTGAAACTAAAGCCAACTTGGAGAAGAATGATCTCTTTCAGGAGGATTTTTGAGAAAGTATCAAAGCAGTGTTGATGAAATGAAGTTTGGCACAGACAAACACAAACTCTCCAACCAGTTTTACTCTCTAAAGGGCGACGGCAACAAATGTGTCCAACAGAATTCTGCATCAGAGACCAGTGGGGAAATCACAATTGTACTTGGAGAAGAAGAATACAGCCAGGCGGTTGGAAAGACTGTGAAGTCCGTTGTCAAAGCTTAATTTTGATGGAAATCCCCTGTTGTTTTCTTGGGAACAGCACAGAATCCTCTTGTTAACCCGGGGGAAGGCGATGGTCCTCTCTGACTCATCTTTGATCACGATGGCATGCTTCAAAACACTCAGATTCCCACTTATACACAAAGATGTGCCAGAATAAGACTGCTCTGTGGCTCCTGATATGACAGATAAGAGAGAAAATGCATCCGCTTACCATTTCCTCCCTTTTCTTCTGCCCCAGTTTTGGTTTTCTCCCTCTCCGGTTTTAGCATGGATGGTGAGATCTTTTTAAAGGACTGAACAAACCATCCAGAGATGCGCAGTAAGGTTCTGCTTATTAAAAGGTCCTGGAGATGTTCAGTCGCTTTGATTAGAAAATACGTATAAAGTGCTGTGAACATAGAAAATACAAAAACAAAAAGGAACTGGGACTAATTTCTAAATTGTATTTCAAGCAGTCAAAGCCATTTTCACCATGAATGTGCCACACAAGCTGTTTGGTTATCAGGAACAAATTCATTGTGACATTTCTGTTTCTAGATAAATGTGTCACAGATTTGCACATTTTTACCTTTCTAACCTTTTTTTCACAGTCAAGTAGAATGTAGTTTACATGTTTATTTCATAATTAGTATTAAAGGTGTCCTAGAATATAAAACCAAATTTACCTTGCTGTCTCTACTGTACCAAAACACCCGTTGTCTCTGACCTGCTTTCCTTTGTAAATTCGTAAACATGTAAACGTTAGAAAACCTGTGAGAAAAGCTGGTTTAACACAACATAAGTTGCAACACACACTTAAATTTTCATGTCCCAACCCACTTCACCATCAGCATTGCATACATTGCAGACTCTGCAATATATAAACGTTGGTAACGGTAATGCTAACTGCGAAACAATGCTAGCCCGAGCTACTGCTAACATCCTTGCGGCTGTGTTTGTTGACTTGGCTAAAGCCTTTGACTCTGTCGACCATAACATCTTACTTAGCAGGCTCAAACATATAGGACTTTCCCGGGCATCCGTGGCATGGTTTAGAAGTTATATCTTAGGCTGTACGCAAATAGTGAGAACAGTACAACAAAGGCTTACCAATCTGATCCTCTACCTCTATCTATGGGTGTACCTCAAGGTTTGATACTGGGCCCAACCTTATTCAAAATCTATATTGATAACCTAGTTCATGCTGTTGACAGTTCCCAAATACATTTATATGCAGATAATGCCATTTTATGTGCATGCAGTTCTTCCTTGAATGCAGCTTTGTCCTCCTTTCAGCACAGCTTTAATCATCTTCAGCACGCTTTCTCCAACCTTCATCTTCATTTAAACACAAGTGAAACAAAGTTCATGATCTTCAACTGTAACTTACCGCAATCAACTTTCCACCATAGTATTGTTTCCCTGGATGGCCCAGAACTACAACTTGTCAGTCAGTTCCTATAAGTATCTGGCTTAACAGCACACTTTCATTTGACATTCACATTAATTCTTTACTTTCTAAAGTCAAGTCAAGAATTGGGTTTCTATACCGCTACAGGTCATCCTTTACTTATTCTGCAAAGCAAACCTGGGTCAAAGTGACAATCCTTCCCATCTTAGATACGGTGACATCATTTATAGAACAGCTTCCAAATAACTTCTTCATAAACTCGATGTCATTTAGCACTCAGCAATCCATTTCATCGCTGGTGCCCCGTTCACTACACATCATTGTGATCTGTACTCACTCGTTAACTGGCCATCACTCCATTCCCGCAGGTTGTTTTATTGGTATCAGTTCATATACAAAACAATCATCGGTAGAACACTGTCATATCTTCGCTCATTACTCATCACTTCCAACAACCAGCGCAATTTACGTTCCAGTAACTTAATCTCTATGGTTATTCCCAAAGCTCACACCTCTTTGGCTGCTCCTCATTCCAGTTTGCTGCTTCCAACGACTGGAATGAGCTGCAAAAATCCCCAAAGCTCACTGCCTACATTCCATTATCTATCTTCAACAATTCATTGCAATCAATAGTTTCTGATCAATGTGCTTCTGAGGACTTGAAGACTGTTTTTAGTCTGTTTTGATTGCTTGTTCATATTATATGTGAGAACAGTCCTTTGTCTACATGTAACTGTTTTATCTTGTTTTGGCTTGTGGCTAGATCTCCATCTGGCCAATAGGCCAACATTTGGTTAAATAAAGATTAAATAAAAAATAAGATAAAATAGAGATGATAGAAAAATAAAGAAGAATACTGGCGCACCCCTCACGTTCCAGGATGTACTGGGAATATCTAGACTAAAAATGAATGATAGATGGATCCACAGGTTGCAATTTGGAAAGATATGTGTCAGAATTGATCCCAACAGATCTGGTGAATTTCAGATAAATTACATCATACCAAAAGTCAAACATTGTGGTGGTCAGGGGCTGCTTTGCTGATTCAGGACATGGGTTTTTATTTGTAATTGATGGATCCACTAATCCTGTCCTCTGTCAGAAAATCCTAAAGAAGAATGCCTGACCTTTGACCTTAAACAGGTCATTCATGTTGGAAAACCCTAGCCTGGCAAGGTGTCTTATACATACAATATGTGAACATAGTCTGACCACGACACATGGATTGCTCTCAGTCGTGCGGCAGGAACTACAGTTGTCTTTCAAACTATCTCCACATGCTATCAAACAATGAACAACATGATGTACTCACTGCTACGAATGTCAGTCAACAGGGCAGTCCTCTATACACTGTCAAAAAAGGCATGAATACACACTTTTTCTAAACAAAGAACTTAAGAACCGCTATCTACTCTTGACTCAAATTGAAGCCTAAGTTTACATAGTCCAAAGCTGATGTCGAAGCTCTTTCAAAAACAAGCCGACGCCATCTTAGTTTTGCTCAGTTGCAGTAACACCCCTCCCACCAAACCAATGGAGTGCTGTGATTGGCCCACCAAGCCAATGGAGTGCTGTGATTGGCCCACCAAGCCAATGGAGTGCTGTGATTGGCCCACCAAACCAATGGAGTGCTGTGATTGGCCCACCAAGCCAACGGAGTGCTGTGATTGGCCCACCAGACTGGTCTGGGCTGCTGAGGTTCCAATGGAGCATGTTTAGACCCACGCGTAGAGCAAACTCATTTTGCTTCTGCAACTGTCTGCCTAGATTTATAGGCTAGGAAAATCACCCAATGGGACTAAATTAAAACTATTCAGCAAAGAACAGTGAGCTATCTTAGATTATCTTTATCAGACATTAAATTCATAGACTGAAATCAATTTCCCTCTGGGATTAATAAAGTATTTTTGAATTGAATTGAGTTGAATTGATTGGAAACTAATTAGGTAGACTAATGCCGGGCGTACACTGTGCGACTTTTTCACTTTTTTGAGCCGATTTTCCAGTCGTGCGAGAAGCCACGACATCGGGGCGAGTTTTGCGCCGAGCGGTCGTGTAGTGTACAGGGGGTTACGAGAGGCGATTAACACCACGTGACCAGCCGCCGATCAGCAGTCGTGAGGTCGCACGGACTTCTGGTGTGTTTAATATTTCGCTCGTCCCTCGTGAGGGTATCGCACTGTTGAAGCGGCGCTGCGAGCAGCTGCGAGCAGCTACGATCCAAAAAGTATCAGAACCGCTCACGGCGCATGCGCGCGCGATCCTGCATCAACGCCGGCCGGTCGCTCGCTATTTCCCTAATAACACACGCTGTGCGGTTTTGTTTCTACATGTTTTTTTACTCACAAAGATTGTCAAGAAAGCGTGTTTGTCGTGTTCATGTCAAATTAAACTGATCACAAAACACATATTTACTTTCTTTATTTCGTTTCCTCATCCAACCCCCATAAATCCCTGTGTGTCCTCCTGCAGCACTCCCGAAGGACAACAGGCAAGACAAAAAAGTCTGACGTGTTGAGTAAAAACTGCTATTTTTAGCACATTTTTAGGGCCGATGTGTTGCTACCAGACGTACAGTGTGAGCAGTCAGGTCGCATGCGAGAACTGGGTCGTGCAGTGTGAGCACACGACTCGTGAGATCTGCTCTGCGAGGAAGTCGTACAGTTTGAGCTGAAGCTGAACGCTGCGAGTGAAAAAGTCGCACAGTGTACGCCCGGCTTAAGAAAAAAACAAAAATAGAAAAGCTATTTTCTAAAAAGGAATACATTTTCACACATTCAGACAAAATGGTATCTAGAAACAGTCAATATTAAAGAAACTGTGATAGTATCAAGAAAACGTGAGGACATATGCAAGACTGCTGGAGATGTGCACCAGCCCCCATGCGACCCTGCGTGGATAAGCGGGTAAAGAAAATGGATGGATGGATATGCTGAAGCAGCCCAACATCTGTTTGAATGACTACAAGCTTCCATCAGAAAACTGAGCTGACCACACTAAAAAGTTAGCGACGTTAGCTCAACACAAAGTCAATGTGATTTTCATTTATATAAAGAATTGGTCCATTGTTCGCAACCTTTCTTGTTTCTTACAGATTATTTTCTGTTTTATCAATGTTTCTTCTTGTCTTTTATTACATAACAACTTGGATAGATTTAAAAAAATAATTTTTGCAAAACCAGTTCCTGAAATTTAGATGCTTGTTCTGCCTCAAAGTGTTTTTGTTGGACCATGATTGTGTTTCGCTGCTAATGAGGAAGTCCTACTGTTGTGCACTAATGCCCTTTTTAGCGCGTTCTAGATTCTTATTTTAGTTCAGGTCAGGACTCTGCGGTGGCTGGTCCACGTGTGAAAACGACGCTCTCCTGAGCCTCTCCATTTCATCCTCTTGTCATCATGTTAAATTCTTTCAAAGTAAGTTCTGGTATTTTTTTAACAGGACTTTGAGGACAATTAAACAAATATAAATGGATTAATAGGGAAGGAGCATGGGACGAAGAGTTTTAATGAGGACCATATCTTATTTGTGCTTCAACCTCGATTTATCAATTAATCAGCAAGGATACTTGGAGAGGAACATAAAATATAGGATTCAGAGTGGAAAATGTGCCATTCAATGCCATAACTTTAACTTTCAAGAGAGTTTTATGACACTGCTGGCAGCTTAATTAGACCACTGTTTATTGTAAAAAGTACAAAATATTCTTGATCTACTTTTTACAGGACAGGAAAAAAACTTTCTTAGTGTCTTTGTCATCCTTGTGCAACTAGCCAATATGTATGCCTTTAAAACATGACTAATTGTAGAGGACCTGAGGCTGAATGGTATATTAAATCCTCATTGCAAGAAAAATGTGGCAATGTCAGCATTACAAATGCCAAGTGGGCTGTGACTGCTGAGGACGAATTTTTAATGGGGATGTTTAGAAATATTGGTTGAATTTCCTTGCTTGAGTCAGCGGGCCTCAGACTCGTGTCACTTGACTTTTGAACCTGTTGGAAAAATCTGCACGACAAATTTTCTCTCAGAATAGTCAGAGGAGTCGTCACAGGAGGCTGGAATTTAGGTGCAGCGAGACAGAAAGTGACAGAAACGTGAGAGGCCTTGGCCACCTAATAGTGAATTAAATAAGTCATTTGTAAACAAGTTGTGATGTAATTCAAATACTTTGTGAATATGCTGCAAACAGATGAGTTACAAGGCAGTATTTTTGATTTGGGCTAAAAGCTTAAGGGATTTTTATGTGTAATCACTGCTTAAATCTGGTTAAAACGCTTAGATGTATTTTCTCTGACAGAGGTAACAATCGATCTGAAAAACTCAAACTGTTTTTGTTGTACATAGGTTAAACTTTTCAAGTTGCAAAGTTTATTTTTTTCATATTCAAAGAACCAAAAGAATGCTTAGCAGTGCACCAGTATGCTGAATTTACCCGAACTGGCATCCACCTAATTACCTCCCCTTTTGGGGGAGCCGGGCTCCCCTCCCCCACAGTTCGAACCCTGACCAAATCAAAGTGAATACATCTGTAAATTTGCCCGTTTTCTTGCTCTATGACAAATTACATCATAATTTCAATATTCATTCTTTCTAAAATCAAGCAGCCTTAGACCATCCTTCAAACCTTCAAAGCTTCTTTGAGTTTGCCAGTCATTGACACAAAAGTAAATACAAATGGCACCAAAACCTACTCTTTCAAAAAAACCTCCAACCAAGGTGGACATTTGCTACTTCTACGTCGTCAGCATTTGTTGTGGATGTAAATAATCGAGGTACGATCTGTGTTAAGACTCACATGCTTGTTTTTACTAACTTAACTTCTGCTGTTTGTAGAAGAACACAGGAAATGGACGACATAAGGATGGTTACTGCGCGCCGCTGAGTTTTTTCATGTCCAAAGAATGTTTTTCGGCAAACATGCCACCATTTTTGGGAACTACTGCCTCCTACAGCCTTGGCATGCCTATAAATGTGCTTCATAATGCCTTGATTTGTTATTTATCTTAGCTGAAAACAAGGTGGTGACCCTCTCTCTCTCTCCTTTTTTTATGTGAAGGGGAAGATATTTGCAATGGTTTTACAAAACCCCAACCATGTTTGTATACAGCCTTAAAAAGTTCAAAACATTGTCATAACTTGTAGAATCAAGTGACACATCTCAGGGGAGTATTTTAATTAGGGATGCACCGATACGATACTGGTATCGGTATCAGTGCCGATACCGATACCAGTATCGGTAAAAGTTAACCGATACCAGGAACCGATACCAATGCAGTTGCTTCAAAATGGCTTCACTGTAACTTGTCATTTCTGTTCACCTAATATTTTAGTTTTGTGACGATTTCCATTCATATATTTTACTTTTTATCTACCTCACAGTTTTTTCCTGTTGAAAACAGAGAAGAAAATAAAATCTGTATTCCAAATCATTGCATTTTTTGTGTGTGGTAGAAGTATCGGTATTGGCAATCCGTATCGGCGAGTACTCGGATCCCAGCATCGGTATCGTATCGGTTTGGAAAAAGTGGTATCGTAGCGTCCCTAATTTTAATCACAACAAATGATGAAACATTCAGCTTTTTAAACATGCATTTAAATGTGACTTTCTATTTGCATGAAAGGCAAGGTTGGATAAACAAAAATAAACACGAACTGAAAGAATCAGTTATGATAAAACATGCAAATGCTGAATCTTAATGCAGATGAACTGGCGAGGCACTCAGAGATAAATAAAAGTGCTGTGCATCAAATTGTTGAAGCTATTGGGACGACCGACAGTAAACTGTTCTTTCTTATCTCATAGATGTTTACACACAAACACATTCATTTGGATTCAGACTGAGATTTGTGTGCACTTCCTTCCCCCTTGATTCCAAAAGAATACAAGCACTGTTTTCCCCACTCAATTAAAACCCAGCTTTGCTCACTGTGAGGAACTGATTGGTTTCTTTCTGCTACGTGTAAAAGAACATCAGCCTAAACCTAATTTCCAGGGAAAAATATTTATGCACAAACAAATATTCATTTATTTCTTTTGAGACTGTGCCGATCATAATTAAAATCTGGAAGGTTTGATTAAATAGTTTCAGCTAACGTAAACTAGCTGATGTGAATCAGTCAGGCGCACCTGATAACCTGATAATGAGCTCAGTGCTGGAGCAGTCAGGATAAATCACTACTTATTGATTGCACCATACTTACCTTCAGCCACAACCCTATTGCTCCAGTCCGATGGTCCCACTCAGTCTGTGCAATAAACAAAATAAAACTGAACCAATTAGAGATGTTTACGTTGGCGTAACACTGAGCTTTTGAGTAATTCACTCTCAGCTGTGTATCTTTGCAGGGGAACAGTTAACCTTAAACCTGGAACATTACAAAGTCCGCCCGTGACCTTGCGTGCATGACATACTCTCTTTTGCTCTTTGTGTCGCCCTGCCGCTTCTGTGCAGTCACCTTGTTCAGGGAGGATTACACTTCTGCTGCAAAAGCACATGAGATTACATTCCTAATATCGTGAGTGTCCTGAGTAATGTGCTTAACCTGTGCTGCAGGGAGGGATGGAGGAAATATTTTGCATGCAGTCCCTACCTCTGATGTGAAACTGATGACAAATGGAGGATAGACTTCCTGACCTGTGAGGATCACTTGCACGTGTTAATTGGCTGTCGTGCTCGTTTTTAAAAGTGGAACTGATGCATTTGTTTCTTTTTTGATGGTCACCTGGCTCACTGCCCACTCCCACATCCTGCTTGGCACTCACGGAGGATTTTGAGGGGAGGTGCTTTGGGTGGGTCCCTCATGTTTTATGCATTTTTCCTGTTCCCTGTATCCCGTCGGCGCTTTGCTTCTTGCAGGACGCCCGAGAAAGGAAGGGGAAGGAGCGTCGTGGTCATGTCTGGATGGCTTCACAGTCAGAAGTTTGCAAATTGCGGAGAGACTGAGCGCATTGTCCTGTCCTGCACTGAACATCTGCTGCAGCAAGCACTTAGCAGACATGGACGCGCATGGAGGAAGCGGGGAGCACATGGAGTCCGGACTCAGCTATCAATTCCTCCTCCGTAGCCTGACTTCAGGGACTCGTTGCCCTGTTCCAAGCCGCAGTTATTGAACTCCTGCCTCGTTATGCGTAAATGGATCGATGTTTGGCTCCTGCTGTGCTCGCTCGTGATTTTTACCATAAAGTTGAACAATCCGGACGCGGAATATCTAGTAACTTAATAAAACTTGCAATAATATTATTTATTTCCCTCAAAACACCTGACTTGGAGTTGCCACTTCCCCTCCCCCCTTTTTAAATAGCTTTAAATCTAATGCAACAAAAGTGTTAAATAAGAAAAAATTATATATTAATATTTTTTAAACTAACGAGAGGAGGAGGATGGAAGCTGCTTGTGGGAAGGTGGGGACGGGGTCTTTGGTGGCCGGCGGCGGAACAGGCGTGAGCGCAAAAGCGCCCAAACATCTGTGGAGGCAGCAGAACCAGGCGACGCTCTCTCCGCTCCACCACGCGCTGGCAGTGCGCAAGAACAACCGCGTGAGACAAAGAGGCTTTTCGGACACCGAGAGATACCTCAACCCGAGGAACATGGACCGGACTTACGCAGTGGACACGGGCCACCGACCCGGGCTGAAGAAGTCCAGGATGTCGTGGCCGTCGTCTTTTCAAGGTCTTCGACGGTAAGAAACGAAATAAATAAATAAAATAAAAGCCAAACAGCTTCTTCATCTGCTGGGTTGTGATTATTATTTAATTGTCCTCGGTGAAGATGGGCGTTGGGAGCCCGCCTCGTGCGTTAGAGCGAATTAGCAGCTTGTATTTAACTTTGGCCAGGATTTTGAACTCGGTTTTACATCACTTTTTATTTAATCTCACCCTGAAATTTGCCAAGACGTGATGGTGAAACTGCATTCCATGTAGAAATAAATAAACAAACATAGAATTGGTGATAAATCACCACTTCTCACACGTTATTGTTGTGATTGAAACCCCACAGCTGTTTAATTTCGGTCATCCAGACGCGCCAGCCTCGAGATGTCCAATCCTAAAACGCGAAAATAAGATTTTAATCAACCAAGTTGTTATTAAAGTCGAATGCTTAGATTTATACCGCATATTTTTCAGTTTTCTGTAGGCTATAATTGCCACACTGTGCAGACACTGATGCATGTTCCTGTGCATTGATAAGCACCAGTGGGAGTAATTGGTTGGCTTTGAACAGAGAAAGGTCAGAGGACATCTTAATATGTGCAGTTTCCTCAAAACTGCACACACACACAGGCATTTCTAGTGATGCAGAGATGGGGTTTTAGCTGATTTAAAAAAAAATATTATTTGACATTGCATTGCTTTGTGCAGGAGGATGTTGTAGAATCTCACAATAGGATGTTAAGCTCTCCAGAGTTTAGGGCATGTTAACAGCAGTTGTAGTGAACTGGATACATATGGACAAAAAAGCATCAATCCTCACAGACAGCTGGGGTGTGCAGGGAAATGTTTCTGCTCTAATTACTGACTTGTTCTCGGAAAGAAGAAAATGAAGAAGGAGGAGGAGGAAGAGAGAGAGAGAGAGGGGGGGGGAAAGACAAAATGTAATGCAATCTGAGAAGGTCACCTCAGCTCATCGGCTTAAGTGAATGCTGCAGATGGAAGTTTCTGTCAGATGGCTGGATGTTTCTTGTCAGTCCTCTTTCTTGCATGGATGCGGGAGTGGATGAGTGATAACTCGCCTGCAGGTTCAGTCGCCGCTCAGCATCAGAAAGTGCACTGGCTGACAGACAGAACGGTTCCTGTCACAGTTAGCGGAACAGTCACTCAAGAGGAGGAGTGAGAGCACAAAGTGATGTGATGTACCAAAACACTCGTGCGATGCTAAATTTGGTTCTAGAATGCATAAAAGGTTAAATAAATAAAAAGGTATGCAGTTCTGAGTCACTGAATGTCGTTCAAGAGCTATTCACATTTGCTTCAGGAGGGAAATTAGGCTACAATTAGATTAACCCAAACAAATCAGATTTCACACAGGAGACTAATTACGTAAGAGGCTCGCTGCTCGGTACATACAGAAAAGCTTACACTGGGCCCCAAAAGGGTTATTAAAATGGTTGTTTATGAGCACCAGATGGATGTTTGTTGCAATATTCCATACTTTATTGCCCTTGGCTGCATTTTTAAAGAGTAATCTTTGAGTTATGAATGTATACATACACATCACATTACAAGAAGTAATAATTTTTTATAAATAGGGCTGTGCAAATAAGTAAAGAAACGTATTTGCAGCATGTAAAGATCTTTGTTACGTTCGTACTGCCTTGGTTATCCAGTTTCATTTTCTTTAGTTCTTAGTTGTACACAGATAAGGGTTTGTTGCTACCTTTGCTGACATGTTTCCATGTGCACTGCTGCCTTTGTCAGAGCAACCACCAGATGGTGATGACGTCACTTCCTTTTATCTGTGGGCAGCAGAGAACGATATCGCCCTCTGCTGCCCGTTCCTTCTTCGCTGATCCCCGTGTCCCGTGAGTGGCCCAGCATGTAAACTCCTTCGTCCCTGTTCATGGCCCTGGGTCCACGTCTCCTTCTTTGGCCCATCTTTTGATTCAGCATCCGGCGGTTGCTCTGACGAAGGTGGCAGTGAACGTCGAAACATGTCATCAAACCCTTAATCGCTCCGTGTACAACGAAGAACTAAAGAAAATGAAAGCGTGTAAAGACCATTGTCAGAATTAGTCCAATTCCACTTTGCAAGCATGCTTTTATTTGCCCCTTCTACGCTTTTATGAGGCTAAACTCACGTACTTTGCCTTTAAAAAATTGTACAGGCAGAACGATGGCAGAACAAGGGCTAAACACCCTGGCAGTGTATGATGGAAGTCATTCCTCCATAAATTCATTTATACTTTGTATATACTTTGAGTTGTACCATCCTGTAATATTTTTCTGTACAGTTCTGTTTTCAAATATAGAAAAAACTACATATTTGCAGAGTTTCAATAGTGAATTTTACAGTGAAACAATCACAAAACAGCGATGCTAAGCCTAACCTGTAAAGGTGCATTTACACTTGTCTTTATATTGCTGCCCATGCGTTGTCCATGCAGAGCCAATCGCTTTTTCTTCTTCTGCTTCCCTGCATTTCCTCCCATTCTTAGCCGGCCCAACGCTCCCACCTATGGATCGATCAGTCTCTTAGCTACCTGCTCAATTAATCGAATTTTAATCACGATTACGATCTGAGTTTTGAACGATTATAAAAAACAAAACAAGCCGATTATTTGCTCCTCCCGCTTGCGCTGCCCTGAGTTGCAAATGAAGCGCTCCTCCACAGTGTTGCCAACTTAGCGACTTTGACGCTATTTCTAGCAGCTTCTCAGACCCCCTTCTTGACTTTTTAACTTACAAGTACCCAGTGAACACCTCAGAAACATCTCTGGTAACCCTTAGCTACTTTCTGGATAACTGTCGTCGACATTTCCTGCAGGTTAGCTAAACACTCCGCGTGCGCTCCGGACCATTCTTCAGGACATTAGGAAAGGGAATGATGCAGTGATGTGTCAGTCGCTAAAGAAACGGCTCTCAGAGTCGGCTCCCTGTTGGATTAACCAGAGTGAGTGACACACACACCGTACCTGCGGACTCCTGAGCCGCTAAAAACAGCTAAATGTGCGCGTGCGGCGTGCTAAACACACGTGCAGCTTGCCCCTGATTGCTGTGAGACCAGGTTGGGGGGTGGGGGGTGCAGCTGTGGTTGGGACAATTATTACATTAACTGATGGACCTGTAAATAAATAGTTTATAAATAAGGTAGAAATAGATAGAAATAAGTTCCTCACGCTGATAAATAATAACTAATCTCTCTGAGGACACGGTGCTAGTGCACTCTCCTACAGCACCTTGACACGACTCAATACATGTTATGCAACATTTTGTAAACATCAATTTATTTGCATGTATTTGTTATAAATGCCACTGCATAATTCTTACTGTCAGTATTTGCAAGATATTGGTATTTGGGTCTGTGCTGGTTAGACTTAAATGAGTTAAACCAAGGTCTATAACCCTTGGGTCATAAACTATGAGCTGTAAGTATATTGGTCTTTTTATCCTGGGAATCAGGAGTTCTTTTAGTGATCATCTTGTTTCTTATTTTTGTCCTGATTGTGCCCTGAGCAGTTTTATGACTGAATAAAAACAAATAAAATCAACATAAATTGAAAAATCGTCCTAAATAATCGTGATCTCAATTTCAGTCACCGTAATCGTGATTATTATTTTTGCCATAATCGAGCAGCCCTAGTGTCTACTTCCTGCATGCTCAAATCACTAGCAATATGGATGCAGTGGGGTAAACATCTTGTCTGACTCGGACAGGAGCGAGGACTGGCTGCCTGCTGTGCGCGCGCTTGCATGGGAAAGGAGCTAGAATCTTCTGGCGCTGAGCCATCGCTGGCAGCAGCCATGAAGCTCATGCAGGGGTGCGGGGAGTGGCTAAGAGTGTACTATTTTATTTTGTTACATGGACTGTAGTACCTAAATTTGACCTCAGGTTGTCATTCTTGCTTCATGCACCTTTAAAAACATTTGTTTAATATGCTTTTTCAAAAGTAATTTTGATTATTTCTAGTGTCGTTGCAAAATGTATACTTTCATACATTTTAATCTCTGCTAAACAGCTCAACTCTGCCACCTGCTGAGGTGATCAGCGTTTGAAGTCTCAGGGCCTGTACCAATCTAATACAGATCTAATCTGCTGATGATGTTTTGTCAAATGTTTCTTTATCTCAAAGAACTATAATTACCAGAATACCCAAATCTTTTAACCTCCTTTTTGATAAACGTGAAAATTGTGATTCTATTTGTAGAGTTCAACACGAAAGTGCTGTTGTTGCTAACATAAATTAACCATAGTGAAAAATCTGATTGTTGAGTTTAAGATTAGCCGATCACCAACTCTGCCAATCAGGCTGAATACTGGCTTTCATTTAACTCATTGAATAGTCTAATTAAATTAGGGCTGAAGCAATTCCTCGAGTACCTCGAATAATTGGAGAACAAAAAAATCCTCGAGTCAAATTATCTGCCTCGAGGCTTCGTTTAATTCATGTTTAATTAATTCATGGCTTTGCAGTCGCCCGGGGTCATGTTTCACCCGGACCGAAACAAGTGACGCACATACACACTGCACTGAATGCACACGCGAGTAGCAAATGTAACTTAACTTTCTCTTAAGCCATGGCGGACAACGTGGACCCCGGTGGAGTGCGAAAAAGACTGGAAATGTCAAAGGTGTGGGACCATTTTTCATGTCGTAAGGCGGGAAACGTAGTCCAGTGTAAATACTGTAAAATGGATTTAGCCTACCACAACACCACATTCCTCCATGCTGCAGCACCTGACCAGGAAACGTCCACGTGTAAATGTCACTTCTGCAAGCCGACTCGGGGATCCGCTATATATTCTGCGGACGCTGTGCGACTTTTTCATTTGTAGCACTCAGTTTCAGCTCACACCGTGCGTCTGGTAGCAACACTTCGGACCTAAAAATGTGCTAAAAATAGCAGTTTTTACACAACATGTCGGACTTTTTATTGCGTTGTTATTGATGTCTGTTGCTCCTCGGGATTGCTGCAGGAGGACAGTTATTTATGAGAGTGGCGGAGGAAAACGAAAAAGTAAATAAATGTTTAGGGATGGGTACCGAATTCGGTACTTTTTAAGGTAACGACCGAATTCCACAGTACCGATCGAGCACCGATTCACTTCATTTGAAACGGTGCCTCGTTTCGGTACCCGTCCTTCATAACGAGAACTTGCCTAGACAGCTGCGCATGCGCAAGAGCGTTATGTCATCGGTCGCTGCGAGCGAGCTGTAAACAGCAGCATGGTGAAACCAGCGACAACAATCTAAGTGAGACATCCTCATCTTAATCTGCTCCGGTAGGTAAATAGAATGTTTAAGATAATGTTAGCTTGACATGTTAGCTTCCGTTTTGCAAATGGTACGTTTGCTTTCTCCTCGGAACTCTGAAATTCCGACTGGAAGAACATGAACGCTCTCTAAAGTTTGGCTTCACTTTACTAAATGCGGCGGGTGATTGGGTGAAAATGAAACCAGCGACAACGATCTAAGTGTGAGGCATCATCGTTTAAATCTGCTCCAGCAGCTAAATAAACTGTTTAAGATAAGGTTAGCTTGATATGTTAGCTTCCATTGCCACCATTGTTATCATCTAATGGTGCGTTCGCTTTCTCCTCAGAAATTCTAACTTCCCAGTAGGAAAAATCAATGAAAAAGGACGGCAAAAGGAATGAAGACACACAGTAAATTTAGTTCACAGTAAAGATGTTTGCTTCAGTTTAATTATCAGCTTATAAAACTACAAGGACGATGTTAAAATACAAACAGTTGTATGTTATTTATCGTGATATTTATCAAATATGGTTATATCTTGAGAAAAATATATATTTAATTATAAATGAGAATTAAAATATTAAACATTCAAAAGTATCGAAAATTGGTTCCGTTAAGTACCGGTATCGATTCCTAGGTACCGGGAATTAGTACCGAATCGATTCAAATGTCAAGGGTACCCATCCCTACGCGGCAAACATGCTTTCTCGACAATCCTTGTTATTGTGTGAGAAAAAGTGTAGGAATTAAAACGGACGCGTGTTAACAGGGAAATAGCTGGCGAGCCATGTTTGAGCATGCGCTGTGAACGGTTCTGGTGCTGGCAGATTCTCGCACGAGGGGAAAATCGGCTCAGGTTGCATACTTATTTTTTGCACAGGCATTTGTTTACTGTGAAGTAAAGTTGAAGTGCTGACGTTTTGAAAACTAATTTTGAATAAAACTTGAAGAATAACTGGCAATTGCTTGCTCATTTTAAGAGGTCTTTCATATTTTATAACATGCTATTTGATTTAATGATTTACAAAAGAGTAGAGTACTCGATTAATCGATAAAAGATTCGATAGACTACTCGATTACAAAAATATTCGATAGCTGCAGCCCTAAATTAAATAACCATGAATTTAACATTCATCAGAATGATGAGCGCCATTTAAAGGATTCAGTTTATGCACAAATTTAGTAGAAATGAGGTGTATCATGAAATCTAAAGAGCTGCTGTTGACAGTATTCTGAAGCTTCATGTTTTCCAAGAGCGTTAATATGTAACCCTTTGTCTTGACCATTGAATTAGTCCATCTGGCCTTTAACTGAACGTTTGCATTGAAAACCCTTTCAGATTAGCCATGCAGCGGTCTTGGCCACACAAAATAGTAGAAAACCTTTTTCCACTCTAGACTCCAGGCTCTCCTGAGCCGACGTACTTCTGGTATGTGATGCATGCGCGGTTTACACCAGAACCATGATTTGAACCAGTTGAACACCGCAGAGGTTTGCATTTCTTCACATTAAAACCCCCAGCTATCAAGACGTGTTTGCAAGTCGGCCTAACGAGACATGAATGCTGATTACATCAGACAGAAACGAGGTCTGAAGCTGTGCCTCGGTCGAAAATTAATAAGAAGCGCCAGCTTGCTTAACACGTACGGCTGATATTTGTTCTAATGTCGAAAGAGTGACGGAACATTTTTGCCTGAAAGGACTGGTGGTGATGCAACGTGTGCCAAGTGGCTGATTCTGTGCAAGGTCCGGCACCCTCAAGGTGAAGCACGTCCCCAGAATGTGTCAGTCTTTTCCATGGCGAGGAGCTGCTCAAGGCTTCTGTGACCTCAGTAAGAATGTGGAGTGTCCTTTGATGAGGAGATGGCATCTCTCCCATTCCTCTCCTGCTGCTTGCCTGTGCCTACCATGGGGAGGCTGCAGGGGGTCTCTTTATCTTCAGGACATGTCAGTAAAGAGAAAGAACATGATTTCTTTCTTTCTTCATTTGTTCAATCCTAAATGGACATTTGATGGTTCAGTATGTGGATGGAAAAGTGTCAAAAGAAGAAAAAAGGGAAAAGACTGGAGTTAGCTGTTTTTGGATACTTTGTCCATTACTGGAGATGGAGAACTTTTGTACCACTGCCCTGTCAATCTGCACTTCTTTTAACAGCCCGGCATTCTTTTCTTTTTCAGCTAGTCCTCCTACTCCGACTGGCATTTGCAGAGCGAGGCTTTTAACCAGTAGGAAGTATAACCCCTGGCTATGTCATTAGATCCCTAGAGTGTTCATGGCGGAGGCAGGGACTGCTGTCGGGCATGGGGCGCTATATATATATATATATATATATATATATATATATATATATATATATATATATATATATATATATATATATATATATATATGTGTATATATATATATATATAGTGTGTGTGTGTGTGTGTGTGTGTGAGCTAGCCGGTGCCTTAATCACAGACAGACTGCGTCAACTTCTGCAACTCCACAACACACACCCGTTGTACGTTGGCCTCGTCTCGTCTCGTCTTCCTCCGCTTATCCGGGTCCGGGTCGCGGGGGCAGCATCCCAACTAGGGAGCTCCAGGCCGTCCTCTCCCCGGCCTTGTCCACCAGCTCCTCTGGCAGGACCCCAAGGCGTTCCTGGACCAGATTGGAGATGTAACCTCTCCAACGTGTCCTGGGTCGACCCGGGGGCCTTCTGCCGGCAGGACATGCCCGAAACACCTCCCCGGGGAGGCGTCCAGGAGGCATCCTGACCAGATGCCCAAACCACCTCAACTGGCTCCTTTCGATCCGGAGGAGCAGCGGTTCTACTCCGAGTCCCTCCCGAATGTCCGAGCTCCTCACCCTATCTCTAAGGCTGAGCCCGGCCACCCTACGGAGGAAACTCATTTCGGCCGCTTGTATCCGCCATCTCGTTCTTTCGGTCATTACCCAAAGCTCATGACCATAGGTGAGGATTGGGACGTAGATCGACTGGTAAATCGAGAGCCTGGCTTTCTGGCTCAGCTCCCTCCTCCCCATGACAGATCGGCTCAGCGTCCGCATCACTGCAGACGCCGAACCAATCCGCCTGTCGATCTCCCGATCCCTCCTACCCTCACTCGTGAACAAGACCCCGAGATACTTAAACTCCTCCACTTGAGGTAGGACCTCTCCCCCGACCCGGAGGTGGCAAGCCACCCTTTCCCGGTCGATTTCCGGTTGTACGTTGGCACTTTGAGGAATGTGGAAATGGTCCATAAGGTCAAACGAGCTCTTTGCAGTCATACGCTTTTCCATTAGCAGAGATTAGCATCAGATTGCATGCAGCTTGGGTAATGAAATGAGAAGTAATGTTTTTTCACTTTATGAGGTTTACTGTCATATTTTAAGTAAAAAAATACAAGGCAAGCATTGCTACGGCTGATATTTATTTGAAAAACTGCCCCTTGTCTCGGTCTTATCGATCTGCTCATTCAAACAGAAGAAGGAAAGTGTATTGGGTGTGTTTCTTATAAAACTACAGATGTGAGTTAGAAGTTAATGATGCACACACACAGTGGAATGCAAAGCCAGTGAAGACACCCCTTTTATCTCTAATTAACATGTGCTGTTTAGTCCTAAAGGCCTTGTTCATGTCCGAACACGTTTTCGATGTCTACAAGGTAGTTGTTACACCAAAATTCATTTTCATGATGCAACTTTTTTTTTTTAGAAATTCTTTCCATAAAAGACACACAAAAAAAGAACTGGATTTTCTTTTCATCTCAGCTGGAAGTTATTTGAGATGGCAGGGCTGAGTTTATAAAAGCATCTTACTGTTTATTTTGATATAATTTCAGCTATTTGATAACTACTGAAAAACTCAATGACTCTTCTACTTAATGGCCCTCCTGGGGAACCGTAACCCTCTATTTGCATATTTTCTTGTACGTAAATCCAACAGTGACACTTACAGGAAAATAAGTCCTTGACTAAAATAGTTTATTGAGAATTTGGTCTGTTTGGGGGGGGAAAAAATCACTGACGCCCAGTGGGAATGTGTATCGGTGAAATTCCGGCGATCCGATGCGTATCATGATACAGGGGAGATGATACGATATGTATCACGATAAATCGCAATACATTCAGCCAGATGGTATTAGCAATTTTTTTAGGCTGAAATTATTGTAGGAAAATTCAATAAACAGTTCAAACTGATACGTAACATTTTTAACATGAGGTATCTGAACTATAATAGAGGGATTTACAATTAAGTTGTGGAAACAAAACCCATTGCACACTGCTGCCGACTAGCGGTTGGCATTTGAATTGCACCAAAAGAAAATACACAAATGTTTGCATTTAAAATCTTCCAAAAATTCGATACGCGGCTTTTGAATATGGATGTATCGCAGGAAAAATATTTCACGACTCAAACATCTAACTAGTTAAGTTAATCAAAGAAATGAGTAAATTAGTAAACTGACCAAATATTAAATATTCAAAACTGGTAAATAGTAAGAAATTTGAGTTAAATAATTTTTGGAGCATTTACTAAGCAGATGTTATTCAGTAGCATAAATATACATTTAAATTAAGTTCTGCAGCAGCATCGGGCTGCCCAGAGATGTGCCTGACTTTAAATCGGCATAACTAAGGAGTTATATCGGCCGATGCCAAAGTATATTAAAAATGGTAAATATTGGACCAATAAATCGGTCTATCGGTTTCTCAGTGCTTGCAACGGTGTTGAAGCAACTCTTCTGACATGAAAGTAACATTGACTAAATTCAAGAAGATGACATCATCATTCCATAAAAAGTTAAGGCACACTGTTTATTTGATGGACCCAGTTTCATGTTTTGAACGTAATATTTGGTCTTTTTCATTAGATAATTATTAGAATACAAATTTCAGTTGAAGGAAATCATCATCAAGCATCTAATTTACTTCCTCTTCAGGTTTTCCTCATTGTAGCTGATTACTCAGGAACTTGTTGGCATCTGTTGTTTTAAAATATTGATCAGCTCGTAAATTAATACTAACCAAAATAATTTGATGCAGTTCAACAATTTTAGTTGAAGATGGGTGGCTGAGTTTTATTCTGAAGATTTGTTTTATTTTAATAAATGGAAGCAATATTTTATTTTAATGCGTGTGTGTTACATGTTCAGACATTTGACTTTGTCAAAGCCACATAAAAAATTCTGAAAACAGCTTTGCACAGGTGAAAAAGTGAAATTGCTCAATAATGAAGCAATGCATTTTTACCAAATGGATTGGAGCCTAAAGTTGGGAAAGTTAATGTTTAACGCACACCTCCTCTATGTGCAGCTCTGCTGATGGATGGGTCAGATGGATTCTGTCTGGGGATCCTGTTCATCAAATGTCAAAACTAGACGATGTCCAGCACATACAGCAAGCCTGTGTGTAGCCGGCTGCAGGAAAAAGCTGTTGTCTGTCAGTGGAGGTGGAACTGCAACTCCAGCAGTGTGTGAAGCAGAGAAAAACATTTTCACCAGCAGGAACAGGCTTTTGATTTTCATAGCCCTCTCCTGGCTCTATTTTCCCCCTTCACTAGTCATCTGTTAGCCTAATAAAATGCATGAAAACCGTTTTTGAAGGACACCCGTTGTTGTGAGGGGCTGTGAGCTGAAGGCTTTCCAGACTGCCTGCTCGAGGCTGGGTAAGTCCCTTAGCTCCTGGCTGGCTGTGCTGCTCTGATCATATTACACACAACAAGGTGATAAAGACTGGAGCTGAGGGGGCAACTGGTGTGTTGTGGGGTCTGCTAATTGCTTTGAGGCAGACAAGATGCATTGGTCATTGTTTTCAGGATGTTTGTATCGGTGCTGCCAGGATGACCATCTACACATAGTATTTTAGTATATTACCTGACAAAATGTGTGTAAATAACTTAAAATGTTGTTTTTTTTTAAGAAGACCATTAAATACCAAGTTTACTTCTGTTTTCAATACATTTCCAGTGGCCTCTAGTAGGGGTAGAATGATATGTTGGTCGGCCAATATATCGAGCCGATATTTACTGTTATTTATAGGATATTTTTTCTCAGTAAAGCCGATTTAAAGTCAGGCACATCCTTGGGCAGCCTGGTGCTATTGCTGACGTTGTCTCATGTCAGTTCTTTTGTTCGCTCTTCCTTCTTCCATCTCAGGAACATTGCTAAGCTGAGTCCCATTCTGTCCCGCTCTGAACTTGAGACAGTTCTCCACACCTTCATCTCCTCACGCTTAGACTACTGTAACTCTCTTTTCACGTGTCTGAGCAGAACCTCCCTGAACCGTCTACAGGTGATTCAGAACGCCTGTGCTCGGCTTCTGACCAAGTCCTCCAAACACACCCACATCACCCCGCTTCTCCTCCAGCTTCACTGGCTGCCAGTCAACTTCAGGGTTCATTTCAAGATCCTGGTTCTGGTCTATAGGGCCTTACATGGAAAAGCACCATCTTACATTGGTGATCTTCTTAGTCCCTACACCCCCAGCAGGTCCCTGAGGTCCAGTGATCAAAGCCTACTGGTTGTGCAACGCACCAGGCTAAAGACCAAAGGTGACAGATCATCTGCTGCTGTGGCCCCAAGACTCTGGAACTCTCTCCCCCTGAACCTGAGATCAGTGGACTCAGTGGTCTCCTTTAAAAAGCAGCTGAAGACTCACCTGTTCATGCTGGTTTTTGTATGACCTTCTTCACCTTCCTCAGGATCCACTGCTCTTTCCCATTCACTCCCTCTATCTTTCTTTACATTTTTTAATCACAATTGCCTATTTTTTGTTAATTTTAATTATATTTTTAATGATTTTCTAAATTATTTTTTATATTTTACATTTTTTGTTTTTGTGAAGCGCCTCGTGATTTTTATCTTGAGAGGCGCTAAAGAAATGATCTTTTCTTCTTTTTACATTCACGAAAATCTGCATAATAAATACTCTAACTTTCATTAGGTGTCTTGACTTTAACATTGAGCAGTGCAAGTTAAGATTTAACAGTTAGTAAAATTCAGAGTGCCGATTCAGCTTTTTGTGCATTAACCAATGTCATTAGTGATATTTTAGCATAAAAATAAGGTGGAAAATGTCTAGATATTGGCTATAAAAATCAGCAGTACATATTGGCCATTGGCTGACCACGATTGTACGTATCGGTGCCGGCAGTTATAATATCGATCGACCTCTAGTCTCTAGTATAAAAAATGCCTTGTGAGTCAATCTCTGTGGGGCAAAAACTCTGTTTCATGAACTAAAAATGAGCCAGGGGAGAGGTGAGCAGAAGACCGCAGGTTTGGTGTCTTTTTTCCTGATATTCAGACATCTCACCTCTGATTGGCTAACAGCAATGCAACTTTAGTTTTGCTCTGCAACATGGAAGTTTTATCTCCACAAACAACAGAAGCCTGAAGGAGTAGTTGTGGAGTTGCTAATGCTAACAGTTAACCTCTACTAGCTCTACTCTCTCCTGGATGCTAAATCAATAGCAGCCTTCCGAGGTCTCGAGCCAAGATGGGTGAGTCCATGAATGCAAATTTTCAATGAGACAATAAATTGACTGGCTTTTCTATAGGGGTAGAAGACTTTTCATGTTTAGCCTACATGTGAAACTCAATGATCGATCAATTAAAAAGATATCAAGTAAAAACTGTAGATTTCTCATGCCATGCTGCATCAAGGAGATCACATTGGGTGAATCTTACTGGGGGGGGGGGGGTGTTTATTAGAATCTAGCAATATGATAATCACAAAACAGGGGTGCGGATATGATATACAGTATTGTGATACTAAAAGCCAGGCAATATTTGCAATTTATTAGTCTGAAATTCAGCAGAAAATTCAGGTGAGACACTTAAAGAGCAAGTCACCCCCTAAAACAAACTTACTTCACTCCCTCTTCATGTTTGAAAAATGCAACAAATGCCGTTGCCTAGCAGACCAAGAGGGCGGAGCCGCTAACAAATACACACACACAGGCTCACAACAGCATTGTGACATCATAATGTACCAGTTTACATCATAGCATACCTCTTAGCCAATAGCGGTGGCAGATTTAAATTCAAAAACAGTGCAGAGTTTTTACCTGACGACGGCGCAACACTGACCGTTAGGCAGAATAATTAAATTTTAACTAAGATGCACTGAAGTACCAAACTATTGACTACACGTGTCTACAGCACAATTAGACACACATTTATGTAGTTTATCAGCAAAAAAAAGTTGATTTGGGGGTGACTTGCTCTTTAAATGATGCATCAAGCATTTTTGCAAGATCTTGATATTCTGTCAGAAATCTGCTGCCACCTAGCAGTCGGGGTTTGAATTGCACCAAATGAAACGCAGTAGATGTTTGCATATAAATTCTTAATAAAAAGTCCATACTCTGCGTTTTAATATTGATTCAGTATCATAAAACAGGTATTGTGATATTTCAGTGAATCGATAGTTTCTTACATCCATACTAACAAATAATTGATTCCAAATCAGTTGAAACAGTCTTTAAGGTTGCAGCAAATAAAAAGGCACTACTCACAGCATGCCAGATGAAATCTATAACCTGGCAGCAAGTTCCGACATTTAAAATAGGATTTTATTTGCCGCACACAAAACAAACTTATCTGGTCTTGAAAGTCTCTGATCCATTTTGATTGTTTGTTACTTTTAGATTATTTTCTTTCCCTCAGCTTCAGATGATTATTTTTCCACTCAACAGATTCTCTTTTAATCACTTTCCTCCCGAGATGCCTTTTCTTCATTTCTTGATTTTATTGACGCGGACCCACTGCTTAGTGCAAATTACCTCTTACTTATTCACATTGTATCCTCTCCTTACACCTTTTGCAGTTTCTTGCTTTCACACGTTCATATCTGCAGCTTCCCCCAAAATTTGTCGGCGTCTTGCCCCTGAATGATTTGCTTCTGAGGGCCACTTGCCTCCTGTCACATCTGTCTGCCGTGGCGTGCCTGGATCTGAACTGGCCTTATCTGGTCATGAAATATGAAAGTAACCCTGCAGCAGATCCACATTACCTGAATGTCTGCTTTTATTTAGCACTACTCAAATGTCAACAAACCTAAATAAAATTAATTTAGTCTTTTGAATAGCGTTTGAATTTCACCAATAATGAGTTACTTCTACATTAGTATTTCTCTCTGAACTGCATCTCTTTTATCAGTAAAATGTAGATGGAGGTATTTTTCTGGATTTCATGTTTTTAATAAGAGCTGAAATAGAATGAAATGGGGAAATTAGCTCTTTAATTTTCCTTGAATTGCGTTTCTTTGGAACTCTTAGCTGAAAATTTATTTTAGTCTTCGCAAAATGATATATTTAAGATAAAACATCCGGAATTGGTCCCTTACAGGGCTTACTGCTGGTAAACTGCAGGCACTTATTAGATGCAGAGATGTTGTTTTACCAAGGCTGTCCCATTATCATTGAAAACTGGGACAGAGAGGCATTATCTGCCAATAGCAACCAGAAAAGCACAAATCGGAACGTGAAAGAAAGTCTCGAGTTTTTCAGATGATAAAACATGATGAAACTGTGACCTTTCCAGGGTGTACTCTACCTCAAGTTCAAATGGAGATGGGATAAGCTCCAGTCCCTTGCGGTACTCCACTGGATAAAGTGGAAAAAATAAACTGGTGAATAGATCACCTCCACTGAGGTTTTGACCAAAGAATTTCCACATGAATGTTAACACAATTTTAACTTTTTATAGACATATATATCCACAACTATTGTTAAATTATCGGATATAGTGAGTATAGAAAAGAACCTCCCCCTTTGGTAGACTTTAATTTTGTAAACACAAATAATCATTTTTTACATTGTAGAAAAGAAGAAATACAGGTCCTTCTAAAAAATGAGCATATTGTGATAAAGTGCATTATCTTCTGTAATGTACTGATAAACATTAGAATTTCATATATATGAGATTCATTACACACAACTGAAGTAGTTCAAGCCTTTTATTGTTTCTAATATTGATGATTTTGGCATACAGCTCATGAAAACCCAAAATTCCTATCTCTAATAATCAGCAATTTCATCCGACCAATAAAAGAAAAGTGTTTTTAATACAAAAAAAGTCAACCTTCAAATAATTATGTTCAGTTATGCACTCAGTACTTGGTCGGGAATCCTTTTGCAGAAATGACTGCTTCAATGTGGCGTGGCATGGAGGCAATCAGCCTGTGGCACTGCTGAGGTGTTATGGAGGCCCAGGATGCTTCGATAGCGGCCTTAAGCTCATCCAGAGTGTTGGGTCTTGCGTCTCTCAACTTTCTCTTCACAATATCCCACAGATTCTCTATGGGGTTCAGGTCAGGAGAGTTGGCAGGCCAATTGAGCACAGTAATACCATGGTCAGTAAACAATTTATCAGTGGTTTTGGCACTGTGAGCAGGTGCCAGGTCGTGCTGAAAAATGAAATCTTCATCTCCATAAAGCTTTTCAGCAGATGGAAGCATGAAGTGCTCCAAAATCTCCTGATAGCTAGCTGCATTGACCCTGCCCTTGATAAAACACAGTGGACCAACACCAGCAGCTGACATGGCACCCCAGACCATCACTGACTGTGGGTACTTGACACTGGACTTCAGGTATTTTGGCATTTCCCTCTGCCCAGCCTTCCTCCAGACTCTGGCACCTTGATTTCCGAATGACGTGCAAAATTAGCTTTCATCTGAAAAAAGTACTTTGGACCACTGAGCAACAGTCCAGTGCTGCTTCTCTGTAGTCCAGGTCAGGTTCTTCTGCCACTGTTTCTGGTTCAAAAGTGGGTTGACCTGGGGAATGCGGCACCTGCAGCCGTTTTCCTGCACACGCCTGTACACGGTGGCTCTGGATGTTTCTACTCTAGACTCAGTCCACTGCTTCCGCAGGTCCTCCAAGGTCTGGAATCGGTCCTTCTCCACAATCTTCCTCAGGGTCCGGTCACCAGCGTGTGTGCAACGTTTTCTGCCACACTTTTTCCTTCCCACAGACTTCCCACTGAGGTACCTTGATACAGCACTCTGGGAACAGCCTATTCGTTCAGAAATTTCTTTCTGTGTCTTACCCTCTTGCTTGAGGGTGTCAATGATGGCCTTCTGGACAGCAGTCAGGTCGGCAGTCTTACCCATGATTGCGGTTATGAGTAATGAACCAGGCTGGGAGTTTTTAAAAGCTTCTGGAATCTTTTGCAGGTGTTTAGAGTTAATTAGTTGATTCATATGATTAGGTTAATAGCTCATTTAGAGAACCTTTTCATGATAAGCTAATTTTTTGAGATAGGAACTTTGGGTTTTCATGAGCTGTATGCCAAAATCATCAATATTAGAAACAATAAAAGGCTTGAAACGATTCAGTTGTGAGTAATGAATCTAATATATATGAAAGTCTAATGTTTATCAGTACATTACAGAAAATAATGAACTTTATCACAATGTGCTAATTTTTGAGAAGGACCTGTATGGAGATTAATATAGGATCACCGCCCTAGTGTCAATATTTTGTGGATCCACTTTTTTGCCTTAATAACAGCCTTGAGTCTGTTAGGACACTTCTCTATCAACTTAGCACATGTAGATTGAGCAATAGTTGCCCACTCTTTTCATAACTGTTCAAGTTTCTTCAAATTGAATGGTAGAGTTTGGCATTCTGCAATCGTCATATCTCCACAGATTTTCAGTGGGATTTAGGTCTGGGCCCTGACTGGACCACACGAAGACGTTCACGTTCACTTGCCACTGTGAGGTTGATTTAGCTGTGCACTTTGAGTCTTTGTAATGCTAAAATGTTGAATTGTGAATCTTCTGCCCATCTTCAACTTTCTGGCAGAAGGTAGCAGGTTTTCTTCAAGATTTTGATGTTTTTTTTGCCCCATTCATTTTCCTTCTACCCTAACGAGATCCCCAGTCCCTGAGGCAGAAACACCCCTAAAACAGGATGCTGCCACCTCATGCTTTACTGAATGGTGTGTTGGAGATGATGAGCTGTGTTGGATTTACGCCTGGTGTACCGTTTGGTGTTCAGGCCAAATAGTTCAATTTTGGTCTCATCTGACCATAAGACCTTTTTCCATTTGGCATCAGTCTCTTCAAAGTGTATTACTGCAAAGCTTCAACAAGCTTTAATGTGGCCTTTCTTGAGAAGTGGCCTCTTGTGAAATTGTTGTCGCATGCACAGAATGACCACTCTTTGTCATAAAGTGCAATTACTCCTTCAGAGTGGCCATCATCCTCCTCTCGTACTTGTTCTCCCATCCAGTTTATTATTAATTAATTAAATATTAAATATTATAATATAATATTAAATATTAAATTAATATTTTCAGTATTTCCCAGTAACTTTGATATGTTTCAATAAATGTCCTAGGTTGCATTAGAGAAGTAAAGCTGATATAAGATTGTTTGTGTGTCAATTTAAGGCTGTAAAGCAAAAAGATTGAAGTCTTTCAAAGCGGGTGATTCTTTTTAATGGCCGCTGTAAATTTGTTGTTTTTGAGTCCCTCTTGAAGGTCTCAGCTTCCTGGCCAAATGCCTACATTGTCCACTTCTCCAGACTAAATTTCAAATCTCTATTATCAAATGGCTGTAGGGGATATTATTTGTCTCTACCACAGCTTTTGTTGTTGAAAAAAAAACAGTTAATGAAGAAAAACAGTCTGAACTTGCAGATAATTAGGTTGGCCAAACAAATAGCTGAATGCCAAGGACTGCCACAGTGTTTGTGGGTTGAAGTGCACATCCCAAGAGAAACACAAGGTCATTTTTAATTTGCGTTTCCCATAGTTTTTCCTTGAGATCTGAGGGGGTGAAAGAAATGGCCCATGTGACGTTTCATGCATAATTCATTGTTAATCAGTGATCTTGAGGTTCAGCGTGAGGATCTAACATTATTCATCAGAGTATTGAAAGAAAAACATTTTGTCATCATTTGAAGACCTTTTCATAAAAAAGAAATAAAAGACTTGTACTCGAGTACTTCACACTCTACTTTTTAACAGTGAAACAGTAAGCTTAGTCTTTAGTTTAAGGGGATATTGGCAAAAAATATTTATCTTTGTTTACTCGTCACTGCGGTGCAAACAACCATGTGCACGGTTTGGTTAACAGTCACTCATGCAGATGTTTCTGTACATGATACTATTTCGCTCACGCATAGTACAGAGGTTCCTTCTTACTATGTATTTTTTCGTAAATGAAGTCATAACATCCTCCCTCGAGTCAAGTTGAGGTGCTCAGTGTTTAATGTGTGCGTGATTTCAGAAGTCCACACACAACAATAAGCAAGCAGAAAGACAGCTGCATGAATCTCAAAAGGTCTGTGGTTTATTTGTTGTTGTTTACATCAGCTCCGAGGGTTATAACAGGAAATGACATATGTTTGCCTACATGTTACTTTAATTTTGAAAGTTTCTGAATGTCCTTTAACCTGCTTTGTGTTTGACTTCCTGTTTGGCATGATCTAAACTGTGGAGTTTGACGTGTTTTTGAAGTGCAGTGTGTAAAAAATACATTGGAAAAGTAACTATAGCGTGCCCTCGCTTCTGGGGTGCGTCCACAACGGGACAGTTTGCTGCCGGTGGAAAGGAGCTCATCCACTATGACGGCAGCCTAGTCCGTTTTCCAGCCGTTTCGTGGCGCTTTGACGTGCAGTGGAAAGAAGGGGTAAGGGAAAGGAAATCTACACCTGTGTTAATGTGCAGTAAAAAAATTGTCGGCTATAATTAATTGATGCGTTATAACTAGAGGCTGAACGATATGTTTTTTTTAAGGACAATGCCGATACCGATGCTCAGAGGGTTTTGTTGCAGATGGCCGATGTATATATACATATATACATGTATGTATATATATATATATATATATATATATATATATATACATGTGTATGTATATATATATATATATATACATGTATATATACATATATACATGTATATATATATATACATGTATATATACATATATACATGTATATATATATATACATGTATATATACATATATACATGTATATATATATATACATGTATATATACATATATATATACATGTATATATATATATATATATACATGTATATATACATATATACATGTATATATATATACACATGTATATATACATATATACATGTATATATATATACACATGTATATATACATATATACATGTATATATATATACATGTATATATACATATATACATGTATATATATATATATATATTTTTTTTTTTAATTTTTTTTAAAGTTGACAGTCAAGTAATGAAAGTCGAGTCGACTTCGACTAGTCGTTGATGACGTCATACGCCGGAAGCGGCGGCGGGGGTGGGGGGGTGGGGGGGGTTCGGTCGGTAGGTTCGCTGGAGTTTTTGACAATTAAAATTGCGCCCACATTTTCTAAGTTAACACATCTCTTTTAACAACGGTAGTTTCTGCATCCTACTTCAGTCCTCTCCCCCCTCCCCCTGCGCAGCAGCAGCAAACTCACTGATGCGCCTGCACCCTTTCCTGCTGCTCTAAACATTAATATAATTATTTCATTTTCTGTTCCTCACTTCTGATTACCTTCAGTGGTGTCTGTTTGTTGCAACCAGCAGGTACAAAAACTAACTTGTTTTTATTTGACTATTTTTCTGTCCTGCCTGTTTATTATCTTCCTGCATCTCCTCTCAATCCTAAAGAGAAACTGCTACCTGGGTTCATATATATTCACCTGATGAGTTACCTTTGAACTGCAGTTCTAAAAGATCTACCGACCGCAAAAACAGCGGAGTGCCGCTGCTCGCCGGCCGACTACAACGGGACTGTTTTTGCTGCGGAGTTCGTGCCGGAGCGGAGCGGAGTGGAGATAGTGGAATCTTGGGGGTGCGTCACTGGAGGACAATAGGTGATGCACCTCGCTCCGCAGCAGCGAAATGCATCAGGCACAAATAACAGACAGAAAACATGAAAGGAAATGAGCCGACATGAACGATCGCGTGTTTAATTTGTTTTTGAGGTGGTGACACCTGGTTTGGCGGTGCTCAGGACGCAATGTCTGGAGCGCACGTCAATGATCAGAGCTTTGCATGCGCAAACTGGTTAAGATTAGGATGGGGGTGAGGGGAAGGTTAAATTGCAAGAGGGAAAAGGTCACAGTTTGGTTAAATGTCCGTTTTACCGCCGGTGTCAGTACCGCACAGCGCGTCGCCTCCGCCTCGATCCGGACGCGCAGGGGCTCATCACCTGCTGTCTTTTCCGAGGACTGCATCTTGTCAATCATTATCACGTGACAGCGACTAGTTGATGACAGGCAAAAAAAGTCACTACAGAGCCGTGAAGTCGACTAGTCGACTATTTCGTACAACCCCTAAAAGGCAGCGACATGCTGCTCCTGAGACGCGGCCGACTCGCGCTGCTGACGGCTGCCGACGGCTCCAGTGGAAAAGGTTCTGTTGACCACAGCGGTTCCTATCAGCAGCTATGACGTGCTGCTGCAGTAACGTGCTGCTGACGGCTCCTGTGGAAAGCCGGGGTAAGAATGTTCGCGTACATTCTAAAAAAAAAAATATATATATATATATTTATATATATATATTATATATACATATACATATATATATATATATACATATACATATATATATACATATACATGTATACATATATATATACATATACATGTATATATATATATACATATATATGTATATGTATATATATATACATATATATGTATATGTGTATATATATATATATATATGTATATATATATGTATATGTATATATATGTATATATATGTATAAATATATATATATATATATATATATATATATATATATATATATATATATATATGTATAAATATATATATGTATAAATATATATATATACACACACACACACACACACACACACACACACACACACACACACACACATATATATAGCCACCAATAAATGTCATTTTCTTTTCTACGGAGTGGCTAAAGTCCACAGTGGCAGGGATCGACGCTTTTTACCTTTCATTCCGTGACACCTGCCAGTAGACCATCACTGGCTTTCCAGAGATGTCCAGAACACTACTTTGTGTCCGTCAATCTCACAGAAAGAGCGACAAGGTTTCCATGGGGGGCTGGGGAAAGAAAAGCAGTGCAAAGGAGGAGGCTAGCTTTACAAATAATCTAATTTTCCTTCAGCAAATCAAGGCTTCAACAGCTAGTCGTACATGAAATTAGATTTATGAGTCAAAGTATGAAACAAATATGTTTCAGGGGGACCATAATCCGATGGAATTTTCCCCAAATGTATTCCACGAAGGTCACCTTGCTCATTTAGGGAATTGTTGCCATGACAGCCTTAGAGATGTGCACTAATTTTATTCGTGATGAGATCCCGTGAGGATACTTTGAGGATTGCGAACAGAGTGCAGATTGTTTGAGCAGACTTGATGAGGAGGGAAATATTGCTTTGTGAAGCCGTTTTCATTTTCTAAGTGGATGCTCACATCTCAGGATGTATTTTCTAAGAATTTGTTATTTAAGTGTCTAGCCTGCTTATAACCGCTCAATTCAGAAGAAGTATAAAATGTAAACAAAATTAAATCTGTTCAGTTTAAGAATGGTGTACTTTTAAATTTGAAATGTTATCTAAGATCAGATTTTATTCTGTTATAAACAATTACAAACATTTTTTTAGAAAGACTAATAACAGTTGGTCAGCTGATGTCTGGAATCACTTATTTATTTGCGAGTAAACAGCCATTACATTATGACCATTGACTGGGGCCATGTTGACCCATCATGGCTCGTTAATGCACATGGGGAACGAAGGTTGTCCTGTGTTTTAGTCTAATGGAGGAACTACTTGATATTTTCCTGAAACAAGCTGTTGACCAAGACCACTGGTGGGGCTCCCTTGCAGGTTTGAACAAAACTGCACTTCTTAAAGGCAATCCCTTGATTAAAAAAGAAAAAAGAAAAAAGAAACAAACAAAAAAAAATCACATTGAGAAAAAAGTGTTTTAAGTGACACAAAAACCGTCTGAAGGTGTTGACTTTTTTTTTTTAAAAAAGCTCCAGATGTCAATCCAGTGGAGCATTAGAGGCAAATGAAAACACCCAGAATAAACAAAGTCCAAAGCTCTTGACTTCAGAACACGTTTCCATTGAATTTAATGAGAGTTGGCTCGACTATGGGGGCCCAAGTAACGCCCATCTACTTCTGGACCATGGGTCCCGGAAGAACGATGCATTTTGATACCAAGAACGTGCTTATTTTCGAACAGGGGGGAAACACTATTTTAGGTTTTGTGGGAAAATAAGTCCAGGACTACAAATGCACTGACGTCATCGAACCAGACATGGAGAAAACTGAGGGAAAAAGGCTGTAACTTCCCACAGGAGGAAAGAACCCCCATAAATCTGGAGATTATGTGGTGATGTCACATATGTACATTGACAATCAATATATTCTATAGAGCTCTGGACATCATGTGACTCTCAGAGAGTAGACGCCATGTTGGCAGGCAACAAAGGTAAACAAAATGAACGGAATCGGCTTGGATTTTACTCCGTCTGAATTTATTTCACATTTTAAAACCGAAGGAATCGTTTTATATAGTCAGAAATTAAATAGATTAAACATCTCCGACCCTTACCGTTCCCCTGGGATACTTTTTAAAACGCCAGAAGCTGTCGGAGCGGACCTGGCCAGGGAACACCTTGGGATTTCCCCGGAGGAGTTGGCCCAAGTGGCTGGGGAGAGGGAAGTCTGGGCCTCTCGACTTAGGCTACTGCCCCCGCGACCCGACTCCGGATAAGTGGATGAAAATGGATGGATGGATAGACAAATACATGTAAGAAGTTTAAATAGAGTGCTGTGCTGTTTGAATGTATAAAATGAACACCAAGAGAAATCACTAGTTTGATTTTTTTCCGTGAATAAAATAAACATGTCAGGCAGGAGCGTCTCAGGATCTGTTTGAGATCTGTCTCGGTGAGACAGATAATAGCAATCCAAAGTGCTTTTCATGTGTGATCTGACAATTGATCAACCATTGCTTAAAAATTAAATACAGCTTAGCTGGTTAATTGCTGTGATCATAAAACACGTAAACGGCAGCACGCAGAAATCACGAGGCAACGTTTTACGTGACGTTTACTTGTTGCTGTGAGTAATAAGACAGAAAAAGCCACGCCAAAATAAGTTTAGGAAGCCCACTAAGAATCGTAATAAAAGCATTTAAAATAAATACCATATACAGTTGAGGAAACGTTGGTTTAACTACCTGATATGAAGCGGTCGCTGCATAAGCGAAAACCTTTACTCTCGAGATCCCACAGTTTCATTTCAGCCCGGTCACTAGCGCTTTATATTACAATGATCACACGTTTGCAGCGTTCCGGATCTTGGGGAATCCTGTAGATGGCTCATCCCTTATGTCGTCCGTGTCTGCTCTGGCATCGTGGGGCACAACAGGAATCTACCATATTTACCGTTTGATTGAGTTTTCTGACATTAACAAATAGTCCAGCTGCCGGCTTCTGCCTGCCAAGATGGCGCTGTTTCGATTTGAACTGTTGCATGCCGGGAGAAGTGACTGCTGGAGCTCTTTTGCTTGTACATGTCCTCCAAATTAGGATAACGAGTTACAGGGTTGAGGGTCCAGACAAGTGGAGATGTTGACTCTCCACCTGAAAATCCATCTGAACTGGAGCAGTCCAACAAAGGACATTCCTCTTGTGAATCCTGAGAAAAAGAAAGCAAAATCCCAGTCACATCTAACAGAATGAGTTATAATTAGAGTGAGTTACTACAGATAAGGGCAAAAACCAATTAAGAACACCCTGAAAAGTTGGTTATGGACTCAACACCATCCCTTCACTCAAAGATAGATGGGAGCAGCTGTTTAGCACTGGTGATGGCATTTAAAAAGAAGATGAAGTATCCAAACTTAAGGGACTGAGAGCAGCTAGCCATCAAATAGTAAAAATTTTGACAAGGATTCAAGGCTTTCATTGGATTGACACTTTTGTCTGGAAGTGAGAAGTACTGGGATGTTTCCCCAATAATAATAATAATAATAAACACTTAATGAACAAAATTATTGTTTTCATTTGTATGGAGTCCTACTAATCCACACCAAACACAAGCCAAGGTCTCGGGTGGTTCAGTGTTCAAAATAAAAGTACTTCAGCCATGAAGTTTCTCTTAAATATGTTACAAAACATTTTACACAAGTTTGTTCTGCTCAAAATTGACAAGGCATAAAAACATGCTTTACTACGTATATCTGGGTCCAATATTCTGACACTCAGCAAAAGATGTTTGGTCCAATTCTTCATGCACCTACAGATGAATATGTCGTTGACACACTATTGGCCTGGGAAGCCCAATGCTATATATATATATATATATATATATATATATATATATATATATATATATATATATATATATATATATATATATATATATAGTCTGGTCATGACCCATAAACAGATCTCAGTCGTGGGCCGGAATCTACGGTTGACTTTAACCCTCCCACTTTCCTAAAGGGTGTGACTCCACGAGGAAAGTTGACCGTTGAGCAGAATTGATGGTTTATCTCTTGAAGTCTACGTGGCAGGGGTGAGGAGTGAGCGCCACCTCACCCCTGCCACGTAGACTTCAAGAGATAAACCATCAATTCTGCTCAACGATCAACTTTCCTCGCTGGGTCATCCATAAAGACAGTAGGAGGGTTAAATCTGTTTTCGCACGCTACAGATATCAGTCAATACAATCCGCCATACACTGTTGAAAAAGACACAAATATGTAATTTTTCTAAATAAAGGACTCATGTACCTTTATTCAATTCAATTCAATTTTATTTATATAGCGCCAAATCATGACAAGAGTCGTCTCAAGGCACTTCACATAATAAACATTCCAATTCAGGTCCTTTATCTGCTCTTGACTCAAAGAAAAGCTCAACTGTAAATAGTCCAAAGGTAATGCCAAAGCTGTTTCAAATGAGCCGCAGCCATCTTTGTTTTGCTCAGTCACAATGACATCCGCGCTGCAACTGGGAAGACACAAGACTGTTTGGACCTTTTGAGGCTAAAAATAAAGCGTGGTCAGACTGACCTTCAAAGCCAAAACATTTTGTGTTCTGCTACTTTCTGTCTAGATTTCTAGGCTAACACTTTGTAACATCAATGTAAAAATGCACGTGCAGAAAGTTTGGTGAACACGATGCACCCTACACGCGGACATTAATTTTTCATGATTTAATGGCAGAACATATTTTAGAGATTGCATACATTTAATAAAGTCTAATTAATTTCTATTGTTAATTAAGATGTCAGGGATGGGACAACAAACGCTGAAGTGATCTGCTTCTACTTTGGGCTGCATGTCTCTAAGATGGTTTCAGTAAAATATGAAGCGATAGGAAAAAGGACATTCAGTGTTACACACTTTTTATGCAATCATTCTTAAAAGCCATTGACTGAGATTTGCGTGATCTCTATCTGGATACCTATATAAATATCTGTGACCAACTATTCTTGTCAAAAAAGATGGATAAAAACATCAAGGGAAACAAATCTTACAGGTACACCTCTCTGAAAATTTTCCTCCAAGAGTTCTTGTCGACACACGGCAATTTAAACTATTCCAGCAGCCGTGGCTCGGATCACAGGGTGTACCAAACTGAAGTCTAATAACACACAGTATGTACCCAACCAGACACAAATACAGCCATTCGGCTCTAGCGATGCTCCCAAAGCACTTTCAGCAACAAAGCACTTTAGAAGTAGAAAAGATGGAATAAAAAAAGTTATAGAAGTTGGTAAATTCTGAAGTATGTCAATGCAAAAAAAGAAACCTCTAAAAGTTGTTTTCAACAACAACCATATGAGGATAACTGCTCATTAATTATTATTGGAGTTTGCCTGTAGGTGGTCTTTAAAGGAAGGATGTTTGTGGTGTGTGTTAGCGGAGCTGTTTTGTTATGCTGTTTAAAGAGCACATTGACGGTGAGCTGAGGAAACGGTGGTGTGAGTTCTGTTTTGAAGTGTGATGTCTCGATGCTCCAGCTTACCTCTGTGGGGGATATCGAGGCTCTGAATGACTACGCGCCCTACTTCCATCTTTTCCCTGTGATCCAGAAAACGGCTACCTGCCCGTGTGTGTCAGCATCATTTAGTAGTAGATAAATGCTGAGTCGTGACATATTTGTTTCAGAGGCAGCAAAGATGTAACATTCCTCATGTCCCCACATAAAGCCTCACACGTAAAGATATTTTTACTGTATTGATTTTGAGTGTAAGTAAGTAAAGCTTTATTTATATAGCACTTTTCACAGATAAAATCACTAAGTGCTTCACAACACAAAAAAAAAAGGCAAAACAGGACAGGAGCACAAGGTCAACTTACATAAAAGCTTGTCTAAATAAAAGTGTCTTCAGCTGCTTTTTAAAAGAATCAACAGAGTCGGCCACACGAAGAAACAAGGGCAGGGCGTTCCAAAGTCTGGGAGCTACAGCTTGGAAGGACAGGTCCCCTCTAGTTTTAAATCTGGTCTTAGGGACCTTCAGGAGGTTTTGACCCGAGGACCGTAGAGTGTGGCCAGAAGAGTGAGGGATTTAAAAGTTCTGATAAATATTGTGGAGCTTGTCCATTAAGAGCTCTAAAAGTCAAAACAAAAATTTTAAAATCAATTCAAAACTTGACCGGTAGCCAATGTAAAGAAGATAAAACCGGTGTTATGTGAGCCCTTCTATTGGTCCCTGTTAAAAGCCTTGCTGCAGCATTCTGGACCAACTGGAGACGACTGACATCTGATTTGTTAAAACAAGTAAAGATAGAATTACAATAATCTAAACGAGAGGGAATAAAAGCATGGATAATCATCTCCAAGTCTGATTTTGAAGTAAAAGCTCTCAATTTGGAAATGTTTTGCAAATGATGAAAGCAGTTTTTTACTAAATGTTTTGAGTGGCAGCTCAAAGACATGGATTGGTCAAAAAGAACACCAAGGTTTCTGAGACTGGTCTGGACTGAGGAGCTCAGGGAACCGAGGTGTTGTTTGATTAAAAGCCCTTTCTGTTGAGGAGCAGTGATCAGTGTTTCGGTCTTGCTTGAGTTCAACTGAAGACAGTTACTGGCTAGCCAGTCCTTAATACGCTCAATGCAATCAAGTAGATCAGCTAACTTGTTAAACTCTGTGTCCTTGAAAGAGCATTACATTTGAATGTCATTCACATATAAATGGTAGGACACATTAGTAAAGCTTTTAATAATCTCCCCAAGAGGGCAAATATATAAAAGAAACAAAATTGGGCCAAGGACCGAGCCCTGGGGAACACCGCCAAGCAGAGATGTGACTTCAGAACTAATATTGTTTACACATAAAGTGAATGTTCTGTTTTCCTAAGTCATTGTGTAGTCGATGTAACAGAATTTTATGGTCAACCGTGTCAAAAGCTGAAGACAAATCCAATAAAACCAGTACAGTATATTGGCCAGAGTCTGCCGCCATCAGTACATCATTAGATACCTTTAACAGAGCTGTTTCAGTGGAATGCATCTTACGAAAGCCTGATTGGAACTTATCTAAAACATTAAGGTCCAGAAAAGTAGTCGGCTGCCCTGCCACCAACTTCTACAGAAATGTATTCCCTTTAAAGTTAAAAAAGCAAACTATAAAACTTCCGTTTTGGATGAAACACGAAGGCTTCTGTGTGCTGCGCGTTCCCCAGCATAGCTCTGTTTAGTTTTAACACCATTTCACCACACTACCATAAGACGCTGAACCCTCTGCTGTCTTAAGCCGTTCATCTTCTCTTGTAAAATGTATCATATTTGTCAGTTTCTGCTCCAGATACAAATGATGCTGTCAGAGGAGGATGAATTACACGCCCATCACAAAGTTTAAAAAGCAGGCGCATCTATATAACTGATGTCTTTCTTGTAAAGTCCTTAAGTGAATCAAATTGACCAACAACACTGCTGTTTTTAAAATCCAATATGGGTATTCTCCTCTACTGCCTCATCCGTGCAGGAGCTGCAGTATGGCTGTAAAATCACAAGCTGCAGAGTTTTTACACCCTTCATGCACCCGCGTGAGATGTTAGGTGAGGTATGCAGGCTAACATATTTCCCCCGAGCCTCTGTTTAATGAGACTGTAAGTCAGTCCTTCATTTTGACTCAGTGTCTCTTTTCTTTTCTTGTCCCTTCTCATCAGCAGAAATAGGTCTCTGTGACTTTCTATTGTCTGCCCACTAGATTAAAAAACATACTTTGAAACTCATAACTATTCTCAGCTGCTTGTGTGTAACATAAATGATGAAAAAGAGGACAGATTGTTAGCATAATAAGTTATTTTCCTCTTTTTCCCCCCCTGGAGTTTTGTTCTTGCCAGCCCGTGGTGGAGTCCTTATCACAAGGACATGATACATATAATAACTCCCGTCTCTACTTTCTACTGAATGCTATAACTGTATGCAGTAATTATGGTATGTTCAGTCACTGAAACAATTATTTCCCCTAATTAAGAATACAGTGTTAGATTTATGTCAATGCATCTATGAATAAACCACCTCTTGTTTTATAGCAATTATTCACGTCTTGCTGAGCTGTTGGATGCTTAAAGGAACAATATGTAAGAATTCTACAGTGAAAAGATCACAAAATGTCTCAATCAATGGGGTGTTGTCAATTTTTCTCCTTGCAAAATGGCCGAAGAGGGACAGGTTGTAAACAAAGACTACGGGGTTGCCGAACCTGGGGCGACAAAAGCTGCTGCGCCTGCGTTTCCAATTCAGCACCATCCCACAAAACTAGTGATGCACTGATATGAAGTTTTTGGGTCGATACCGATATACGATATTAAGATCACTGTCATGGCCGATAACCGATATTTGCTGATACCGATATACTGACATTAATGCTTCTAAAATCAGCAGATTTTGTATCGAATGAAAATTATTAAAGCTGAATTTACATTATGTACACACAACACACACATTCAAGGTTCTGAGATGATTTCATTCACTGTCACATGACTAATCAATTATACTTCACTCTCCTCACCCTCTGAAACAGACAAACAAATGGAGACGAGGTGGAAAAAATATTGGTTGTTAATATCGGCCCGGTTTTATTTATTGAACCAATACCGATATGTTAAAAAACTGACTTACATCGACCAATACCGATATCAATGCCGATATATTTTCCTTCCCTAGACAAAACGTAGCAGTGTTTGTCAAAAACCCTGAGCCAGTTACAGGAGTGACCCAGAAATGATGTATCGTAACCCTGAGAAGCCACGGCATCTTCTTGTTTTGCTCTACTATCAGGAAAAAGGGGCCTT